>NW_027466467.1:3987500-4005000 GCF_050575085.1 Anarhichas minor | reverse complement strand
GGATTTAAAATTTTTGAACTGCCAAGAGGGACATCTTATTTATCTCCTCAGGCTGTTAAACGGCCTTTTAAGTAGACGCGTTCCTGAGAAGGCTCAATAAATCAGCACACATCACAGATTTTTACCAAAAAACATATCCAGCAGCTTTTCACCTGAAGTCACTTACTGAGGCCTGATGAAGAGGAGCCGACTAACACAGGTAAAGGAGGGAAAGTGATGAGACGGACTGATACTTTAGTGGTTTAGGGAGTGTTGCATCATCACAACTACACGGAATTAGATAAAGCAATACAGCTGTATGTGACAGAAGTATCCAAAATATGGTTATTATCTTGTATTTGAGAAACAATCCATCAATCAGTGGATTCACATAAAATGAGTTGATCATAATCCAAGTATTTTAAGTAAAAACACCATATTGGAACAGTTGATGATACAAATCTAGTGTGATGCCGACTCCAGAACAGCTGGTGATAATCAGACTTCAGTCTAAAGTCTGACCTGCAGCGCAGTGTTTTTCTTAACACGTCTCCACCTGACGGAGCCGTTTGTCTCATCTTGTAAAAATGTTGCCATCGGATTAATTACTACAAATTACATAATTATAATAACGTATGATGTGATCTAACAGTCGATCACCTGCTGAGTGGTTTTACAAACATCCTGAAGCATCTCGTCTCTTTTTATATTAAGTTACCATAAGACAGCCTCACACATTCAAAAAAATTATTTTCGCACCACAGCTTGAATTCCCTAAAGCTTAATAAGACTAATATTATATTTCATTCTTACATTAGCAAAGCCACTCTTTATTTTGGGAAACCCTGTATAACTCGGTCATGTGATCTGTTTCTGACTGACTGCAGAGTGACACTTGTGGCCCTTTGTGGATTGTTGGATTCTGTGTCGTGCAAATTCAGACAAACAAAGGCTTCTGGCAACTGAATTGGGACATAGTTAACATGTAGAGCATCTCCGCTTATTGTTGATCAGCTTATTTTTCTGACTAACTTCTCGTTGAGAGACTCGTCTGCAGGATAAAAAGCCGGGGAAGTCGTGTATGGAGTTATGAGATGACGAGAATGAAATGGAAGATAGAGAGGAGTAAAAACAGAGGGTGAAAAGAGGTAAGAGCCCTGAAGTTAGGACCGTTTTCTGTGTGTGAGTATGAGTGTGTGTGTGTGTGTATATAAATGTGTGTGTGGGGCTGTGAGACGTGGCAGGACGAGGCCTGGCTAACCGGCAGATCTGTTCCATATGTTTCCTGGAGAAAGAGAGAGACAGGCAGCTCTCGTCCACCCCACCCGCAGCACAACAAGTCCTCATTTAAAAGGACCAAACGGTGGAGAAGTAAACCCTCCGCAGCACTACGTCGTCTCACCGTACCACCGCTCGGCCTCGTTCTCTGAGGACACTGGGTATCAGTTTCAGGTAAAGATGTATCTGAGGAAGAAGGCAGCTGGCAGGTGTTGGGTTTCTGGGAGTCAGCAGGGAGCGGGCTGCTGTTTGACAAGGGGCCTCCCAGACAGGCTGTGAGGGCAAAGAAAACACATACACACACACCATCCCGTTTTCACATCGGTTTCATCACATTCATCATTCCTGTGTGTATTTTAAAAGTTTGAATTGTTTTTGTCAGTGAGGAAAGGATGAAGAACTTTCTGTGTCAGCTCCTCTCAATCAGCTCCTCCCAAAATATATATCATGAATGATATATATATAATGTATGAAGACCCAATGGCCTCCTACTTTTACTGGACATCACATTAATGAAGTAGTAATACTTCTTTCAGCCCATAGTGTTGACCCGAGACTGGACGTCTTATCTGATCGTGTCCGATAGCTGCACAGCCACCGCCATTCACCTGCGGACGTACATCAACGTTTTGCATGGAGGCTCCATACACATAATGATGGCCACTTATATATATTTGTGCATGTTAATAATCTTTCGACTCTTGATCGTCTTTTTCCTGCTCCAAACTATCGTCATTATATCGGCCTTTAAGAATCCACTACTGGTCGACTTCTAGTTGAACCCACTGAGAATCATCACTAACTCTGTGAGTGTTTGAGCATCTCTCTGCTTAATGCTTTTGGTACTACAACCCACAACATTACAGTTTTGATTCACCATCAGCTCTACTATGATAATATGTCAGTGTTGACAAAGTGCACCCCTAAATAAATCAATAATGCAGGTTTAAGCCAGTCTTCGGACTCAAGTTTTACTGGTTTTTATTAGGGGTGGGAATCACCAGAGGTGACAATATTATCACGATACGATATTATCACGGTACTGCGATATTATCACGATACGATATTATCACGGTACTGCGATAACATATATTGCGATTTATTACTTTTTTCAAGTTCAAATTATGTCCCCAAAGGAAAACTGTGTCAACATGTTTTATCTAATAAGATAAAGTTTTCAGTCTGTTCATCTCACTTCAATCATTTTTATTGCAGCAAAATAGGATCGTCAAGCAGACAGACTGACCAACAATGTCATAAATGTTGCATGCACCTGACAACCTGAACAGTTTGCATTACAGTCTACATAGCCCAACCTAACTGAATGCAAACGTGTCTATAACTTATAGAAGTAGGATATAAGAGTTATATAACTCAGTATAACTTGCGATGCGTGGACGTCGAGGGCAGAGAGCCAGTTGTGCGCTGCACTCTCCCCATGAGCCTGGCTACTGTTGGCAGATTTAACCCCGTTGTGAGGCCAGCAGGAATCCCGCTAACTGAACGGCAACGCCCATGTTAGAAACGTTGTTACAACCACCAGGTTTTTGTCAGCAATTCTTGTGCTGCATTCTGCAGGAGGTCTGTAATGTTTGCCCCGGTGTGATTTACGTGTACTGTCTAGTTTGGAGAACGAGACACAGCAGTCACCAGTCCTCTGAGATATTGTGCTGTTGTAGTCACATAGGAATCCACAAGTTAATGCAACTCTTTCTGCTGTACTCAAAGACTCCTCAACTTTAAGCTTCACTTCTCTGTAGGCCTTAAGCACGACTGTGTCGGTGAAAATATGACGCCGTGACGGAGTCATATCCATGTGTCATATTCATGCGTCATATTCATCATGTCCTTCCCTTCCTTGTTAAAAAAAATCCAAAATAAGTCCAGACGCCTGATTTAAACGCGGACGGTGCATTTCTGATTTCTTTCTCCGATGTCTCCATCTTTGTTTTGACCAACTTCCTACCAATCACGCTGACCCGGGACCTTTGCTGACCTCGCCAGAAAACAACTCAGCACCATCTAGTGGACTGAAAAAGCAATTGATTTTATTTTTCTAGTAAAAAAATTTTTTATAGTTTATATAATAAAAGATCGATACTTGGCGTCCGTGTATCGATACAATATCGCGATACTATGCTGTATCGATTTTTTTCACCACCCCTAGTTTTTATTGATGAATCTAAACATCAGGGTCCTGTGTGCCGTCTCGTCATTCAATGATTGGTTTGAATTAGAAGTGAGCTGGTTCGATAAGGAGCTTCTGCAGTTTGTGTAAATTCAGTTTCCAAATCATCACTGAGATAAGAGACACCTTTCATTGTAAACAACAACCTAACAATAATAACTTAACAACATACTCCGAGTAAGATACAATAGAGCAAACTCCATCACCTGATGAAGACCGTGTGATACGATTGAAAGCTCTGGAAAAATCTTGTTACTGGACCTTGAATTTGGGATTGTTTTGTTTTAAATAATTTACTCGACAATGAAAGTTGTCTTCAATTAAAGATATATATCTTGTTGTTTTTTGTTACTTTACCACCTGCCTTACGTCATGTTTGCCCTACCGTATGAGCCGCAAAGTAGATTTGGTGTGTTTATATTTTAGACACAGTTTTTAATGGCGATGCAGGACTGTAACCCTAACAGACACGTCAGTGTATCTTTGTTTGTTCAAGTTCAGATCCCATCAGTTCCTGAGATACCAAATCTGTCTGAAAAAAGTCTTTGTCATGAATAGTCTCTGTACGTACTGTACCGTTCACTATTAATGAGATGTTGTAAAGTACCAGACCTCTCATCTTTTCACTGTTTTCTAAATTACACCAAAAAGTAAGCCAATGCGGAAGTGCCAAAAACTGCAGTTCATCAGACGGCCACTTGAGGTTGTCTCCAAAAGCAAATCAATTCTCTCTCTCACACACACACACACACACACACACACACACACACACACACACGCACACTCGATCAACATCCAGACCTCCACAGACACCAACAGCACTGCCTTTAACTCTTTAGTGTGCAGTGACACCTGCTGGTTGATAAAGGAACAGCTCCTCTGGACTTCAGCAGCCTTAGCAGCACTATAGCATGTTAAAGCTACTAAAGGAAAAATAACAATGAACATACGTATACTGTAGGTATGTGACCGGGCAGCCAGACGTCTCCTGTCTGTACCTTTAACTCACAAGATCTGTGGTTTGGACAGATGGTCGGACAGTACGAGGCATTTCAAGACGTAATCTTGATGGACATTTTTTACAATTTTCTGACATTTTATATTCGACTATTGATGACTATGTTATTTGTAACCATTAATCTATAAAACCGTGCAGCTCCTCTAAGAATACAATCCACTTGTGACTATTTGGTTTGAGATTCCGAGTGTTCAAACACTATTTTGCCTTTTTAAACTCAGTTCATGCAATGTCTGTAAACTATGTAGTGTTGACGAGTCCTAATCTTCAGTACTATAATATCTTACAAACCAGCACGTTGCCCATTGATCTTTGAAGATACTTTATTTCATCCAAGCTTTGTCTCACATGTTGAGTCAAATTAATTCATATAGCCTGAAATCACAAGATATGACAATAATAGCTCAAATAACAAAATCAAACGTTAACTTTCCAACTCGAACCCACTTTCATTTTGACAAAAAGTAACAACATGCATGGGGAGGTGTTCCAGGTTTATTTAAAGACATTCTAAATAAATATAGCACCATTTCAGAGGAGAGAGCACTGGAGAAACAGGAAGCTGTTTGTAGGGAGGATGCTCTTAGACGTCCCAGGTTGGGCCTTTCAATAATAACTGTAGTTCACTTGGTTGCTACAGTTCAGAAAAACAAAGTCACGTTTTGAGTTGGCATCAAGGACGATGTACAATCTTCTAAATACAAACAATACAGACATGCAGTGAGATAATATAAAACAAGCACATAAAGACAAACATGGGGCTTCAAAGTGACTTATTGCATTAAATAATGCAGCGTCATTCATTGACTGTTCAGACTTGTGCTGGAAGGGACGTATGTTTAAAAGAAAGTGTTTTTTCTCTGGCCATATAGTGACTCTTTATGATGATTAACATGTCTCAACTTAAAAGAAGGCAAATATAATACGTAATAAAAATGCAAAAGAGGGAAAAAGTATTTTGTTTGGAAAGGTTTCTACTCAATATCTCATTAAAATATGTCTTTTTCTAAACTAGAATGAAAATAACTCTTGTTAAAAAGGCATCAGCATGTAGTTTTACTCAAATCAGGTTATTTGGTGGTTTTGCTCAAAAAGTGACCAGAGGGAGGTGCTTTATTCCTGGGAAAGTTTACACAGCAAAAGCCAATGTGAACACTTGTTGAATTTGATCATGATCTACAGATGTTCATGTTATTTTGTCCTCCCCTGTATACTGTCTTTTCGGCAGCAACATCCAGACTAGTTATTTTTATTTAGTGTAAATTGTACCAGCATTCAACATGTGCTACACTTTCTAATATACATCAATATAATGCCATTTCTCTAATTTCCTGAAAACTTTAGAAATCCAGTTTCATCTTGTTTTATTTATCAGAATTATTATTCTCAACTCCTTCCTTTATAACGAGGATATCGGCAGTTCTTCATGTCTGATCCGTCTGCGACGCGTCGTCTCCTCTCTCTACTTCCTGAAGTTCCCGAGCTGAACGCCCCTCCGTCCGGTCACGCAGCGGAAGGTGGCGGGCTGGATGTCCCAGTACTTAACAGGGTTGGCGAACAGACTGATGCCCGTGTACAGGTTCTTCTTCACGCTGGCCGTGATGGGACAGAAGTCGTTGACGCCCACGCTGCTGATTTTATTGCCGTGGAGATAAATCACCTAAACAAACAAAGAGGATTTCTTTCAACGAGTTATTTTATCTGCTTTGTCGGTAAACAACCATGATTGGGAGTTATGTTTTAAAGCTGCTTAACTGCTACCGTGGAAACTCAGGATCACAACCTTTAGAGTCAGAAAGTTGGGCATCATTTTATGACTCCAGGCTGCTGAGTGGAAGGGAACTGATGTATTTGAGATGGCTCACAACCTCACTGTTCCCTTCCGTTACTCATGTGACAACGGCGTAGTATGAGCTGCACATGGAATAATAAAAGAAGACTTTATTCTTCTACTTTAGCTACACTAGGAGATAAGATCGGTGCAGCATTGGCCCTTTTCACAGCAGCCATTTTTAAATGTCATTGAAGGGTAAACAGGTGTGATTAATAATCATCCATTTTGTGCATCCCGGCTCTCTAGAATGGCTGCGACGTACTAAATAGAATGGTACCATAATTGATTTTGATCAATAGCACCTTTATTTACTTTGCTGTGACATGTCCAATGGCTGCTGTGGGCCTATTGGCAGTAACGCAGGTGCTGGACCAGACTTTAGCGGTAACAAAAGGGAACTGATCCCACCTGGATTTAGCAGACTATTTACATTCTACGATGATGAACCAACCGATAGAATGATATGATGGATAGAAGCAGCTGAAAGGAGTTTTCTGTCTGGACTCAGTCTTAGAAACCAGATGAGAACTCGGACATCTGGAAGGGGTTTGGAGTAAAAAAAACAACTTCTCCTCTGCAGTGAGATGAAGATTGATTAAGAGGAGTCAATTGAGGTGGTTCAGTCATGTGATCATGATGCCTCCCTGAGGAGGTTTTGGACTTGGACATGGAAGAATAGAGATACTCTGTGATGAGCTGGAGGACACGACCATGGAGAAGGAGGTCTGTGCTACATAGCTAGTTAGCCTTCTAAAGAACATTTAGAATTCTCATTTCTATGCGTCCAGCACAGAGATGGGTCCATGTTTAGCTTAGCTTTGCATTAAGAGATAATCTACCTCCAAAGCTGTATGATTTGTATGAATAGAAATATTAAATGGAGAAGTTAGCATTGGAGTGGTTTGATGACAACACGCAGCATCTCAGAAGTTATTTCTCATAGGGTGCAAGCTTTGAGCCCTTTCCCGCTACACCCAACAGATGAACTTTATTCCACTGACACTTATCACAGTGTCTGTGTCTCACCTGGAGGTAGCGCAGGGAGTTGAGGCTCGGTGGGACCTTTTTCAGGCGGTTGTTGTCCAGATGGATCTCACGGACGCTTGGAATATTGGCTAAGCTGCCATTTTCTACGTACTTGATCTGGTTAAAACCGAGTCCTAGCCTGCAAAAATGGCAAAACATAGTTGACGGGTACACTAGCAGCACTATTAAATATAAATCATCACCTCAAACATCAAAGTGTCAAAAAACATCAAATGAACTTGGAGTTTTGAAGAAGAGTCTTAATCTGAAAAACGGTCTGTTTCTAGGATAAAATGTGGCTGGTTTTCACCTCTTCAGATTCTTATATCTGATGAAGTCTTCTATTTCCACCTTGGCGATCTTGTTGTAGTCCAGGCTCAGCTCTGTAATGGAGGTTGGGAGGTCTGGGAGATACAAAACACACCAATCATAACCAGTGTAAAAGGTGGATTAAACACACTTTTACTTGATTACTTGCTGAGGTTAGCAGCGTTTGCCTCATTTAGTTGTACACTGTAGGTCCGGAGTCATTATACTGTCGGTGGTTGACTGGATGTGAAAGAAGAGTTCAAATAAGCGTAACATCAAGCATCAGATAAGCGTAACATGAGGTGAGTGATGTTCTACCTTTTGGCACAGCAGTGAGTTTGGCCTCTGTGATACCGATGTACAGGGTCGACAAGCCGTTAAAAGCTCCCAGTCCAATCCCACTGTTGGCCAGAGGGTTGGCGCCCAGCTCTGTTGGGACGAGCACAAAACATCTGGTTTAATTATTAAAAATCCATAATCCATCTCCTAATTACATTAGAGAACATACATCAAACCAAAGTTTGTTCAGTACCTCTCTCTGGTTAAAGAATTATTAAATTAAATGAATAATTAACTGCTGCAGCGTTTGCCTGCAGACCTCTGCTTGGCAAAGGACGGGACACATCTGGCCTATGAGAGAATTGATGATTGCTAATCAGATATGGGATTGAAACCAGGTCTTACCCAGCACATGGAGTTTCCTCAGGCCTTTGAACGCATCCTTCTGGATCCTGGTGATCTTGTTTTCATGGAAGCGGAGCTCGATGACGTTGGGAGGCAGGTTCGCGGGGATCTCAGTGAGCAGGTTGTAGGACAGGTACAGCAGTCTGAGATGGTCCATGTTTCTGAAGGCCTTGGGGTGAATCGTGGAGATCTTGTTGTTGATCAGAAACAGGCCCTGATGTGGTGAATAGAAGGTGAATAAAACAGTTGTTTGTTGCTGCATTTCTTACAGCAGGTGTAAGAATGGAATTTTTGTCAAACTACTGTTTCCAAGGTCCAGAATGAACAAGCTAGAAGAAGATAAAGACAGACAATATGAAAGGTTTGTTCTGACATCATTATTGACAAATTCTCTCTGAAAAGAACAAAACTAGATTCAATGAACAGAATAATAATTGATCAAATTTAAAGGGGATATTTTTCTATTCGAAAGTGTTGACATGCACTGATTATTTTTCTGTCTGAATATACCTTTATTCACCCTCAGTTTTAGTTCTCTTTAAACCCACTCCCAAAAACCACCAATCTGCTATGATGGGCTTGCAAGGAAAAATATGGTGAACCTTTTGCAAAGGTAGTTCTCAAGCCGTGGGTCGAGATACTAACATTGTGGGGGTAAATTCTAATGAGCCTGCATGTGACGGAGCAAGGGGAGACAAATCTGAACGGCTGGTTGAATCACATGTTTTCTGATTCAGGCAGCCTACAAAACACTGACTGGGTTTTCTTATTTCACAGTTTGTGGACAGGTAGGAACTCTAGATACCCAAATGTATGTGCACAAGCATATGTCCCTTTTAAACGCACCGTCCAACACTTGATGACGAGCCGCTGTATTAGCACAAAGCTGCAGATTGTTCTCATTTTGTTTGCTTTGATACAGAGGATCCAGAGTTTTAAGCTTTGATGTGGCTTATTCCCAACAGGAAGAACATCAGCGAGATCAGAGACGACCCCTCTGTAACCGCCCCTTCTCCTTAACTGGGAGTAAGTACAGATGGACTGTAATCTCACGAGGCTGCAGGCTACATTTGGACTGAATTAGTGAGCTTTAGTGAGTCTGGCTCATTTAAAGTTCTCAACCAAATCTAAGCATTTTGTAGATGGAAGTAGTCGTAGGAAGTCATTGGGTTAGACGCTGGATCTGATGTCATGCTCTGAAATGTTTACACTTGTGCAGGTGCAGTAGAGCAGACGGTGGATGTGAACAGGCTGCGTTCTTTCCAGAGAAGTCTGCTGATTTTCTTGTTAATTTTGGCTCGAGAGATGCAAATGTTGAGAGTAGGAAAAACCCGGAATAATTGCAATTCTTATCTTTCATGATTCTGAATCGATTTCACAGATGTTGAGGTGGAACACAGACCGCATATGACTTGTGTTACAAGCACTAGAAAGACAAGGAGATGTTTCAAGTCTGTTTCCTTTTGTTTCACTCGCATACTATCAGTGATCGTGTGGTGAGCTCTGAGTGCTGCTAAAGCACGGTTGAGCTACACTCAATTACGTTTCTCAATCAAGCGGTAACTTCTGGTTCTGAAAAGTGAAGTCAATGCTGAAGTGCCTTAAAACTGCATTCTCTCTACTGTCCATCAGGGGGCGACTCCTCTGGTTGTATAGAAGTCTTTGAGAAAATGACTCTACTTCTCACTTGATTTATTACCTCAGTAAACATTGTAAACACGAGTTCATGGTCTCAACCTCCAGTTTCAAGTCTTCTTCAATACAGCATGATGTTCATTTAGTAGATTATGGTCCATTTAGAGTCAAATAGACCATAAAGCAGGGTATGCTTTAGGGCGGGGCTACCTTGTTCTTTTTTTTTCCTCTCAGGTCACATCTTCAACTAGTCACTTCTCGTCACATGGTACTTGGTAAGAGTTCCTTAGTGGTTTTGAATTGGTCAAAATGAAACCAGACTGAACTGTGCTGATGTGTGGACCCCCATTGTTTGTCACAACGGGTCGTTTTAGTTGGTAGGAGAAAGATTGACACTAATCATCCCATAGATTAGATCATAAGTACAAACACTGACTGATGCAGTAACTTAACAACATGACTGTGTGCAGGATAAACCAGCTCTGAAGCTTTCTCTTACGTAAAGCTTGTGGAGGCCTTTAAAGTCGTTCTCCTTGATCTCAGTGATGTCATTGTTTTGGAGGTCTAGTATCACGGTGTCTTCAGGAATCTTCTCAGGAACAGAGATCTCACCTGTCGGCAGGAACACAAGCGCCTCATTAAACACCAGCAAGTTGGAGCAAAAGTGATGAAAATCGGAGCTCATGCGGCACCAATGTGAGATGCACAAGAGAAGAAGTAGTTGAGTTTTACGATTATTTACATGAAGTCTATTAAGAGTATTTTCAAGTATTAAGAGACAAACTAAGACATTACTGGTTTTAGTTTGTTCTTGTCATGGTATATGTAGACAAGAAGAAAAATATAGAACTCCAAACTGTCACTGATAATCTTAAATGGTGAGCTTTATAGTTTGTGATTAGATGAAAGAACAAGCCTTTATCAAAACACTGTTTACAGTAACATGTGGATCCAGATGTGTTCATACTGTGTGTTCTCATCAGCAGGGTCGTGACATACCGGTATTGGTGATAACCATGATATTTAAGAAATTAAATATTGACATAATGTTAATAGTAGCCATATGATAATATTGTGTAAATAATCCATAATATCATATTGATATTGATCAATCATACAGTTATGGTTACTGACTTCTCTTCACCTCCCTTCACTTGTATTTTGAATGTAAATCGTTTGGCAAAACATTTGACAAAACTAAGCTAAAGATGAATTTGACAGATAGCATTATTTGTTTTCTTCAAAATCTTTTCCATATATCACGATAATATCGTTTTTGTGAGTTTCTTTTTGGCCACAAACATAAAGTGACAGCCCTCGTTCTCACCCTGGTCTGAGCACTGCACCACTCTGGGTGAGCAATGGCAACCAGCCGGACAGTTGTCGTCATAATCGTCATCATTATCATCTTCTTCACTGTCATCGTCCTCATCGCTCGAATCAGCCATCATGATGTCATAGTTTCTCATGAAGTCCAAGGCATTGATTGACTGGTAGGGTTTGGCGTTGCCGAGCGCCAGCAGGCAAAGCAGGAGGAAGACCCTCATGTTTTAATACCAGGAGGAGGAAGAGCTGTGGGAGGAGACGGAGGTTTAGGTTATAGATCTAAAAGTAATAGACAGGACTAGACTGTGATGTCATCGTGGCACTGAGGAAATAACCCGTTCAAGCTGTGAAATGATTTTTCTTTGTTTTTTCACTGGAGAATGATGTCTTTGTGTGCATTCAGGAAAAAATGAACTTATTAAGCAGCACTACAACAGGACCCGACCCGATTAGACTGGATTTAATTAGGACGCAGCTAGACTTGAGTCTCGGGTTGGTCTCAGTTGATAGGAGCCAAGGGAAGCCTTCTTTATTGTGCACACACAAACTCACAGCGCCATTTAAATGTAGCTTCACATGAACATCAGCTTCTGTATGTTTGAGAGAAGAGGCGCTGAACCACATGAAGCTGAACCCTAATCACCCTTTTCCCTCAACGTTTGCTTTAAATAGTGTAAAGTCCTTCCAAAGTTCTTAATAACTAGTAACAAGTTTCAAATGAGTGATTTACTTTCACCCTTTAAACTCAGCTAGTTAAGCATTGTGATTATAATGTGTCACTTGGTTTCAAGACTCACCTCCTTCTAGTACACAGCAGCTCATTTCAATGTTTATAAAGATTAGACCTCAGCTGTTTTAAGTCCTTCATCATTCCCTCTCTTCATTCTCCTTCAGCTGCTCCTTTGTTGTTTAACAGTCAGCAATCAGTGTTGGCAACTAGTAAACTACAGGTTATTAGTAGTTAAACTATATTTTGCAGTAGCTTGCTGGTAGTTCAACTAGATTCATATTTGCACAGTGATTAAGGTGGTTTTGGTCATTTTCTGAGTAGTTAACTACTGAAACTACAAATCATTTTTGGCCACACACAGAAACGCCCCGTCGCCTTTATCTTTCAAACCAAACTATATTTCAACCAGAGGTAGGTTTGCTGTAGTTCAACTTCATCCAGTTTGAAGTACTTGGTAGCTTGTAAAACTATTCTCAAAGTAGCTTCCCCAATTCTGCCAGAAACACTGTTCATCAATCAATACAGCTCAGTAATCCCACCGTAATGTCTTCAGACACTGCATCCTCTAACAAGTAGTCAATACTTTAATGTTGTAGCTAGTTGAGGTGGAGCTGATTTCAACTACTTCATATACTTTTGGGTAGTTAAATCTGTAATAATGCATTATATGTTATTATCTGACCGCATGTTTTGTATGTCAAATCGTAATGTAGTAACTATACCTGCAAAATACATGTGGTGAAGTAAAAATAACCCTTGTTGAATATGTGCCACGAAGACTTAAGACACAATGAAGACTAAAGGAGTTCCAACCTGGTACTAGCGAGGTGTACCTAATAAAGTGGCCAGGGAGTGTATATCTAAGTAGTTAGAGTACTTTAGCAGACTTGCTATCAACATTCTAGAGTGTATAAAACTGGAGTAACGGTACTAATGTCCCCTCAGATCCACCAGTTGCGTGTCTGTTTCACAGCCCTCACATTAATGTGATCCAGGAAGTTATTGTTAAAACAGTGCGCGGTGAAAGGACACGCTGAGCTCCTCCACTGATCGCTTTCAATAAGTGCTGCTGGTTTTTCTATCAGCATTTCCACGAAGCTCTGAAAAAGCTCCCCTGGAAATGAGTTCTTGCAGCCAACATAAATGTTTCTCAGCTGTCACCTATTCGGCATCTGCGGTGATTCACAGGATGATTTACACGTCTTCCTCTATTCCACATTCACACAGCCAGCAGAGAGAGGCCGAGGTCGCCTGGTTGGCTGCGTGCTTCAAGTAATCTTCAAACCTTCAGTCGTCCCACAAATATGTGGTGGTGGTCGAGCAGCCTGCTGCAGCAGCAAATAGCGTTCAGCAGCAGAGACCCTTCCTCTGCAGCCAGACTCCTTTGTTCCTCATCTGCACATTCAGCACAAACGAGGCTTTTTTCTTAATGTGTGTTTTGCAAATGAACTTGGTGGGTTTTGCATTTGTACAACTTGGCAGTAAGTTGGAGATATTTCACTTGTTTAATGTTTTTTCCTGTCGCTTACTCAAACAAGCCTTGAGAACCGATCCAATAAATCTGAATCCACTCCGGTCAGACTGGTGAAGGTGCTTTTATTTACAGTCTGAATTATAATCAGTTCTCTGGAGGTTTTATATTTCATAAAACAGCCTTTGTCCCCTCTGATCCCTGCAGTCTCACATATATGTCCCTACCACTTGTGGCTGCAGCTGTGGATTACTTTTTTATTATTTGGGTAAAATTTAAATCTATAAAATGTCAGATAATAGTCAAAAATGTCCATCCTAGTTAAATAGAGCTGAAGTCAACGTGTCTTGTTTATGTCCTCTGGAACCAGAGAAAATTTGGCAAGTCAAAAGATTCTGCTTTTAAAATACAATTTTTTATAATTGACAATTACTGCTAACTAATTTCATTGTTTCTGCACTTTCATACAAGTGGAAAATCTTTCTGCTTTGTACTGACTTGTAGGTCATTAAGACACATTTCCTTTATGTGTTTGTTGCATTTACAATTTGTAATAAACTGTTCTCCATAATCTCCAAAATTACTTTAGCATTTCTGTCAAATGAGAGCTTCCTGAAGTTAAACCCCAGAAAGGAAACACATGAAAGACCCGAGCATTCAATATTAAACTCAACCATTAAACATCATGTAGTTCACTTAAAAGATGATCCACAGACTTCCACATTCCTGTAAATTGATCTTGTGGTCTGAAGCTTGCATGCAAATCAAACTCACTCAGAAATAAGTACATTTGAAATATTCTCTCTTAAAATACATATATTTTTCCTACAATACAGACCAAGATCAGCTGGTAAAATGTTCATTTTCAGACATTTGCCGCCGCTGACATACAGGAGAAGTCCTGTAAACTGACAACTCAGAGATGGTGCATTGTCTGAAAATATCATGCCAGATTGAATAGTTAAATACTTGAAAAGATGAGTTTAGTTTTTTTGTTAATAAATAATGGGTGTGTCCTACCTCAGCCGTCAGGTGTGTTTGTGTCCTGGTTTAAACCCCCACAGTGAGCAGAGCAGCAGCAGCAGGGTCCAGCTGGAGGGCTGAGAGTTGAATCCTCAGTCAATACATTCCCAGTGAATGGAGAACAGCATCACCCTCTCTCACCAGAAATAAAAAAAAAACTGCCCCCAGAACACCCCCACCAACGGAAAACCACCACTGTTCGGGTGAGAGGTTCAGTTTCAGTTGAGAGCTGTTGACTCTGTCAGTGATCAGACTGTCTGTACGTCTCGGGGACTACATTTAAAAAGGCTTTTTTGGGACTTCGTCGTGTGCTTTTCATCAGGAGCTCTGAAGTGATGCCAGGATCGTTAGCTTCAGACTCCTGACTGTATAGAAAAGTACAGGTAGGTCTGTCACCTCCCCTGCCTTCACGGCCGGCTGCCATATTAAATATTTCACATCAACATGAACGGTTCCTACACTCTGGCCTGTTGGCTCTGGGTTAAACAAGGAGAGTGGGTCTGTACAGATGTTTGGGTTTTCTTAGTGACGTGAGGATGGAGGTGAGCCGGCCCTGCAGGAGATTTTTAGGATGAATGCCGTCTGAACTTCTTCATCTGGCTGCTTCATAGTAACTGACTTCCCTAAACAAAGAGCCGAGGCTGCCATGTTGACCTATTTTGATTAGGGCGGCACATTCAATCGAAATTTCACTCTTCGTCTTTGGTGTCGTTATTTTCAAAGTTTCTCTTTTTCAGCAGTGACAGTTCTACCTTCGTAGACTAGTTGCTAAAGATAATATCCCCATACAGTGTGGATCTTTCTATAATACTCTACTGAAGTCTGAATAAAGCTGACTTTACTTTAAACGATGGATGAAGCCAACGAAGGCTTATTCTGTAGATTCATTCCTCGAAAATTAGTAAAACCAAACTAGGAGCAACTAGCGTCTCACAGGCAATTAAAAAAGTCCAGAATGCTGAATGACTTGTCAGCAGTGTGGTCTCCTGACTTAAGGTGGTACAAGTTACCATCAGAATAGATTTCCTCCTTATTCGAAAGCAGAGAAAAGAGAAACAGAGCAGATGCTTTGCAACATCCAACCAACATTATGTGCTTAGTGTTCTGCATGATGTGCAGTTTGACGAGGCACAACAATCTTTACATTTGAAGTAGAAATGAGAAATACCTCCCAAGACTGGAAAAGCTTACAGGAGCTGCTCGTCAGGAGTTCACGTGTTACACTATTCCTTTTTCCATTCAGTGCTGGTATTTTCTGCTGAGCTCAGCTGGAACGGCGCTCTGAGACACAACTTATGGCTGAGTCAGACGGTCCAAATATTCCCCGGTTTGGCAGTCGGACAAACCGAAATGGGAGCCGGTCTGTGTTCTGGTTTCAACGCATCTTCTCTGTGAGGAAACCATATTTTCCAATCCATCAGAGATCTGGTTAAATGATCATCTCATCAAAAAGAAGCCTGTCGAGCTCTCCCATGTTCATTTTTTGAAGGTGATTCATGAATTCAAAAATGTCTGAAAGTAACTTTATCATTTGTTTTTCCGACCAGCAGTTTGAAACTCTCCCACTGAATTACACATCACAAGCAATAAGGCTCCCGCTCTTCTTCACTGGTTAACCTCCTATAGGTTTGTTTTTAGTTTGTTGTCTTGTTTCGTGGGGTCGTTTTGTGATGTGATCTTTATTTTATTTATATATAATTATCTATCGATCCATATATTTTATTCTCATCTTATGCCATATTTTGCATTCTCTGTTTTATGTGGTTCGTATCTATCTTTACGTTATTATTGACTACTGTTTGGACGTCTGGACACTGTTGAAAAATATTACAAAATTGAAAAATCATGAACAATACATCATCAAGACGTCGGAACGTTTTTGATCTCGCCAGTAGTGAGTGAGCTGCCTGATCACCGTGACAGAGTTTATTGTCTAGATGTTTTTTAATCGGACATCAATACCGAATCACAAATCGCAGCCGAAGGTAAACACACTTAACTGTTGGTGAATTTCAACAGTGAGCCAAGCCAATACAGTTTGAGCTTAAGGCCATCTACCTCACATTTCAAAAGTCCACTGTTAGCTCCCATGATCTAAAAGTCCACTGTTAGCTCCCATGACCTAAAAGTCCACTGTTAGCTCCATGATCTAAAAGTCCACTGTTAGCTCCCATGATCTAAAAGTCCACTGTTAGCTCCATGACCTAAAAGTCCACTGTTAGCTCCATGACCTAAAAGTCCACTGTTAGCTCCCATGACCTAAAAGTCCACTGTTAGCTCCATGATCTAAAAGTCCACTGTTAGCTCCATGATCTAAAAAGTCCACTGTTAGCTCCCATGATCTAAAAGTCCACTGTTAGCTCCCATGACCTAAAAGTCCACTGTTAGCTCCATGATCTAAAAGTCCACTGTTAGCTCCCATGATCTAAAAGTCCACTGTTAGCTCCATGATCTAAAAGTCCACTGTTAGCTCCCATGATCTAAAAGTCCACTGTTAGCTCCCATGATCTAAAAGTCCACTGTTAGCTCCCATGATCTTAAAGTCCACTGTTAGCTCCCATGATCTTAAAGTCCACTGTTGGCTCCATGACCTAAAAGTCCACTGTTAGCTCCATGATCTAAAAGTCCACTGTTAGCTCCCATGATCTAAAAGTCCACTGTTAGCTCCCATGATCTAAAAGTCCACTGTTAGCTCCCATGATCTTAAAGTCCACTGTTGGCTCCATGACCTAAAAGTCCACTGTTAGCTCCATGATCTAAAAGTCCACTGTTAGCTCCCATGATCTAAAAGTCCACTGTTAGCTCCCATGATCTTAAAGTCCACTGTTGGCTCCATGACCTAAAAGTCCACTGTTAGCTCCATGATCTAAAAGTCCACTGTTAGCTCCATGACCTAAAAGTCCACTGTTAGCTCCATGATCTAAAAGTCCACTGTTAGCTCCATGATCTAAAAGTCCACTGTTAGCTCCCATGATCTAAAAGTCCACTGTTAGCTCCCA
>NW_027466467.1:3587500-3980000 GCF_050575085.1 Anarhichas minor | reverse complement strand
GTATGTAATACTATAGATATGTTTCAGTTCCCTTTAGGGGTCATTTCTTTGTTCCCCCAAATAGTCACATACAGATGTTTGTTTAGGACCCTTTGGCATCACTTAGGTTTAGGCAACAACACTACTTGGTTAGGTTTAGGAAAAGATCGTGGTTTGGGTTAAAATAACTCAGCAACCTGAGAGTGAACAGGCTGGGTCCCCAGCTCTATGTAGCACGTAATGGGAACCTAAAACAAATATTCCCCAGCGCTATGTGCTTAATATGACATGGGCTGTTGTGTGAACGTAGCATGTAGTTGAACAAAGGTTTCTGGGAGAATGAGCCCTGATGACATGAAACCTTTTGAAAAGTTTGCTGAATGTATGTAGAAAATAACGGACTCGGGAACATCTGACCCTGGAATCATGGGACCTTCATTATGTTTCTCCACCACAGAACACTGGCAAGTTCATTTTTAGACTGTAAAATGTCCGGCTCACTGCATATCTTGGTCACATTTATACTTAAGAAAATTAACATCAGCTGATACATCGGGTTTTTTTATACCTTAAATATCAATATTCAACCTCTAAAAGCCAGTTATTGGTTAAAGGCTTTAATTTGTGTTCCTTATTGACATGACTACAGTGCTGTTATTATCATAATTATCTTTTCCATAGAACTTAGTGAATGTAGGTGGGAATTCATCAATCAGGCAGTAATGTGAACATTGTGAAGTTTATTTGAATTCTCCGTCGTAACATCATGTTAACCTGCAGTATATGATTGTTGACACATTAAATACACATTTTGTCATATAATTTATGCATGTTGGCCAGCCAAAAGCAAAGTGAGGAGGCAGATGTTTTACAGTTCTTTACTGTTACTGAAATATCAAATGGGCACACTGTACCTCTGGTCAATGCTATTCAAAGCAACGGTACAATCTGAAAGTACTACAAGAGCATTTAATCCACTCATACATAAAGGATTCACTCTCCCAACCTGCAGAAGCCTTCTTATAGTCACTGTCAGCGCTGATGAGTTATTAATGCATTATACTCCAGTTACTCCGGTTGATAGTTAAAGCATGAACATAGACGTGTAGTACGATTAAGTAACGGTTCTGTGCTGAGGAACACTGAAAAGAAAACTTTGCAATTTCAAATTTACGGAAAATATATCTGGAACCAGTGGTCCACAAAACTTTACCCATCTTCATGAAAGTCTATAGCAGACACAGCAACTGCATTTAATAGTCTCCTATTCAATAATGAAACAAGGTGAAACAGAAGTTAACTAGATGAAGCTACAGTTATAAATATGAACGTGGCCCAACATCACTCTGTATGTCCTGTGGGAGGAATGGGAGAAATCATAACTTCCTTTACCATACCTAAAAAAAACTCCTGTGTCAAGAAGAAATCTAGCACCAGAGGAAGAGACTGTCTGCTTCAGTCCACTAAAGTGCACACAAAGAAAGTAAAAGATGGAGGAAAGATCATTACATCTTCTGTATCTTTATGTCGGAGGGATGAGCTTCATCCTTTAATGCTGCTCCTCATCTTTAACACAACGAGCTCAGAGGATGTCTTACACGTGTGATCACACTCCTCCGTTCCATGTCAGAGTTTTATGAAAGAAGGCATTGGAAGAAACGGAGCTGAGAAATGGAACATGAAGGTGGCGAGGTTGTTAAAATAATAATGTTGTTGGGCTTGTGGTCTCATTTCATCAAATTCCTTCCATGTCTTTATGAGCTTTTTTTCTTTTTACTGTGCAAGGGGGCGGATTTCTTTCCATTTTAGAGGGTTTAACATTTTACTAAAGGAGACAGATGTGTTTGATTTTGAGTGTGTTCTGTCATCTTCATAACAGGTGAAGGTGGGCCAGGAAACATACCAGACCTAAAGCTGTGTAGTAGGGCCAAAGAAGAAGAACATCGTAGAGGTTCTGAACAGGAACAATACATTCCAATAAGGCAAATTACATCAGCTGTGTTTCAACAGGACAATTTCTTTTTCCCATGTTCCATGAGCCAATTCCTTATTATTTTGGGTGTAATTTCAATAACATACAGCATCAGAGGAAGCTAGGGAAGGGAACGTTTTCACTGCTCTTTGCACATCAAAACCTTTGTGTTTCTGGAAGATTAAACGAGTGTCTTTTTAGTTTTAGTTTTGCTTGGTCACTTGGTTTTCTGTGGTTTTAGGACCACACTGGAGGCGGAGCGCACACAGGAGAAGGCTGTCGGTGAGATCTTCTGGGGGTCCATGTAGTTGTTTTCCAGCCTCAGGGCTACCATGGTGGAGTCCCCGCTGTGGTTTGGGTCACAGATGCTTTCGTCTGAGACACTCCTGAAATCAGGACGCAGTTAGATGCAGCGTTAGCAGATATAACGAAAAGGTTAATGAATGTCCAATTTTCATTATCAATACATATGACGATTATTTAATCATTAGGTCTATAAAATGTCAGAAATACATTTTAAAAATGCCATCACAGTTTCCTAAAGCTCACTGTCCAAATCCAAAGAGATCCCGTGAACTTTTATCACACAAAGCAGCCGATCTTAACGATGGAATGACGTAATGTTTGGCTTTTTTTTGCTCGGAAAATTTCCAACGTGATTTATTGATTATCATAATTGTAGTTAATTGTTTCAGTTATATTCAACTACAGCAGTAACAAATTAATTGTAAAATCATAATTTTCATTTTATCATAACAATGTTTCATATTCTCTCTGGTGTAGAGCTTCACTGGGTTTGTTCATACGTGTCAGGAACAACATTTGTCAGGAATTTCATTTAGGAATATCTCCAAAATGAGACCACTGAAATGCGGAAATCATGGTTTGGTTAAAGGTCACTATAGATTATAGCAGTTATCTTTTTTCACCACGTTACCTAAATCACAGTCAATTCAGAATGCTGCATCCAATCTTGGCAGTGAAGATGGAGCGTGGTGTGGAGTTTAAATAGTTTTACGGGTGTTTAATTAGGATGTAACTTTTCTCTGAAAGCGCGCTGCAGCCTGGACTAAGTGTGTGTCGTAGTTGGACCTGAGAGTGAGTAATGAGGTGGTTCAGGGTGACTCTCAGGTGGAAACATGCTTCAACTTGTTTTGTTTCTTGTCGTCAAGACAGCGCTCCGTTCAGTGAACTTTGTCTGGTGGGCTGAAGTGACTCAGTCGTCTGGATTGAGTTTAGACTTTTTTCTTTCTTCTTTGAGCTCTGTCTTTACTCACCTGGTTTTATTGTTTCTGTCGGCAGCTTCTGCTACTTAAATTAACAACAAAGTCATTTTGTTTGTAGTTTGAGAAAGAAACAATCTCTATTTCCATAATAAAGACGTACCAATAACTAACAGGACCCTCGACCCTGGTAGATGTTTGGTGACGCTGGCTTCATACCTGATGTTGTTGTCGTTGAGTCTGAGGAAGTGTAAGTTGGTCATCTCGTTGATGCCAGACGGGACAGAGATCAGCTGGTTGTGATCCAGACACAGCTCCACCATGGACTGGTACGAGCCGAAGAACGACTCCGGCTCAATGGCCTCCCCATCTAGTTTGTTGTACGAGAGGTAGAGGTACTCGATACCAGGGTCCATGTGGGCGAAGACGTAACCTGTGGAGGTATTGGAAGGAGACAATGTAGCTATGGGAGACCATGAAACTGTTTTTGGAGAGTCCACTAATGATTATTTTGATCATTTATTATGTCTATAAAATCTCATAATTCAACTCTAATGCTCTGTTTGGTAGGTGAATGAAGTAAAGGGTTGTGGGACAGACAACGATGGTGCGGTGAATATTGTTATTGATTTTCTTTCACATTTTCATGACTGAGATACAAAGGCCGAATCTTCTGACTACAACTCCTTCTAAGTGGCCTTTTCTCCAGCTAGCTAACTAGCTGGAGACTTTAATTGCCCAACTAGGATTCTCTATTGCTCTTGTCCTGCTCCGTACAGATGCAGTAGTAAAACGTTGGTTACTCATGTGTTTGATGTAATTAAACTTCTTCAGCTCAACCCGTCACAATCACCAGCCCTGCTGCTGATCCCTCAAAGTATCTGGAACTTGGTTTAGTTTCACATCCTGAGCTGTTTATTTAGTTCCAGGAACCCTTTTTCTCAAGGGACGTGGAAAACAGTGGAAACAAAAGCAGAAACAAAGGATATGAATACTTAATGAACATTTTCCTTCAATGAGTCCCTGCATTTGAAAAGGGTTATACATATTTATGTGTCTAGCAGCTGTTACTTGATGTACAGACTGGCTAGAAACATAACACCCTCATAATCAATTTAGAGCTCTTTACATGCTGGAGATGTTGTTTGTTTTTGTCAACCAGTTAAAGCCCTCCCGTCTGTGAGGAGTCATGTTTGTCAGCCAGGTGTCACTCCTACCAGGTATCCTCTCTATGTTGTTTCCCACCAGCACCAGGTGGACCAGAGATTTGGGCAGGTATGATGGAACCAGGTAAAGGTCATTATTTGAAAGGTCGATGGACTCCAGATTTCTGCAGAGGAGGAGGAAGATGAGGGGAGGAAGGATTTGGAAGGAAATGAGAAATTAAGTGTTTGACAGTGTTTGATGTGCAGCTGGTCGGAGAAATACGGAACAGAAATGAGAAACAATCCACTGAGGTTCTGTCAAAGTAGTGCCAAAACAAATGTTCCTGTACTCTTTGAAACAAGCGGTAATACATCAGTACAGGGAACATACACTGCTGGAAACAGCACATGACGGTGTGGTAGTGAAATGAAAGATATCTGTGTTGGTGACAGCCAAAATGAGGATTAAATAGCTAGTAAATCCCTGGGACCCTGGAGAATGGAGGGTGATAGTAACGGGTCTCTTTCTGTCAGACCTGTGGTTGAACCAGGCCAGCGGGGCGATCCTGGTCTCGTCCAGCCTGTTGTGTCTCAAAGAAACCACGTTCAGACTGTGGGTCTGGTTGAAAGCTGTCTCTGAGATCTCCTCAATCAGGTTGTTCTCCAAGTACAGCTCCTAAACAACAGAAAACAAGAAACCAAATGGTTGACATCAACGGAATCAGAAAGGAAAATGCTTTGATTGGTGGAAACTTGTGGAAAGTTACTTGAGTTTAGTGTCAGAGCCACAGTAGGATGTGACATGTTTTCTAGTTTTTAATGAGCTATGAGTTTGTCATTAAACTGTTGTGTTAACTGAGTGCTTTTAGTTCAGAGGTCTTGGCAGACAAGTCTGTGGTCTGTTGGGACTGTTTCGGGTTAAATGCATAATCCACCCTAAAAATAAATTCATGTTTGTTCTACCTAAATTCTTAAAGGAGCAGTTTGAAAGATTTAGGGACATTTAGTGGTGAAGTTGCAGATTGCAGCCAACTGAATACCTCTCCGCTCACCTCTCACTTTCCAAACATGTTGGAGAACCTCTATCTTCTTAAGAAATCACACTTGGTTATACAAAGGTGAAAGTTTCTGATAAATCAGCTAAAATAATTAGCAAAGAACAAATGTTGACGGTAGATCACGATCTTCAGAACATATCTAAGAATATGTGTGGGCTTTTGGATTTGCAGAGAGTGTGTAGAAACTCTAAGTTCATAACATGAGGTTGGTTTTAAGGTGGATTTAAAGCAGCAGCAGGCTGCTGATGTTTGTGGTTAACCAGAGGCCATAATTACAAGTCGAGTGGTGGACTGGTTTCCCACAGGTAGAAGCAGAGTTTACTCAGTGGAGGAGTTTTAAACATCAGAGCGAGGAAAGAAAATACTGATGCATCAGCAAATCTACATTCCTGACTGACTAACTGCAGCCAGCTGCTCAGAAGGACTTCAATAATGTGACTGAGTGCCTGAAAGATTTAACTTGTTACATTTATTGAGCTTTACTCAAAGTATTGTACCTGTTTCTGCCAACTGTAGAAACATATTGAACCATGGAGGATTGAGCCATGATGACTAGTTACGTCTCAGTCAGTTTTCTATTGGCACCATTACACCAAAGCAGTTCATTTTTGAACCCAGTAGATTTCATTAAAGCCAGAGCACTTTGTTCTGGACTGGCTATGTGAGGTATCCCAGCGCTGGAGAGATACAGAAGTTATGTAATCAGATATTACTTCATACCAGCAGTGAAATGGGAAGGCCTTGTGGTATGGTGCGGAAGTGGTTCCTGCCCAGTCGGAGGTAGGAGAGCTGGATGAGGGGAGCGAAGGCCAGAGGATCTAAATTCCCCTCACTCAGCAGATTTCCCTCCAACTCTAGAATCACCAGGCTGCTCAGATCTGAAAGATGATTAAAGAAACAAACAGATAAACGTCACTGTGAACTGGAGATGTGTCTCGGAATCAGCAACAGAACAGCAAATTCTCATTTTCTTAACAAAACAATGCACTTACAGTAAAAAATAAACTATTTGTGAATTATGT
Organism: Anarhichas minor; assembly: GCF_050575085.1. Taxonomy (NCBI): domain Eukaryota; kingdom Metazoa; phylum Chordata; class Actinopteri; order Perciformes; family Anarhichadidae; genus Anarhichas; species Anarhichas minor. The sequence continues at coordinate 3,973,601 of NW_027466467.1, read as the reverse complement.
AATGCAAAAGATGATTATTGTTCATTGGAGAAGAAGACGACCGACATCGTTCTACGACATGTTACGTCACAGACAGCCGTCGTCTCATTGGCTGTGTATTGAAAGATCTCCGACACATTTTTGTGTATTCTGTGACATTATAGCTGACGTCGGTATGGAGGTGCATTGTGGGAAACTGTGGCCGTCACCTTGGAAGCTGTTTTCATGGATTCTTCTCAGTCGGTTCTCGTTGATCTTCAGCTCCTGCAGGGTCGGGGGAAGGTCAGCGGGCACGGCTTCTAGAAGGTTCCCGTCCAAGTACAGACGGCTTAGCATCTTCAGAACCTGACACACACACACACACACACGTGTACTGGTGATACTGGGAAGTTGACTGCACCCCTTCATACTACAAATATGAATTCCTTAGCTTTCAGTCAATGCCCATTTAAAAAGAAGCTCATTTTTACGAGTCTGTTTATCATGAAATACGTTTAAAAACACAAACACATTTTTATTCCTTACTGGTCTTGATGGTCTATTCGACACTTAAGGTCTTTGAGAATATTGTCACCATTATATCACAGAAATGGTCCCATATTTCATTTCCCTCTGGTTGATTGCGTTACTTTACCTTCACGCTGTGGTCGGCTCGAGGGAATAACTATTTAGTGTATATACTGTGCATTTTTATTACTTTATTTTCTTAAATTGAATAGGTCCTGCTCTGTTATTTTATTATATTGTATATATTGTGCATTTTCCATACTCAATATTTTTATTTTATTGTGTAACCCTGTTTGCTGCTGCCACAGACAAATTTCCCCATGGGGATGAATAAAGTATATTTCTATTCTATTCTAACTAGAATTGAGTGAGAGGCAGATGATTGGGGGAAAAGTTGGGTTTTATTCTGAAGGGCTACAGTGGTTTAGCATCTTACTTTGAAGGCTTTGGCATCAATGCTGTTAGAGGTGAGTTTGTTTTTCTTAAGGTTGATCCATTCCAGGTTTGGGATGCCGTTGAAGGCTTCTGCTGGGATGCTGCTGATGTTGTTGCCTGCAGTCAGAAGAGTTTCAGTCAGTTCACGCCTAGAGCAGGAGAATGTTCTCTGTGGGGGTTGAGGTCTATTTATTTGCATCATTTGTTCCTCAATGTGTAGTATTGGGTTCAAATCATTTATTTGGTTGATAAAATGCCAGAATTTGCAACGCTTTAAGTCTGACAACAATATTTAGTCTCTCCTCGCTCTAATGTACAGTACAGGTGGCTGCTTTACATTTTTAGCTGGTGAGGTTGTGTCAGTTCTATATAATTAATATTTATGCTGGAAGGTCACAATTGGCTTTTATCAGATTAATGTGCTCCCTAAGAAGCTTAAGTCAGTTTACAAGGTAAAAGATGCAGATTCATGAGTAGATTGTGTGTTTTTGTTGTCCAACAGAGTGAAGCTTGATCAGCTGATCGTGTCAAATCAGTTTCTGGAGTCAGTCTGGTTTTGGTTTTTCATGGGATTTGTTGATAATAAATAAACTTCATAGTTCTGAATTAGTTTTTTTGAAGCAAGTAGCAAATGAAAAACAAGCTGTGTAAAAGGCTGCAACTCATCAGAATTACACAAAAATGTGTTTTTGTAGTTTTAACTTTAGTTTCACATTCATAATTTGATTCAGATGAGATATGACGCTGACCCTCACAGTGGTGACGTACGCTGTGTTAAAGTGATGAAGGTTAGTTGCAGTGTGTGCAGCTCTACTTTCTCCTCGTCCTGTCGACGTGCTGACTTACCCTCCAGACTCAGAGACTTGAGCTCCGGGATGGACAGAGGAGGGAAGTATGTGAGTTTGGCGTTATCACATGTCAGAGAGACATCAGAGATGTCGCAGCCTGGAGGAAGGCCTCCTCTGTTCTCTACCACTACCTCCCTCTCCTCCTCCTCCTCCTCCTCCTCCTCTTCTGCCTCCTCCACTGCTGCTTCCATCTCCTTCAGCTCGGCCTCCGTCGCAGCAGGAGTTCGTGGTATCGGAGCAGGGAGGAGGTCTGGTTCCTCGGGTTCTTTTGGAAGCATCTCAAACACATCTCCTCTCAGCCACACCTCCTCCTCTACCTTTTCCTGCTCCTCCTCTTCCTCATCCACCAGAGCCAGTAGTTCCTCCCTCAGCAGCTCCTCCTGTCTCCACCTTTCCTCCTCTATGTTCCTTTCCTTCTCCCTTGCTGCTCTCTCTGCTACCTCCTTCCGCCTCCTGTCTTCCTCATCCTGTCTCCTCCTCTCCTCCTCCTCCCCCCTTCTCTCCTCCTCCTCCATATGCCTCCTCCACTCCTCCTCCTCCTTCTCCACCTGCATTCTCAGCGCCTTCTCCTCCTCCCTCCTCTTCCCCTCCACTATCTTTCTTTGTTTCTCCGCCTGTTCCTTCCTCTGCTTCCTCCTCTTCTTCCTCGCCTCGTCCTTCTTTGTCAGGCGTTCCTCCTCCCCGCGGTGCTCCTCTTCCTCCCGCCAGAGGATACGCTGGATCTCCTCCTGGGTCAGCGGGGTCACGGGCTCGCCGGGGTCGTTGGGAACTGGGGAGTCACCAGAAAGGTCAAGGCTGTCAGGGTCTTGGGTGGGTGTAGGGTTGGCCGGGGCAGCCAATCAGAGCGCAGGAGGTGGTCAAGAGGAAAGTTGACAAGGATAGAAAGAAGGAAGGAAGAAAGGGATAGAAATAGGAGAAGAAGAAGGGGAGGAAAAAATAAAGACACTAAAAGAGAAGATACAGGATGGAGGTGGACAGACAGACAGACAGACAGATGGCTGTGTGTTAGTGTTGCAGACAGACAGGTACAAGACCAGCTTGTTGTAGCTACAGAGCAGACGGCTGCTGTAGACCAGTCTGGACCAGATCCCAGTGGACTGCTCTGGTTTGACCACAGTCAGGTAAAGTTGGTCTTTTTGTGTTCGCCAATGTTGCCGCCAGCCGATACTGAATTTATACTAAATTATTTGATGTTTTGCAAGTTCTATTCTGCATTGGAATGATATTTGAGTGTAAATAATTTAGACCAACCTTAGCTCACTTGTCTAACACTTAATGCTGTTTTATAGTCATAAAAGTGAAAGATGTCCCCCGACATTCTTCTGAGTATAAAACAGCTTTTAGAGTTTTTTCCTCCAGAGCAGACGTAGTTTTCAAACAGTGTACTTATACAGATACGTACATGTTTCTATGGTTAATACAGTCATGTTAATGCTATATCCATCTACACACGGTGATAAGTCAGACACAATGCTGCTGCTCCACCTCCATACATGCACAGTGACGGTGTACGACTGTGAGCAACGAGTTAGTAACTGTCAATTCAGCTACTGCAGTTTCAGACTCAGATTCCAGTCTTCATTTTAAACGAGATTGAATTGACAGTAAGATGAAACTGATCCTGGACAAAACAACATGTGGTATCTCCCAATATACAGACATGTTAACACTTTCACAACATGTGTGTTGAACTGACCCAAAATATGCTAAACACATTTTTTTAAGCCATGATGGGAGCAGGAAGCAACATGATGAGGCCTCAGAGACGGAAACTGTTTAATTTAATTTATGACAGGAGACGTGTGACAAGAAATGTAACCCTAACCCAACCCATCATGAAGAGTTTCATCTACTATTTGATCAAATGAACCTGTTGGAAAGCTAACGGTAGAAGTGATTGTGACACCTGAAAGCCTTCATATATTGATCCTGATTGTCAGAACCGTTGCTCATCTCTGTTGCCTCTTGATGTTGCACCATGGCGTTGCCACATGTTGTGTTTCTACCTGACTCCATGCAGACGGGGCAGCACTCCCCAGCAGGGGTGAAGGGGAAATGGCAGTGCATTTTGGGACAGGTGAGCTCGTCACAAACCATCCGCCCTCCGGTACACAGACAAGTCACACAGGGCTTTGGAGACCAGACGGCCTGGTCGAACATGGTCAGACCCTGGAACACACACTGGCCCTGCTTACCTGAAACAACAGACACGTCACAGTCACTTCAGTCGTTCAACATAGTTCAGAATCTTTATGAGCTGGACTCACAGTGGGCTGAGTATGAGGGGAGTAAAGGTCACTTGGTTATTGTTAAAATATGATCTATTTAGTCAGCAGATACCAAACTTTTAAGTATAATATATGTTATATTTTATTATATATATATATATATATATGCTGTTTGACTACCAGGACGCCCCCAGCTGCCATTTTTGTTTGGGTTAAGAAAACAGATTTTTTATTTTTTATCACTGCGAAGCAGGAGAAGTTAACTTAATGCTTGATGTGTTTATCAAGGAAAAAAGTTGATTTAAAACCACCTGTGCAGCTGCAAACATCTCATCATGTTTGTGTGGCCTTTGTTGACGGAAGACGAAGAGGATGCTTCTATTCCTGTTTCCACCGAGGGAACAGCTGTCAATGAGCACGACCGCAGACGGCGTAATTGAATCAGTGAACAAATAGTAAATGTGTGCAGTGATTCAGCGGTCTAGAACAAAACAAATCCAAACCTGTGAGGGGTCACACGCTGACCCTCGTCATCCTCCTCAGCAGCAGCAGGCAGTAATTGCTGTGTGCGTCTAGTCAAATCTAAAGCCTGTACTTTACCATCAGAACCAGACAAAGCAGTGGTTTGTAGCGTTTCCACTCCTCCCTCTGCATTAACTCCACCTTTCAACATCAGGACGAAGCTGTGACTTGCAGTGAGTCAGTAGAAAACACTGTAAACCACTATGATACGGCAGGAAGAAGCAGTCTGTGTCTGTGCTGTCTGTCATCTATCCGTTCTAATGGTATGCTCTTTGTTACGTCCATAGAAGCACAGGTAGTTAAGAGGCTCAGGTTATTTCTCTTAAATACTGTCTCTCCTATTGCTAGAGCAGTGTCACTGTCACCCTGTCATCTCTGCTGGAGCACTCATACTTTAGAGCTTTTCTTTTCTGCCTAAAATATGATCCTGCTGTTGTTGAATATCTTAATTTGTCTGGTAAATTGCAGGGTTTTGTTTAAATGATACAGCAACCATCAGACTCTGCTGTAGCACCATTGTTCTCTGGTGTTCACTGCATATTTTCACGTGTTTTACTAGCAGTCAAACAGTTGTTTCAGCGATTCACAAAAAATGAATTGTCAACAGTTTAAATAATCAGTTAATCATTTTTTCGAACAAAAACACTCCAATGAAAGTATTTTCTGCTTTTCTCTGTTTTATAAAATCATCATGAACTTAATATCTTTGCTTTTTGGACTATTGGTCAGACAAAACAAGACATTTGAAGATGCCACTCATCTTGTGTAACCTAAAAGTACTAAAGGTTGAAAGAAAATGATGTAAATATAATATAATTCAAGTGAATGATGATTAAGATGAGAGGCACAATGCACCAGAGTTACAGAGGACGTACGCTCACTTTTTCAATCATTCTCAGCGCCTCAGAATATGATCATCCACCACTCAAAATCTAGTAGGTTGACCTAGAAACTACCTTAACCAACATCAAGTCTTAATTTAGGTGTCCTGTAACGTTGACACAGATGATTTGTTATCATGTCGGTCTGTGCAGGATAACCACCGCTTCACCCGGCTTTATCTTAAAAAAGCTCAAACTGGTAGAATAGATATTTACACACTTAAATCTCTGCAGAGAACACTTCATCAGAGCACACATGGTTATCATGTCGGTCTGAAATCTGTAACTTTCTGTCTGTGAACTGCCGTCTGATCCGTTCGGTTGTCGTTACATCACAGTCAGATCTGCTTGTCTGAACACATGAGGCATGTTTCTCAGATCCCAAACAACAGCGAAAAACAGAACCAAATAAATCACTCTGCAGCTCTCGACAACAGGCGGCCACCAGCACCACCTTCCCTTCTAATTACATAATGCTGACTTTATTGTTTTAGACTGAAGGGCTTTTACGTGGCTTTGAGGTCCGTCTTTAAAGCCTCCGTCCTCATCTCTGTGTGGGACTTGTTTTCTGTCGAGCTCTTTTCCCACAGATGGTTTTCTCTTCTGTTCGTGAGCTGTAATAAAAGTTAGCTTCATTGTGAAGCCTCAGAGCTGAGCTGTTCTCACATCCTGTTTGATTAAAATGTGCTGTTTCACTTCAGCTGAAGGTTTTTATTTCTTGTGTTAAAATGATACTGATTATAAAGATTATATGGTGTCAGAAGGTAGAGTTACTGGTCTCACTGACCTGGGTTAAGGTTGAGTTACTGGTCTCACTGACCTGGGTTAAGGTTGAGTTACTGGTCTCACTGACCTGGGTTAAGGTTGAGTTACTGGTCTCACTGAACTGGGTTAAGGTTGAGTTACTGGTCTCACTGACCTGGGATTACGTTGTAGCTGGAGTGCTGTTCTTGTAGGTTCTTGTAGGACTTCATGATCAGAGTCTTTCCTTGGTTCTCTCCAGGCTCCACCGGCATGCTGGGACCAGGAACCAGTCTGATCTGTAGAGGTCTGGAGCGCCCCGGTCTGGCTCGCCCAGGACCTGCAACACATGGTCATATTAATTTAGGCAGGCGGACAGAATAGATCATTCTGTTTTAGCCAAACAAAAAGACAACTTGCTGTCTAGCAGCCAGATGGTGATCTTACTGAATTCTTCCCTTGGGACTGACTTTAAGTGTATCCTCGTTCTTATCAGTGGCATATGAAAATAATCCGGAAATAATCTGATTCCAGATAGTCCCATAAAACCAGCAGGATGCTAGAGATACTCCCCTGTGGGATTCCACATGTTGTAGGGTGTTCTGGTGTTGGTTCTGGTGTCATTTAAAGTTTTTACATCAGAAAACAAGACTGCAGTTCTAATTGTGACGGCCAGAAAAACATTAGAAGATGTTAGGACAGAGCTCAAACATGGTGACCCCACGATAAGCTCAGGATTTATGAGACTAACTGTGCTCAGTAGCTGTTGATCAACATATTGCTCCATTATCTGCTGCTAAAACTGCAATGTGTCCTTTTTACTGACTGTTTAGTGAACAAGATGCAACAGACAGTTTAAAAGGTGATTTGTTTTCATTCTTTTTTTTTATGTTCGGCTTGCATTTTCTCCTCTTTCCAGTCTTCGTGCAAAGCTAGGCTTACGCTGTACTGGATGCACAGAGATTAAACTGATGTAAAGTCCTCTTGTTAGCCATTGTTCAGTCACATATCAGTGTTTTTCTTTAAGAGGCAGAGTCTCACCTGGTCCGTCCCTCTTCCTCTTCCCCTGGTGGATTTCCCCGTCCTGGTTGCGAGGTCTGTTCCTGGCCTGAGCGGTCGAGACGGTCACAACCACCAGCAGCCACAAACTGGCCGCCATCAGCCACCACCTCATCCCTGCAGAGCAGCACAGACTAGGTTCAGGCTGCCTTTCAGGAACCTTTACCTCCATTGAGGTCTTCACTATCGATGGGTGTTGATAGAAAGTTATCTCTAGATAATAATACCAAAGCAATGCTTTTTCCAAAGCCTTACATTGAGAAATGCAAACATAATTTTCTACAAAACTCTTTTTCTTAATTTCATAAGTTGTCAAATTCAAATTTTAAAAAAAGCTTAAATTGTAAATGTAGTCTAAACACGAGCCTCCGGACACTTTTCAATACGCAGCATACTACTAATGCATACTACCAAAAGACATTTTGGTCTACACCCAAACACGAAATGTGTCCAATACCCATCCTCAGACTTCACTGGTTCCTCAGCAGGAACCCAGCAGGTTAATGAGATGTACCAAAGACAAAAGGAAAATATAAAACTGTTCATTCTCCCAACAGCCATTCAGAAACGCTGGGGTAGCCAATAATCAGTCCAGGGTTTGAGTCCGAACAGGGATTCATCTTTTCTCTCAACTGTCAACTCTCAATCAAAACATAAAATCCTGAGGAGAAACGATGTTTTTTCTCGTTTGAAATTAATTTAAATCCAGAATCATTGCAGAAACCAGCAGCTAAAACAACTGGAACCAAACAGACGGATCATGTAGATAATTAAGACAGAGGTGTTTACCTGCAGCAGCTTCCTGGACAAAAAGAGCTGTCAGTGCTGTAGCTGGCCCTCATATAGCTGTCTGCTGGGGTCCTAATGGCCTAATGGTCGGTTCCTTGTGTGTGTCTGTGTGTGTGTGTGTGTGTGTGTGTGTGTGTGTAATGACTATACACAGCAGTCCTGTCATTATTAAAGCAGAGGCCCGACGCTAACAGACACCTTCACACACCTGATAGTTGCAGCAGATTGAACTACTTCTCTATATCGGCCTCAATAACAATAATAAAATGTAGCTCTGCCCCAGTGCATGTTGGGAGCTGTTGTGTTTACTCGTAGGAGCTTCTGATTTGTTGGGATGGTGCCCAAAAGACGGATGTTTTTCTCTGGAGTTGGTGGAGACTCCCGAGCTAAAAGAAGAGCCACTATTTATATTCAGGCTCTTTAGACCCAAACACAACAAACAGATGATAACGGGAGGCAGCTGTTTGTTAACAGAACTGAGCTTATTGGGGGTCACTCTCAGACCACATTTCTACCTGATCCTCGAGTGTCAGATTCTGATTCTGATTCTCATCAAACTGTGATATACGTATATGCAAAGTCAGTTGCACTTGCAAAGACGTCCACATTCAACGTATCAGTGGTTTGCAGAAACAACAATGCCAAAAAAAATGTTCCTGCCGTCTGGGCTTGACCTGTCCAACTAAGACTTTTAGTGGCTTCATTTTGCCCAAAATCATCCCCGAAAAAGACAGTTTAGTCAGCAGTAAATTGAGATATCTACCATGATAAGACTCCGCCCACTCTCTCTCTCTCTCAACCATTCCCATCAATCATTCACTTTTTCTTTTAGATGAAAACCAAACTTCAGTCTGCAGCGCCACAGACTCTGAGCCCCTCCCCCCTCAACTCCAGTGGGCCAATAGGAAACCAGAGTTCAGTGCTGACAGAGAGAGAGAGAGAGATGTACTCTGTAGACGGAGGAAAAGAAAACAGGAGGGAGGGGAGACAAATGGAAAGTATTCAGCAGTTCAGTTTCTGGATGAGCAGGAACAGACGGAGAGACTTCCAGCAGGAACAGCAGAGGATAAAAATAACCTGGAGGCAGTTAGTGTGAAGTTTAATGAAACCCAGGCAGCGTTAGAGATGAAGTTTTCCTCTGTTTGCTTCCCTCAGTATCCCTCTTAACGACTGGGCTTTGGGAAATTGTTAGAATTACTTCTGCACACCACCGACTTCCTTTAGACGTGTGTATGTTTATAAATTACATTTTCTTCACACTAGAGAAACGACTCCACACAGATTTGTAGTTGGTGTCGTTCTCCCTCCACAACTCCACCAGGTTCACCTTCACTGTGAGCTGGTTCAAACCAAACCAGAGTCTACTAACAATTACTTTCATATCACTTAATCTGTCTTTTTTTATTGTTTAGTCTATTAAAGACTCCTCCCAGTTTCATGTGCAGTTTAGCTTCTGTTTCTTCAGCATCTGTAAGCCCGTCTGAGTCTGTCATGAGTCCCTAAAGACATCAAATCTTTATGTGCTTATCGTTAAACAATTGAGTATCTGAAGTCAAACGACTATCAGGAGCATCAAACCACTCGGTAGCTCTTCGTAGCTGCAGCATTGTGATCTTTATTTCCCCTCTCTGATTGACTTTGTGTCGTATCTCTGATGAGTCTTCTGGTCCACAATGTGTGCTCCTCTCCTCAAACACTTAGTGACACTCTGGACGTGTTGGTTTGTCCAATACTCTTATATGTTAAAATACTGGTTGTCCTGCTCCAAACCAATGCATGGTGCTTACTCTTGCGTTGGTTGTAGTCATGATCGACTGAACTGCAGCCGATCACTAAAGTACCTGGAACTTTCATTTAGTATCACCTCTGAACAAACGTAGTGTTCCAATATCCGTACTACCGTACTACCATACTAATGTACTATTTAGTATGTCCCAATACATAATACGTCAAATGCAGTGTGCCAAAAATAGCAGGATGTCCTTCTGCATCCGGTCACATATGCAGAATGCAAGCCAGCCTGCTTTTCTAGCTATTGTGACCCACAATCTTTAGCACAGAAGATATATGAACAAGAGGGTCACAGTTCAAGGCGCCATGTTATGATGATGTGTATACAGAATTAGCTTCATACTGCATGCAACAGTTCAGACAGCTGGAGTACTAAAAGTAAGAAAAAGTGTCCCAGCAGCTCGTCTCCAAATGAAGCAGAGAACAGTGGAGACGAAAGAAGAACGAGATACACTTGGTACACGTTAGTGACAAAAACTCTCCTCACGTCTTCTAAATTAAGTATGAAACATGAAGTGTGTGTTCTGCTACCCAACGAGAGCCACTTTGTTACAAAAAGCTTCGGGTTGTGTGTCCGTTTGTGTCTCACATTTGGCAGTCGGTCTCAGGTCTCGCAACAACTTTGAGCTGAAGGTTCAGGTGCAGAAGTCTTCTCCACTCTGAACCTGATTCAACAATCTCATATTTTAGGGATACAAACTGATCAAAAGAAAATGCAACTAACTCTGTAAAGTGCTGCTCTGGTAAATGTGCTCCTTGTGGGAGTTGTGTTGTAATGTTGCATGACATTCTTTTTTTTAAATAAATCCAGAACTGAATTTGTTTCGATAATTACTGAGAAATATCTCTAAACCAGGAAACCAAGGCAACATGAAGTGAAAACCAGGTTATTTTAGAGACAGAAAAGGTCAAACCTGAATACAAATGTTCCACTACATTTACTTATGGCACTCCCCAAATGTCCTCTGAGCTCATTGAACTTGATCGCTGAGCTGAGGGGAAAGTTGAGGAATGTTGCATGAAAACCAGGAAGAGCACAGACATGAGAGTAAAACAATCTGGTTCCTTTAGATCCATTCTGGTTCAGGTCTGAAGGACGAGCCGTTAGCAGTTCTGTTCAGAAGTCACAGATGAAAACTCTTTGTTTGTTTTTTCTTCTTGTCTTTTGGACCTGTGATGAAGATCATCTACAGCAACTGAAACAACTGTTTACAAACCATCGAAAGAAAGACAGACAGACAGACAGACAAGCAGACAGACAGAGAGGGGAGGAGTTGAGGAGACAGACAAACGGACATTAACTCTACTTTACCAGCAGTTTGAAGGCGGCTGCAAGACTTGAGGCCAAATTCTTCCACCTTCTTTTCTCCTCCTCTGGTTCTGCAGGAGCTCCAGGAGGTGTGTGTGTGTGTGTGTGTGTGTGTGTGTGTGTGTGTGTGTGTGTGTGTGTGTGTGTGTGTGTGTGTGTGTGTGTGTGTGTGTGTGTGTGTGTGTGTGTGTGTGTGTGTGTGTGTGTGTGTGTGTGTGTGTGTGTGTGTTTGTGTTTTGTGTCTCAGATCGTAGAGAAGTCGTGTGGAGCAGAGCAGGCTAGAGCTTTGAGGGGAAAGTCAGGATTTGTTCTTCAGCTGGGACAAAGAGAGAGAGGGGGGGGGGAGAGAGAGAGTAATAAACAAACAGACAGACAGACAGACGGAGAGAGAGAGAGAGAGTGAGACAGGTCTGACATCTGTCTTTCTGTCTGAGGGAGGACACTGCCAACACGCTGCAGAATATCAGAGGATGACAGTAAAACAGACCAACAGGAGTTAAACATTCACATGTTGCACAGTGAAAAGGTTTGTTAAATATGAAACATGTTGTGGATACAACAGTAAAAGTCTGAACGAGGTGAAGTAGCTCAGAGGTCAGAGGTCACACTAGACCAAACATCCCACTTCAACGTCGACTAGAAAGACTTCATGTGAGAAAGTTTTCACATATGAAGGAAAAGTCCTAAAGGCACCAAAACTGTCCAGAACAAAACAACAGTAACAATCAGATTATAAAATGAGAGAATATGATAAGAGGAGGAAGAGGAAAATATATTGATCATAACAAATGAACCAGTACAAATATTTCAGTAATCATGGAGATTCAGTATTTTCCGTGGTGAAGGACAGTAAGTTTGAAGCTGGAACTTGCTGATAGTTCACGTTTAACTTCAAGAATAAAACTTTAGCTTGTTTCATTCCAGAGGTTTTAAATCCCAGAAATCCCTGAAACTCCTGCCTATTAGTGCACTTCATCAACTCTCCATCACTGTTTTGAGTTTCATAAAGTGTCAAATATATATAAGTTCTTAAAATATAACAAAAAATTACTTTCTGACAAAAAAAATCCCATAATGCAATTCTTCCCTTTTTATTAGACCTGAAAATCAACATAAGCCGACACTGCACCAGTGATGGCCTGGGAAGTTTTTGAAAATAGACATAAACAGACATGGGTCATTGAAAGTGCTTACATTTATATATGTTGTGCAAGAAAAGTATTTATAAACGTTTTTAGGTTAATCAATTCATAATTTAACCTATAACATGTCATCAAAGTGAAGTCTTTAAATGTCCAGAACCCCAAATATTCAGTTTACAAAGATTAATGACAAAGAAAGGAAGCAGATCCTCACATGGAGAAGATGTAAATAGTTCATGAGCTGCTTTATTGAGTTTTTCCTTTACCAGAGTTGAGAGGATGAACAGCTTGTAAAGCTCTCTGAGAAACATTTGTGATATTAGGCAACACACACAACATTTGATTGAAAAATGACTGGAACAAGTCAAAACTGAACCTAAATCAACCTGAACTCCAGATTAAATACATACGAGCAGAACAAACTAACAATAACAACAAGAGAGGAACAAAGTGAATAAAAACACAGCAATAGAGACCTGGTTCTGGTCTGATCTGGACCGGTTCAGGGACTAGAAACTTCTGATTACACACACACACACACACACACACACACACGGCTGCAAATGCCTCTTGGTTGAGTCACCTGGACACACCCCTCACCTGTTGGACACACCCCTAACCACTGAAGTATACTGGAAAACGTGTGTGTGTTTACAGAGTAATCATTTCTTTCAAAATGCTGTAAAGTTCATAAATATTTTCTGATGAAAAACAAAGAACCAGAAGTTTCCGTTGAACAACATTTGAGCCTTTGAGTGTGAGGTCGTGTTGTTGTTTCATCCACTTTAAGTATTGGTCCTGTTTCCTGTCCACTCGTTGGTGCACTTTACTGTTGTGACTGGTACTAACGTGTGTTGTGTGCTTCTGAGAGGGGCCCAGTGTTCAGGGGACGAGACGTATGTTGTAGCGCCCCCCGCAGGCCAACAGCAGTCATGGGTAGCGTTACTACAGTTTATTATAACCAGCACTCAGTAAATTAACTAATAATATTGTACACAAACTCGTCATGAAACAGAAAATAACTACACTGAAACAAGAGAAACAAAGTAACTCACGTGTTTGATGAAACATCCAGTAGTGACAGTGTTCTGTAAAACATTTTGTGTATATTTTTCTAAATTGATCCTTTATCCTTTATTTTTCCAAACTCTGTCATTATTATTTATATATTGTCTTTGCTGAAAACACTCAGGACCTGTATTTATCGAACCGCTAAAAGAGAACATTTGTATTTAAAGGATATTTTCACAGTTTTTAAGTCTGTCTTGAAACAACACAGTCATGTCCATATGTACATTGAACGGGTTTATGGTTGCTGTAATTGTTTCTCTCTCTCTCTCTACAGGAGAAGTATCCCTCTGTCGTCTCTCTTCCTGGAGGCTGCAGGTCGGAGGTCATGATCCTGAACCACCCTGAGCTTTCTGGGTAAACACTCTCCTCCTGGTGGAGCACAGTAACACACAACGCTGAGCTGTCTCCTCCGCTGACATGTGTGTTTCTTTACAGCTGCGTCCTGTTCGTTCATTGGTCGGTGGACGTCTCCAGAGAGGGCGGAGTCTCTCCGAAGATGGAGCTGCTGACAAAGATCCCTGAGAGAGGTGAGACCTTTTACCTGAACTCTCTCTACTACCTGTAGACAGGAAGCAGGGCAGAAACACTGAACAGTACCAACTGTTTACTGGGATGTAGCTTTGGTTCTTCAACTCAAACAATACATTAATCTGGCAAAAAAAACACATTTTAGTTGTGTCTTTGTATGGAAATATAAAATACTAGTGCTGTCTGCAACAAGCTCCACCAATAAAGGATGTTTAAAGTAAGGGGACACGTCTGTAAATGACACTTTTCACTGAATCAGCTTATTATGTTATTAATCAGGACAAAGAAACCAGCAGGTAAAATGTCAACGTCAAACAAATTTAAACTACACTGAGTTTCTGCTAAAAACATGCTTTAATTTACGGGTGTGTCATTTTCTAATAATTGACAACAAACTAAACTGCTTCCTTGTAGAACTTTGTGTTTTGGTACCAACTGTGGAGAGAAAACGTAGGAGGGCCGATGAACCCTTCCTCACTTCCTACTCCCAACACATTACATTACAGTCATTTAGCAGACGCTTTTATCCAAAGCGACTTACAATAAGTGTATTCAACATCGGTTTTCGAGAGAACTACTAGTCACCAGAAGTCAGAAGTGCATGTCCTTTCCTCAAACAAGCATCTAAGAGCATAAACCAGAGCCAATGTACAGTGCAGAAACAAACTAATGCAATAAGTGCCACAAACTAATATGAAAACAATAAGTGCAATAAGCTAGTATGAATACAATAGATGCTAAGTAAGTGCTAAGTGGAAGGCTCAGGGTAGGCCTTCTTGAAGATTTTCAGCCTGCGCCGAAAGATGGGCAGCGACTCCGCCGTCCTGACGTCAGTGGGGAGTTCATTCCACCACTGTGGGGCCAGGACAGAAAACAGCCGCAACCGGGTCGATCGGCCGCAGGGACCTCTGAGCGACGGGGCAACCAATCGCCCCGAGGCAGCAGAGCGAAGTGGTCGGGCGGGGGTGTAGGGCTTGACCATGGCCTGGAGATAGGATAACTCCCTTACTCAAACCACACCGACCCTCAAACTCTGACTGTATTTTGATCTTAACTACACACCTGGAAAGTTTTATGACGGTATCTTGTGCGGTAACAGAATCTGACAGACTCATCCATACCTGGCACTCAAGTACTCAAAGGCTCCTCTGTGGTAGTCGGTCTCTCCAGGGCCAAATGTTACCATGATGACACTCACAGGGTGATAGTGAGGTTATTAAACTGCAACAACTATTACTTTCATTATGTATTATTATATAAATGTATCTTTTTTTATTGACAGAATGTCAGAAAACAAGTTGTTGAGGCCAGTCATGATTCGTTTTATCTTATCAACATTTTCACTTTCATGTTAAATATCTCAAAGAAAAGCACCAAATCCTCACATTTGAATATCTGGAACTAGATAATCTATTTGCACATTTTATTTACCTGAAAGTGACTAAAATAGTTAAACAAACCACTACGAGACCACTGTCTCTCTATTTAGTACCAAATGACTGGGTTTTTCAGGTAACTCTTTGGAAATGGTGACTAACTTATTTGAACATTACAAAACACATTTATTTTGAACCAGATTGAGTTTTTCTGACAAACTCTGTTCAGCAGAACAATGATCTCAGTGCTTTGTCTTCCTCTCTGCAGCGCTGCAGCTGTTTCCCTCTCAGCCTGTAGGCGGCGCCGCTGAGGCCTTTCAGAGCCTGCTGAGGATTCTGGGACCTGAAGCGGCGATGGAGTCCGTCATCATGGCGGTCAGCCTTTCACAGGACACATAACTCTTCTTCTTCTCTGAGAACTGGTTCAAATGTAAAACAAGACACAAACCTCCGATACAGAATAAAGAAAACACGCAGCGACGGTTTAGTCTCTTAGAAATCTTTATTCAATAGAAAGAGCTCAGCCGTGACGGTTGTAACAGCAGAGCTCACTGGTCAAAATCTACAAAAATAAATAATTTAAATACAAAATGCAGGACAGCAGCGTCGCCTTTTTGTATTTTCAAATAGTTTTCTCCTCTCAGATATTTACACACACGCAGTTATGATAAGTCTGTAGCATCACAGTGCTGTGATGTGATGTTTCTGCAGACCGACGCTCAGGCAGCAGGCGGAGGCAGAGGCAACCGACCAATCAGACGGCAGCTCAGCTGTCGGAGCTCCGCCTCAGTGAGGACAGTTTGTTTTCTCCCGATTACTGGAACATAATCTTACAGGAAAGGATTTGTCAGCCCCAGTTTGTGTCTGTTAGTATTATCGTTAATTATATCTTCTGCACGATGTCTGTGAACATGTGACACAGTCCTGAATTTACTCCTCTAGGACTTCTCCATGTTCACGTTAAAGTTTGACAACTATAAAACTCAATCTGCTGATGGAGGAAGTGTAGCTTGAATTAAGAGATGTTTCGTTTTTATGCGTTTTTCTCTGGATTAGGAAATAAGATTTCAATTTGAGAAAAAAAAAAGAAAAAAACTGAATATTTATATCCAGATTAACAGAAAAGTATCATGTTTATTGACCCGGAATTTATCTTTCAGGTAAAGTTACCGCGTGTTTTTAATTCTACACGTTTTAATCTACGGAGGAACGTTTGTGGTCCAAACATTGTCATGCATATTTAGAAAGCGATGTGTGTGAAGGTACGTCAGATTATTATACTCAACACCTGCAAAGACTTGATGGACGCGTTATCGTAATTACAGGTTTTTTTTCTCTCAAAGCTCCAATATATCCGACTAAATCGTTTGGAAGTACCTGAAAAAGCAAATAAAGATGGACGCCAAAGTTGGTCGTTCAAGATACCTGAACGCTAAATAAATGGTTAAATAATGGTTAAATTGCTGTTTTCATCAACACAGCAGTCACACAACCGACTTCAGCCGTCTGATAACATGAACCCTCATAAACACAATAATATGATGAGACACAAACTGAGGCTGCTTTTCACGATCACACTGACAAGATTAGGAAAATAATCTGTCCAGTTGCAGCATTTTGTGATCAGATGATTTGGCGTTAAGTTTGTATATTTGTCACAATGTTTAGAAGGTATAAAACAAATTAAATCAAAGCCATAGTAACATCAGGTCGTCCTCCCATGAGCCTCTGCTTCCCCGTCATGCTGCCTGTTGCGTCTTCAGTTCAACATAACGATCAGTGGTTGGTTCAGGTCACTGCGGTCCACTCTCCAGCCTTTCAGCTCCTCCGCCTCACAGGCAATGAAGGTTTCGGGCCAAAAAAAAAAGCGGGCGACGCGATTGGTTAAAAGGTCAGAAGTTCTGATTGACAGACTGAAGTCTGTGATTTAACAGAACTGATGACCGGGTGGACGTGTGATCGTCTCACGTCTCAGTGATGGACGCCGCCGTTTATCATCATCAAGATGGACTGTGAAGGGTTTTCTGTCTTGTAGTGTGATTTTTTTTTCAGGCGTTTTGATTGGCTGACTGAGGCGGTGGAGGGCGGAGAGCGGACGCTGTAAACAGGAGCTGAAATCAAGTGTTACCAGTTTATCTGAAGCCTCCGTGAGCGCTGCTGGTTCAGAGGACGATGACGTCACCAGGAGAGACAATCCGACCACGAGCAACATCTGGACTCGAGTGTTAAAAGTACAACACTCAACATCTGCTGGTGGTGACAAAGAAGTTAAAAACTGGTTGCTAGTCCCCGACTCCTGATGACATCACCGTCCCGTCTTCAGAAACCTCCCAGCGCTCCTGAACGCATCATTTTGCAAACATCAGACGACCCTGTGGCGCTTCGGTTTTCGAGTCGTCAGGAGTTCGAGGTACTGAGAGTTCACGGTCGCGTCCACAGCCGCTCTAAGACTGAGACTAACCCACACGGCTTAGTCTCCGATCTCAGCTGTGAACGCAGACTGTAACAAAGCGAGTTTTATCAACACACACACACACACACACACACACACACACACACACACACACACACACACACACACACACACACACACACACACACACACACACACACACACACACACACACACACACACACACACACACACACACACACACACACACACACACACACACACACACCTCCAGTCCTACCAGAACATTTAGGCACATGGACGAACGCACAACAAGCCACTTTTGGCACAAAAACCCAGCGGAGCAGCAGCAGCATGAAGCTCGGCCCGTCTCTCTGTTACCCAGAAGCCTTTGCCCTGGTGGGTCAGACGCTGACATGCGCTGACCTCTTCACTTTAAAATGCTCTGCAAGCGTACGGTCACATTAGTCTTGTGTTCAGTGATGACACACTGCATCGGTGTTTCTTATTGGCCAACTCCTGGCTTAATCTGTGGTTTGGACTTCACTTGTGAATAAGAGACGGAGCAAATATTCTCAGCAAGTGTAATGTGACCGTACGTTTAGAAAGCTACGCATCACCAGGTTAGTAAACACGGGAGTGTTATACGACTACTTAAATGCTGCTTTTCTTCCAACAAAACAGAATATGACAACAAGAGTTAAAATAATGTGCTTTTTTCCCCCCAAACACAAAAGGTGTTACGTCAGAACAACCAAAGGCAACTGGACACAAACGTCTCCGCTAAAGAACCCTACAAGAGCTGATTAGTCACAAGTCCCAGCTGGACCTTTAAGGGTCAGTTTACCCAAATTATTTAAAGATATACACTCAGTACTAAGAAGACAACAGCTGTGTCACTAATGCAACCCTGTTAATTAAACTATATGCTCATTGTCGAGGTGTTGGTGTATTATGGACTGTAATATATCGAGCTCCGTATAACTTAACCTTTGACGGCATCAACAGATTAACAATAAAAGTTTAAAGGTAAAATGAATAACAGGGCTGATGTACTTGATTGCATTATATTATAAAGGTGTACCTAAGAACGTGGCCACTGAGTGTTATTACTCTTCCCTTTAGTGAACTCTCTCCATGCTGATTGTTTTGTTTTTATTTCTCCAGGTTTTGAGATTTCAGCCACGAATTTAGTTTCTGTTGGCAAAGAAAAGGACATTTTAAGAATTTATATTATTCCAAATTAATAGTTTCAATTAAAACACGTCACCGTTGTCTCTTGAAGATTATTATTACTCTTTCGTGGCAAGTTATTTATAAAATGTAATTTTTCAATGCTGTGAGAATCAAAGGTTTATACTCAAAATCTAGACTCATAAAAGCATAACTGGATAGATTTCACTGGAGGGAAGAGGCAAGGCGTTTTTTATTATTCGGGTGAACTTACCCTTTAACGATACTCAACTCTCCTCCCTAAAAATAAAAATAAAGTCTCCAACATTTGACCTTTAACATCTCGACAGAAAATGCCTGATGAGAAAAAGATGTTAACGACGCCAACAACTGAACAGGAGTCAAAACAAAAGCTGGAGGTCAAGCGTCTCTCGCTGTTATTTGGCTCTCTCTCTCTTCAATAATTCAACCTCCCGTGGAGTCCAGCAGAGACCTGAATCCTCTCATCCAGATCTGCTGCGAGTTCAATCTGGACATACACAATGGCTCCGCCTCCCTCCACCAGAGGCCCCGCCTACATTCAGTAAATGACATCTTACGTACGTTAACGCCCAACGACCTGCTTTTCGTTCTCCTCTTTCTTTTTTCTTCCGTCTTCTCAGAGCTCCGTCAGTCTGAAGACCAAATCTCCCCGTAACCTTTCTAATAAATAAGTGTCGTGACAGAACACAGCGATGCTGGGATTCTCCTCCCGATGGGAGCGGCAAGTTGACGAGAGTCTAGAATCAGTAACAGAAATATCTGGAAGTTGCTTCAACGTCCGGTGAGTTAGTGGTGACTTGCTGAGACGAGTGAAGACAAAGTGCTGCAGCACGGTCGCGTATAAACGGCTCTGGTCTGACGTGACTTTTAGACCTCTGCATCAACACGGCGTCTCTGTTTCAGTCATCAGCGTGGCATCCGTTAGTCAGTTATCGGGGGAGTTCACATGGGGTGGAAGAGCAGAGTGCAGTCCTCTCTCTCTGCAGCCGTGAAGATGCCGGAGTGTGGCGGCAGAGAGCCCTTTGGCAAGGCACCGCCGGTCCTCAGGTAGCAGGAGACGATCTTCTGGTCCAGGCGCAGCTGGCTGGGGATGCTGTCGAACGGCTTTGGGTCCAGATCCAAGATGGAGACTGAGTAAGAGAGAGCCGGCGGTCTGGAGGAGAGGAAGTCCCTGAGCCGCCTCTGAGTGGGGATACTGGGGGAGGAGGGGGGGAGGGTTAATGGTTCAGTTTGAACATGATGAGCTGATGTCTGCTCCACCTGGTGGACATCAGATACTACAAATGTTGTCTTCAGGGACCAACATGAATGGTGCATTCAGTTGCCTATTATCAGTGTGATATCAAAAGATTATCTACAGGAAGTTGCCCGACATAATGTTGTCAGACACTAACAACAATCTGAGTCTGTCAGAGGCAAAAACAATCACTTTGACTGGACGTAAATTAAAGAGTTTAAGTGATCACACTACAGCGTAATCCATCAATACTGGATCAATTAAAAAATGTGTCATTTAGACACAAAAACATGAGAAAATATGTCATTTAAGTGTCTCCGAGTCAGTTAATGGGACTCTTCTAAGTGATCAACACTCTTACCCTTCATCATCCTCCTCTTCCTCACTGCCGGGCACCAGAGCGACCATGATGGAGCAGTCCTTGGCCGTCATGGCCACGCGGTACTGATGCACCTGAAGTGAAAAACACACAGCAGTCAGACATGCGACTATCTTTACGAAGTGTTAAGAAGCTGGAAAGCAGCTAAGTCACACAAAACACCCAACGGTGTTTAGGAGTCGCAACATTTCTTCAACCGTCGCTGCTTCACCTCGATAGTTATGACCGTCAGTTAATAATCTCTCACTTTCCTACTTGATAAATCAGTATTTTCCCATCAGTCTGTCATTAATAAACTGCACTATCGCTACTGAACTGGATGTTTTTGACAGCGACACGCAGCTCAGTGTTTGTTCTGGTGATTTAACCAGAGTCTGATGCTCCAACAGACGGTCAGCTGACGAGGGGAAATGTTACAGAGTAAAACCTGACGTGAGGTTCTCACCTTTGCGACGGCGTACTCCACCGAGCCGTCGTCCTCAGTCGGACATTTCTGCAGCTTCTCCAGGAAGGCCTCGTTGTACGGCCCCTCCATCTGAAGACGGGTCCTGACACAGACAGGAAGTGAAGCCGGAGACCAGACGGTGCCCCTTCATAAGTGATGGGTGAATGAGATTTTTATCTAAATAAACACTTGTTACTGCAGTTTTTCTTCTGATACTTGTTGACGGTGTGTTACCTCTCTTTGGGGAAGTCCTGCAGGTGTTGCTCCACCCGGCGGTACAGAGGGTAGAGTCCCTCGACGTCCAGCGTGTCCAACATCTGAGTCTGACGGATCCTGAACAAAACGCTGTCGCTGGGTAAACCCTGAGAGCCTGAACAGAGAAAGAAAGAGAGAGAGAGAGAGGTCATCTTTTCTGTTCTCATCGCACACTTTCAGGTCAGAACATTACTTTCAATGTTTAAATTAAGAAGAGTACGTAAAGTCTCGCTTAGCATCCAAAAACATGCACAAAAAGATGCGAGTCAGGCTTTCAGTTTCACATAGTTACATAATCACATTCAGATGTTATGGACACAATGTTTGTGTTGAGACGACATAAACGCTTCTTTTGAACCACAAACATTTCTGAGAGGCTGCACACAGATCTACAGAGTAACACTTACTATTCACAGCAGCGTCGCGGCGCTACGGACTCGACTACATAATTTATAAGAGTTACGAGAAAAGTTGGGTTGAAATCAAAGCGAGGTGTTTTGTTTATTCGATTAATTTCATCATTAATCTTATTGTCTATAGAAAAGACAGTGAATAATGTTTAAGGTGACTTCCAATGTCAAAAAAAAAAAAAAAAAAAAACCGTCAAATAATCACAAAATGTGGTTCATTTTCGGATTAATCTGTGCAGCTCTATTAAGGACGATAAATAAACTAGTGCTTGATTTTGGTTTACAGTCTGCATATTGTTAGTTCGCTGAGTGAAGCTCAAACCACCATTAAAAGAGCAGCTCAGTGGAATCACTAAAACCCGGCTGGACACACAGAACGAGAGAGTCGGGTTGATGAAGGAGCTTCTCACCGGGGCGAATCCTCTCCTTGTTGAACAGACTCGCTTCACAGAAGCTCCGTCCTTCTCCTCGTGAGTCCGTCACCACCTCTCCATCTCCTCCTCCTCCTCCTCCACTCAGCAGAGCGTTCACCAGGACCTACAGAGAGATGCTTCATTATGAGGCTTCACCTGCTATCATGGACTGTTGAGTCTTTAAACCTTCATACAAGATCAATCATTGCAGAAAATGTACAAGTATCTTCATTTTTAACATGGAAAAAAAATGTACACTATCCTTTGTCAATATATCTTGTGTATTTCTAACTTTAAACTAGTGTTTTTAAAATAAGAGACCTGATAATAAATATGCAACTTCACACTAAAACTGTGACACCTGCTGACTGAGTTTGACATCAGGAACACACTGCAGGTTTAATGTTTTCTGACTCTGAGACATTAGGAGAATGAGGTCTGTTGGCGACTCTTGTTGTTGGTAATTCATTAGTTTATTGCTCAGCTGTACAACACTCAATATATTTTCTACTTTCAACTAAAAGGACACTTGTGTATGAACTAGTTTTACCGTGATGAAGTCGTTCAGGACAGCTTTGCTGGTCGTGTGACTGTTGATCCGGTTGTTTCCGTACAGGAAGTACGGTCTGAGGTGATGCAGCAGACAGTTCAGGTCCATTGAGTCGTCACTCACCTCCTTACTGCTGTAGATGCACTGACCGCCCTGACACACACATTTAGGGATGAATTCATCAGCATATTTATAACACTGGAGGAGGAGCTAAGTTGTTACATTTACAGCGACTTCAGAGATTAAGTTTGGTCTCGGTTCAGATTTCCAATTTGCATTTTGCGCTTATTTATAAATACTCTTTATATCTTTGTCATAAACATCACAGCAGTAACATCGTAGCATGTAACACTTCAACTCATTCTGTTAATCCCTCCACAGTTTCTATTCTGTGAACCAGTAGTTGTGTTGATCGGCTGGAAGTTGTGAATGAACATTTCCACATCGTGCGGTGCGAGAGAGAGACGGTTGTGGTCGTGGTGTCTCACCTTGAAGATTTTGAAGTTGTTCTGAGGTTCTTCTATCAGGTGTCTGATGGCAAAGTGCATTCTCTGTCTGTTACTGAACACAGCGAGAGAAACAAGAGATGTTATTGTTGTTTACATTACGACAGTATAACTGGTCATTTGAGTTCCACACATCTGCAGTAATCTCACCCTGAGAACAAGTCTAGAGGACAGTACAGACTCGGTCTCTTCCACTTCCCATTGGCCACCTGGTGAGAGACAAAGTGATGAAGGAAGAAATGTCAAAGAGACGCAAGTAATTAATGCAAGAAGAACAGTTTGTTGTTCTGTAGTCTTTAGTTGTACCGCCCCTGATTCCGATCTGTCTAAGTAGGCATTTCTCTCTGTCGGTGTGTCCTTCGGACATCTCGAGAACCGTTCATCCGGGTTACTTCATACTTATTTGAGGTATTGCTGTGGACCCACGGGAGTGCATTCTAAAATTTGGTGCAATTGTGGACATGCAAAACATTCAATTTTAATAAACTTTGAATAAAGTGACCAGCACTCTTTGCTGCATCGGGGGCGGGGCTTCAGGGCTCCGCAGACACACAGATAGCGAACCAGAGTGTTTCACCGGTGTGACCGTCAATAAGCCGAGACTTTGGTGGGTTTGTCCCCCGCGAGTAAGACTGTATTTTCCCGGTGTTATGGCTGAAAAACTAACTTTCACCACTAATGACATTACCGCCAGCTAATTAAAGCCACGCTGTACTTTACAGCCGCAGTAGTTACCACCACTACGTGTTTTTCACCGGTGATTCGGACCTTGAGTAACCTCGATTTGGCCGTGTGACGCATGAGGACCGAAGTAAGAGCGGTGTCCAGAGTAAAGTTGTCTGTATGAGCAACACCACAGGCCAAGCAGTCTTTGATCGATTACAGACATCGGCTGCAGAGAGCACACAAACCCGACAACAGCCAAGTTTAGTTTTGGTCTGCCGTCAAGTTCCTGATGGACTTTAAATTAGCTACAGTTGATTTGTGAACTGTGAAAGGGACGAATAAAAATGAAAAGCTGCTGTACAGTTGTACTGCAGTTTGTGTCGTTGTACTGCAGCGTGTGTCATTTTACTGCAGCGTGTGTCGTCGTACACTAGTTTGTGTAGTTGTAGGTGTTACCTTGTAGTGCTGGTGCATGCAGAAGCGGCACACTTTGGTCTTGATGTCTTTGCTGACATGTTTTGAGGACGGCAGGAAACCACATTTAGGCTAAAAACAAAAACATACAGAAAAAGAGCAGCTGAGTAACACACACACACACTGAGTCAAACTCATGTGATTTGTTGTTTTAACTTAGTTTGTCTGAGTGAGAGTGATTCACAGGCAAAGATTTCTGAAAGTCTTCTTAAACCACAGTTTCATTACTAAGATGAAACTAAAATTACAAATAGGCTCAAAAACTCATGACAATAGGATCAAAAATTACTCAACTTAACTGTGTTATTTTTGTGTGTTTGTTTATTAGGAATAATTGTATTTTCAGTTGAAGAAACAATGTCACAATACAATTTCAAAATGGGTGAAACAATATCATGCTTTAAAAAAAAAACTGTGTGTATGTGGAGAAATCTCTCTCTGTGTGTGTGTGTGTGTGTGTGTGTGTGTGTGTGTGTGTGTGTGTGTGTACCTTGATCTCAATGCAGAGTGGAGGAGTGTGTGTTGGCTGGTGGAGGACTGGAGATGTCAGGTTGGGCAGACAGAGAGCACAGCCGCTGTAGATGTCCATCACCTTATCACAGCGCCAGGCTGACACACACACACACACACACACACGTTCAGTACTCATCCAACTGTCTGCAAGAAAGCGAGTACGTGTTCCCAACACGTGTCTCAGATGTTTCCCACAGAAATGATTAAAAACTGTTTTACCTGGTCTTTGATGTTGAACTTTGATTGACAGCTGTCGCACAAACTCTAGCGGCAGTTTGACCACTTCCTGTAGAGAAAATGAAGACGGTCACTTTAAATCAAGTGTGTGTACAGAACATAGTTCAGTCTCTGCTGCAGGGTCTCTGTGATCAGCTGGATGGTTTATGGGGGTGAGGCTGTACAGAGCCCGCTTTCATGGTGAACTTCTCATCGTGCTTGAATCTAAAATTAGGCACCATCTGACCCGGGGAGTAGTGCTCGTGTGCTAAACCCTCCAGACTCCAACTACACTGGAACTCATTGTTTTAGTGGATTGCAGCTGCTAGAAAACTGTCTGGTGTATCGTCCCGCTCTGATGGGAGTGTTCCAATATGGGTTCTCTTAAAAAGTTAAAACACGCACTTCTGCTCAGTCACTGATGAAACTGCTGATGTGTGTTGCAATTTATGTTTATGGATTTGTTTTGGTATTCTAGTCTATATAGATTTATTACAAACAGGGGTGAGTGTAATGTAAAATAATAAGGGCAGCATATTCAAAATACTGGAGGAAAATTAATCATTTGGATTAATTGATTTATCAGTAAAATAGTGAATAGATTAATCGATAGAAAATGAGTCATTAGTAGCAGCCCGAGTCAATTTACCCATCTTGCTTTGACTTGCTGTTATTGAATTGTATTTGTTGTGAACGTTTATTTTAATTTAGTTTATCACTTGTTTGTTTCGGCTTCAAGAACCCCAACGATTTTACTATTTTACTTGTTTACAGGTCGTAGAGACGGCATGTGTGAGAAAAGTTGTATTTGGACACGTGTGGCTCCTGAAAGAGGCGGTTAAATGTAATAAATTGCCTCACGTCACTTGAGTCGGCGTTGGTTTGAGGTTTAATACTAAAAGTTAGAAACGTGTGGAGGTGAGGTTACCAGACCTCTGTGGGCCGCTCCTCCGCTCTGCTCAAAGCTACATTAGCCGCTACTAGCATAATCGCGATGATAATTCGGTGCGGCATACTCTTAATGCTTTGAGTTAAAACTTAGATAAAGACAAAAGTGATAAAAGACAAGATGTAAAAACTACAACACATAGTGGATGACAAAAGACAGTGTGAACAGTGCCTTACCCCGCTGTGGATGAACTTGTCTCCCAGCAGGCTGCTCATCACGTTGGAGCTAAAATCAACAATGTTCTGGATCTGCCTGAAGGCCTGCTCCACTGTCTGCAGGACACACACACACACACGCACACGCACGCACACACACACACACACACACACACACACACACACACAGTTATGACCTGTTCTAAAACTTCACAGACTTGAAACATGTTGACAGAGTACTTATTTGCCCTCTGGAAGGCGAATAACTCGGATAAGTACTCCGTCAACATTATCTATTCGTGGTTCAACGGATCATAAAACTCACGGTTTGTATCACGGATCAGAGTCACAGATCGGATCAGCACAAAAGAAAAACAGGGAGCAGATATAACTTTTAGAGATCCCTGACTACGGGGGTTTTTGCCGCCGATACTAATCGTCGATCATCGCTGATGATATTGTTGTTTGATTATGACGGCTGGTCTCCAAGATAACCCCAAAAAATCCTTTTAACCTTTTTAAAATCTGAAGTCTGTGTAAACCATCAAAAGTTAAACATGTTATTCTTTTACTTTGTTATAGTCACATATAGTGTTTTTATTTCTCATAAAAAAACACAATTCAAATGATTTGGAAATAAAAGATTGTATTTTAATGGATTAAAACAAATCATGTCATCAGTATTTTAATGATGTGTTATAGTCTGCTTAGAGTAAACAGCTCATAATTCATCTAATATCTATTTATGTTGTGAAAACATCTCCTTCAAACAACTGGATTCATTCAAGTTTCTCACCAACTCTACATTTGGTGAGAATCATGAGATCGCTTGCGTCTGTGCGTGAACGAGTGCATCTCTGTGTCCGTCCACGGCTAATTTAAACCGGAGAGTGTTCGTCACTTTACTGAGAGCATCTTTCTTGTTATTATCCGTCTTCACCAAACCAAACGTCGACATGCGATTGTGGATAACCAGCCTCGACTCTACTCACTCTTATCATTGTTCAGACCTCTCCCGCAATCTACAACTGACCATTTGCTCAAAGCTCCTCCCTAGAACAGAAATGCATTTATTTTTATTTTCTTTGCACTTTTCTCTAGTTTTTCATAACATTTATTCCAGAAATCTGCCATTATTTCCGTTGGAACATCCCTCACTGATATCATTAAACAGCATTTATTTCACTGATTGAAATGTGTTCTGCTGTTATTAGACAAATGTGTCCTCTGGTTGGACAAACAATCAAAGACTCAGGCCTTCAGAGACATGATTCGGACCGTTAACTGCATCAGAGTGTTAACAAATCAAGCTCTACTTTCTGCTCCTGTGTTCAAAG
This sequence comes from Anarhichas minor, assembly GCF_050575085.1. Classification (NCBI taxonomy): domain Eukaryota; kingdom Metazoa; phylum Chordata; class Actinopteri; order Perciformes; family Anarhichadidae; genus Anarhichas; species Anarhichas minor. The sequence continues at coordinate 3,946,262 of NW_027466467.1, read as the reverse complement.
TCAATCAGCTTCAAAGTGATGCTGATGGAGCAGCTGAGAGAAAATTTGAATGTTGGGGTTGGGCAGGGCTCCACTTTAGTTTACATTTGTATCAGGGACTGTGCCTTTCAAGCGTTTAATCTGAGCACTGAGCAGGATGTAAGATCTGCTGCCGCTCCACTGACGATAAACAAAGCTGTGACTAAATGGAGCTCTGAGTCTTTACACTGAGCTAAGTTTCTATTGTAGCCACACTAACAGGTATGAGCTCATCTCGTCAGACAGTAGAGGACAGTCAGGTGCTGCTGGGAATCTATGATTTTATTCATCTTATATATTGTGTTTACCAACACCATACATTTCAATGAGTCAGCCAGTTGTGAAATGAGAGCTCACACCTAGCCCTGACTCATCGTTCCAATCAGGTTTTATTCAAGATTTGATTTACTTTGTAGAAAAAAAAAAGAAGAATGGAGCTGCAGACAGGTGGAAGATGATGACGGATTGTCTGTTTTGAAGTGAGAGCTGGAGGTAAGTGTATGTGGGTCAGTCACATCTAATATACCTCCCCAAATAATAGTTAAAACAAGCTCATTAATGTTTATAATGGACCTTTTCACAGCATCGACCCCCTCAAACTGAACATGAATGACAATCTGCTGTAAAACTTTGGGATTATAAAAGATTTAACTCTGTAAAGTCTGTCAGAAAGAATAACAAGCACACGTTGACTAAAAGATTCACACAGCTTTCTCTCTGACCTTTTACTGTGCAGTAACTTGGTCCAGGCTTTAGCTTCACAAAACACCTGAGAGACACACACAGACTCATATTTACCTGCGGTGGGTTTTCTGAGTCCTCGGCCGGATACTTGAGCAGGCGTAGAACTCTGGAAAGCTGCGAGAACAGAAGCGGAGCTCAGTTAGGACCAGTGGAGCCTCATTTAAACACAGGACTAACCTGAACTACTCAGCAGGATCATCTCCAAGAGATTCATGAGGTGGGTTCATATACTGATACAGTAAATTCACTGCAAATTAGGATCATGCATCAACTTCTGGTTGTGAAAAGTGAAGCCAATGCAGAAGTGCCTTTAACTTGTATTCTCTCTAATGTCCACCAGGGGGCGACTCCTCTGATTGTATAGAAGTCTGTGAGAAAATGACTCTACTTCTCTCTTGATTTATTACCTCAGTAAACATTGTAAACATGAGTTTATGGTCTCAATCTCTAGTTTCAAGTCTTCTTCAACACAGCATGATGTTCATTTCGTAAATTATGGTCCATTTAGGGTAAAATAGACCATAAAGCAGGGGATGCTTTAGGGCGGGGCTACACAGTGATTGACAGGTCTCTACTACGCTGTGGTCTGTGTTTTTGCCTCACAACGTTCGCAGTGTGTTTTCACTTAATTAAAGTTAATAGTAACCTTTTGGTCTCCTAAAAATGTCTGAGCGTTTGGATGTACTTAGCTCCACCCTCTCGAGTCACTTCTGGTTAAAATGACGAACTCAAGGCTTCAAACCCGCTGTCCACAAACCAACCACAGACCAGCAACGTCACGGTGACTATGTCTGCTTCTCACAGTCTATGGTTGGAATAAGTGTCTCCGATTGTCTGAAGCGCTTTTCAAACACAACACAATGTACGATTAACTGTAACAATACATGACAACTTCCGTAGGCATTAGGGTGTGTTTGAGTAAAGAACATCCATATACCTGGGATTATAACTTAAGTAGAGAGTATCTACCACATAGCTCAGAGGAATCAGGTTCTACAGGAAACCAGACGATGTGGTAATGAGCACTGCAGTGACCTGTGAAAGTGACATTTGCACACTAGGTCGCTCATCAAATTCCTTAACGTCTTAATTATTTTAAGTGTATTGTTGACACACTTTGTTGTGGGACGGATGCTGCAGTGAGAGTTTTTCCTTTTATCTCAAATGTGTCTACATTTTACAGTCAAATGTTCAATGGTGGAAACCGGAATAACACTCTTGACTATAATAATAGCAAAGAACATCCTTTACAAATGGAGTTATGTACACTTGCACAGATGGTCACTGGTGGTGTGAAAGGTGTCTCTGTGATCTCTTCATCATTCACAGCCTGTCACATTCCTCTCTTACATAATCACACCTGATGAGTCAGAGGTGTAGTTAGGATTGGGCAACAACGGTGATTCATGCAAGCAATCGTTAGGTTAGCTTATGTTGTCATCTCTTGTTTTATTTGACCATTGTGGTTACAAATGGATGAGCAGGACGGATCGTGGGAATATTTTAAATGTCATGTGTTTAATACGCTGGACTAGCTGAACACAGATGGTTCCTTTTGGTTATTTTAACCGTAACAGTTTCACCATTGATTTACCAGGCGATGTTATCCATATTGTCTACCACACATATCTATTTATATTTCTATCTCCTCGTCTCCCTTGAGAGTGTTACTCATACTGAGGCATTCAATGTTAGAAATGGAACAAATATACATATCAAACCAACTTTTCGGGTGCAAACTTCAATGTTTCAAGCGACATCTTTCACAAAATGATGAACTTGTAAAAAGCAAAGACAATATCTGAGAATAAGCACACTCTTAGATTGCAATGTGACACAAACTGCTTTAATGCGGTTTAAGGTTGTTTTACTCTTCAACAAGGTTATTCATCTGTAAAAAGTCGTGATAACTATCAACAATGAAAAGAATGCAGTCATACATATGGTAATACTGATAAGAATATGTATCCAATATCAATATATGACATACCTGCAAACTTAAAACTCATCTATTTAAATCTGCTTTTAACCCGTTATGTCAGTTATGCATGTTTTTATTTTTCCTTACTGTTATGATGTCATCTATTTTGTTCTTATTGTCATCACTTCTATTGTTTGTTTCTACCATGTAAAGTGTCTTTGAGTACCTTTTTAAAGCGCTATACAAACAAAATGTATTATTATTATTAAGAGTATCGGGACTAAATGTTAGATCATTTCACAGAGTACGATCACTACATTTTAAGTCAGTAAAAGAGCCACAATGGATTATTTCCCAGTTAGACAATGTAAACAATCAAAAGCTTTGACAGCACGCGAGCTGATCATCGCAGTGCTGTGACGTCATACCCCCACAACACGTCACCGGTTGCTCAATAACAACTTGACCAGACCTGCAGGTCCCGTTAGGCAGTAAAGTGACAGTGTGGGGAACCATAGGAGGATGCTAACGGCTAACATTAGCTCCTCCAGCAGCCCGTTAGGATCACAGCTAGTTGTTTGCTAGCAAGCCGGCTAAGCTAGCAACCACATGCTAATAATGCTACCGATGATAGCTACATAAAGTCCTGACAGTTGACATTTAACAATCTTCAGTTATGAACACATATCTCAGATAATCACGACAGTAACACCCAGCAGAAGTATATTTAACGTGTGACGCGGGCGGTGCGTGTCCTCTTAACGCTTCTTTTTTTCTTCTTCTTCTTCTGCTTTAGCTCAAACTTGGATTAGCTTCACGTTAGCTTAGCTTTACTTCACCTGTACGTGTGAGACCACCAGGCTCTTGTTTCCCTCTCCGTGATACTTCCAGTCGTTCTCGTCCATTTTGTCCAGTTCCATCACACCAACGACGACAAAGACTGTGAGTTCCCGTTAACGGCCAGAAAAGGTAACACGAGACGTCACAGAAACATACAAGTACGGTGACTGGTGCTACTGGCTGCTAGCAATAATTCAGAAGTACTTCAGTACCAACTGACTTCTTCTTCTTCTTCTGCTGCTGCTGCTGCCCGGCCCAGGCTGACGTTCCCGACAAACATACTTCCGATTAGGCCTTCAAAATAAAAGTAAAAAAGGTTGGACAAACAGATCGTAATGTTGAGTCTTAATTTAACCGCAAAAAATAATAATATTTTGAGAATACAGTTGTAATTTTTTAAAGAAAAATCGTAACTTTATGAGAAAAAAGTCGTATAACAAAAACAGTATTCATTTTAAGTAATTTTACAAGATTATATAGTTAAAGTTTAAAAATGTAAAGTAAAAAAAGTACATGATATGCAAATAAACTCAATGTTTTACCAGCACAGTCACAATATTATGACACTAAGTCATAGTTTAATGAGAAAGTCAAGACTTATGAGGCAAAAGTCAGATAACAAGCACAAAGTTGTAATTTTGTGAGAACAAGTCATAAGAAAAGGTTATATTACAATAATAAAGTTGTAATCTTACAGTAAAACTCATTATATTTGAGATATTGTGATATTATGAGAAAAAAATTATACTACGAGGATATACTGTATATTCTAATATCACGTAAAGGGGAAGTAATATTTTATGAGAAAAAGTCTAACATTGAGATAAAAAATATTGACTACTCTATCGTAATATTTTTTTACATTTACGTAATATTATGACTTATGTTCATTCTTTATTAAAAGACAAATAAGCACCAATTTAAGAATCAGAAAACCTCAGTCACCTCATGCATCTTGTAATGACACCACTGAATCATTTTACTATCTCTTTAGTTGAGCTTTTGTTTTTGCTTTTGTTTTTTAGCCGTTTCCGCTTGTATTCTCGTTAACTCTGTCCAGCTTGATTGGCCGTTTGATTGACAAGTTGATGGACCGCTCCCTTTAACGAGCTATCCACTGATGCCCCGCCTACTCCGCTGTGATTGGACAAGTGGAGATCGGTCGGGGACAAAAACTTAATTTAGAATGACTTTAGGATCCAGAAGTGGAAACGTACAGGAGGTCACGTGCTTTATGACTAATGCCTACATTTAAATGAGAAAGAGACGAGAACATCCCTCAGCAGCAAAGGAAAAGTACAGTTTTGGGGGAAATAGCATAAGTATCTGATAGCAGTTAAATAAGTAGTCCTACATTTATTTCTCAAGTACTAGTAAAAGTTGTAGGTACTTTATTCTTACATTCCTCTTTAATTCAGAGGGAAATATTGTAGTTTTTACTCAACTACATTTGTTTGACAGCTTTGGTTACTATTTAAAACATATGATGAGCCGATATAATATCATTGTTATAGATCTAACTTCCCAACAACATTAAAATTCCAGTTACCGTTAAAATAAATATAACACAGGATTAAAACATGTGATATCTATATCAGATGTGAGACGACTCTGTATTGGAGATATTAATCTTTGTAGGAAGCAGACAAACAGACTTTGCTAAAGTAAACAGTGGTGGAGGAAGTACTCAGTTCATTTACTCAAGTACAAGTAGCAGTACAACTGTATAAAATACTACACTACAAATAAAGAAAGTCCTGCATTCAAAATGTAAAAGTGCAGAAGTATTAGCAAAAGTACAAACATAATGCAGAATGACTGCAGCTGTCACTGTTATACTACGATGTAGTTGTATTATTATTAATATTAATATGTAAGCTGTTGTCGTTGGTAAAGGTGGAGCTATTTGTAAGTACTTCATGTACTTTTTCTAGTTTAATCTGTAACAGACCACATTTTACACTCATCATATGTTTTGTGTAAAATCTTAATTTGAAAAGTAAAGTAATTAAAGTGGAGTAAAAAGTGCAGTTTTACTCTGTAATGTAGTAGAGTAGAAGTATAAAGTAGCATAAAAGTGAATCATCATGTACCTCAAGATTTATGGTTGTTTGTCTTCCGTCAAGATTTTGACTGAAAATATGATTTAGTCAAAACAACAGAAAGCAAACTCTTAATTTACTCCATTTTACTGAGTGATGGATTCATTTAATTTACAAATATATATTTTATAATTCGTCTCACAGATTTTATGTGTGAAAAAGTAAAAGTGATTTCTCACGTAGCTTTTATCCGACATCAAACACAATCTGACTGTTAATAGTGTGATTGTATTTATTCAGTTGTCCAACGCAGTAATTCTACAGACCTCGTCAGTCTTACCTGGTAATGAATCAATAATGTATATTATAATTGCAGTTGGTTATTACTTAAATACATTTAATGAACTGTTGAACAAACTGGGATCTTAACTTCAAGAGCTTATTTTTGACGCTTCGAGTCACAGCGGTGGAGACTTGAGTCATGAGACTGTTTTAACTTTAACATCTAAACATGTTTCCAAAAGTTCTTATCGTTGTATTTTTAGAGGTCTCACCTCTCACTGCTCTCATGCTGATGCTTCGTGAATGTTTTTCCTGCCTCAGAAACCACACAGTTATTTATAAATGAAAATGTTTTAATATGTAGAAAAACAACAAGAAAGACGACACACACACACACACACACACACACACACACACACACTATACATAATGGATCCTACAGAAAAAAGAGGACGTGTGATTTCTACCGGGGACTTTGAACGCCTCGCGCTCTCTTCTTGTCGGCTCCAGTGAAGTGATCCGGGCTGAGGAGTCTCCCTGTGACGCTGCGCTCTGAGGAAACAGGCTGCACATCAAACAGTCTGTTCTCCTGACATCAGGCTCTGTGTCTCTTTGTTTGAGCTTCACAAACAGCAGCGATCAGTCCATCCCCCCGACGTCATGTTGTTTGTACGACTGAGAGACCAGACTCCCTGCAGAGGAACACAGACACTATTTACACAATATTCTCCTGAAGATTAACTGTGAATCCTCAAATGAAAAACTGAATTTGAATAAATCTCAAATCTCAAATAGACAGCCAGATAGCGGTAGCTAGTTAAAGCCAAGTGACAGAAGAAGGGTGGAATCATGTGTACTCCTCTGTCTCTAGATAGTCAGTCAAATGTCTGATCCACAGAGGAATGTCGTACTCACCACTCCGCTTAAACACTTTATCTTTTTAACGTTTCATTCACTAATTCATTCTAATCACTTCTACTGTTAAAGCTACTATTCATAAAACTCGATACTTCCTGCTTTTAATGTGAAAGATCTGTGCAGGAAGTGTTGGTTTCATTGAGAGAAGAGATTATATTAAAGGAATAGTTCAACATTTTGGGAACTAGACTTCTTCTCTTTTCTGAGACGTTCAGATGGAAATCAATCACGTCTGTGTGTTACAGCAGGACGGGGTTAGCCTAGCTTAGCATAAATGACAAACAACAGCCTCCTGAAGTCTTGTCGTCTAAGTGACGTTGCCAGGTTTGGTACCACCGTGCAGAGACTGGCTTGTATCTGGCTACTGTATCTGTTTTGTCCTACAATATAAAATATTTGAGTAAATACCCCACTAACGGATTCTGAAGCTTTTAAGTGTCTTAAAAAAGGCGGTTGCTGACAAGTGAAGAACACTAATCCTGTCATGTGACCGTATTGTTTTACTTCTGCCAATTGCATTGACCCTTAAAAAAATACACGAAAGTGGTGTTCATTTGTGAAGATGAACAAAATGTGTAAATATCATAAACGTGTTTTGCCATGACCTTATTTTTAACTAAAATCCAAGAGAAAAATCCCTTTTTTTTTTACGCTGCACAGAAGCAGAGTCAAGACCTCCAGCACGACTCCAACAAAACCACAAACTTTTCATTTTGTGTAACAGATTCATATCGATCTTCTCGTCTCACTTTCACAAAGAAAGCAAACATGATGATTTTCCAAAATGTGGAACTATTCCTTTAAGAACAATTTACATTACATGTTTTGTCTTCAGATTTCTCAAGTGGCTTCGTAACGTAACGTTAGAGAACTAAACGTCTAATCTGGTACGGACAGACCAGTGTTGTGTTGATATGAGTTAGTCTTATTATTAATAATGTAGTCCTCTTCATAATAACCTATTACTCTTGTATACTTGACATATGCTGTACATATATATATACTGCACATCTGCATGTAGGATGAGTTGTGTCTCTCACACACACACACACACACACACACAACAAGCCCAGGGAGCGAGGTGGGTGGGAGTGGGAGCAGGAGGGTCAAAGGCCAAGCAGGAAGTGGATGTAGACGAGCCAGCTAGCCCGCGGTGGGAAACAAGCTTCACCATCGCACCGTCAGCCACGTCAACACCCGTCTGCCAACTACAGTCCAACTTCACCAAAGTTTTAAAATGATGAGGAATGAGTCAGAGCGAGGCTGAGGTCAGCAGAGGTCATAAAGCCACAGTCTGAGGATCCTCATCACACCTCATGTATTTGTCTTGTTTGATATTTGAGTAGACACGTCCTGCATGTCTGATGAAGACATTTGTAAAGCCGCCTGCAGAGTTTCAGTCTCACTCTTTGGGAAAAGCATTGAGCCCAAAAGCTGAACTGTGAGCTATAATTTGAGCATGACAAAGGAACTAGAAGAAACATCTGCAGCTGGAAGGTTTGCCCGGTTTTTATCACTGTAATTACGTAACTTCCAAGGATGGAATGCATCTCCGGCAGTGCAGTGCTTCTCTATCTCTGTATCTGAGCTGGTGTCTTTGTTTGAGTACACGCGGTAGCCTTCAGCACACAAACACACAGCCCACACATTAAAGGGTTCACACAAGGTAGATTTCAGAGAGAATTCAAAGTATTGCAAAATGAATCAAAACGTCTCAGCGACTGCAGAGCGTCTACTTCCAGGAAAAAGAAGAAATAAAACGAAATAGTGGAAAACATAACATTTATCTTGTAGATTGTACGATTGAGAACAAATGTATTCATCATTACTTTCCCTTTAACATGATGATGAAATCAAAACCAGTGTTTAATAATAAAAAACAATCTAAACTATGAGAATATAACATTTTAGCTCCATCCCACCGATCCCTGTAACCACATTGTGTAGCTCATCATGTCCTCATTACACGACACAGGAACGTTCCTCTCGTGAAACAGAACAGTCAAAGATGTTCATCGTTGTGTTTTTGAAGAATGAGCTCCGGACTAATAACGGGACAAGATGGCGTTTAATGAAACACGGGTCTGATACTCGGTGCTGATTGTGTGTTCTGGCCTCCAGACTGTGGCTTTACATCATGCAGGTCTGCGTCAGTGAGCTGTGTGGTTGGGGGGGTGCAGCAGTACAGGGAGACAGGCTGGTGAGGTGTCAGTCAGACGGAGCAGAGCTCACAGACCGAGCAGCAGCAGCAGCAGCAGCAGCAGCAGCATGGCCGGTGGCGTTCTTACCTGAGGCCAGGCCCCCCTCTGCCCTGCCCTTCATCCCTCCTCCTCCTCCTCCTCCTCCTCCTCCTGGGCCAGAGCTGCCCAGGGCCTCCGTGGGGAAGGAGGGCCGTTCGCCCCTGTAGGGCTTGGGCCTGAAGGCGAAGTCTTTGTCTTTACCTTTGGAGCCTTTGGGCCGGCCGGCTGTCTTCTTCTTGGACTTGCCGTCCCCCTTCACTCCCAGTAGAGGGTGCACCTCTGAGGGGAGGGAACGCAAAATCTGATTAGGATTTGTTTCGGGATAAATTCTGTACTTGTACTAAAATTGTCTCACACTGTAAATTCATCATAATGTACATTTCCATTATGGTTGGGCAATTATATTGGCAACACATTGCTAAGTGAGAGCCGCTTCTCAGCGGGCAAAAAACTGTGTGAAGAGACGGCATGTTGTCACATCCGACTCTGTGAATTAAGGATTTATTTTGACCAAACCACAGTCAGTGAATGTTGGAACAGTGGAAGAACAAACTACGGTGGTTTTGTTGAGTTTTATTTTGTTTCTGTCGAGTTTGCATGAAGTGTGTTTTACGATGAGTTAACAAGGCAAAGAAGCTGGCCTTAGTTTGGTGAAAGAGAGAAACCTGAAGGTTTACGGTTGAATATTTCTGTTTAATAGGGGTAATATGTTTAAGAAGCTTATTTCTGCTATAATCCAAAATCCAAAGAAAAACATTGGCTATTTGTAGAGGGAACCAGTGTGATGTTAACTTCAGTAGATGGCCTACTAAAGTACATCCCTCCTGCAGCATCTTATTGCATCTCCTGTGTGTATTAGTTGTTGCGTTGCTCTCTCACCGTCACTGGGCACCCCCTGCAGTTCGATGGTGGTGGTGCGAGCCTTCTTCTTGGCCGGGCCTCCTTCAGACGAAGGCTGCCGCTGCTTCTTGTCGCCGCCGGTCAACGCGTCCTCCGGGGCAGCGGTCTGGACCGTGGAGTCCGGCGGGGGGCCGAAGGGGTTTTCCTCTGGATCCTCCACCTCGGGGGCGATGGGCAGGTACAGCAGCGCCTTATAGTCCTCCAGCTCCTCATCGCTGCACGACACAAAACACAGACAAGAACACGATCAGCACCAAGTTTCAGTTACGACACTTGAGACTAAAAGGTTTTGATGGTTCAGGGTTCAGATCAGGGTGACGTGGATCCGATCAGATCTGGTGTAGTAATCTGGATCATTTCTCACCTGCTGCAAAAAGCAACTATGGGGTCAACGGTGGTGACGTCCACCTCCTCATCCTCTGCAGCGTCGGCACCTGTAACACGAGAACCAGTTACACCAGTAAGACCAGTACGTCTGACATGAAACCAGGGATGTCGCATTCTCATGGGGTAAATGCAGATGTTTTAGATTTAACAGGAAACGAATCAACGAAAGTGAGAATTTGGATTGCAACAAAAATAATGTATCTTAACCCTAACCAGGTGAAAGCTAAATGTTTTCCCAAAGATTTTATTTGTATTTGTTTTGCAGAGATGTTTCACCTCCATCCACGGGTTTATTTAATGTTTCACGCTGTGAGTAACTCTTCAAAGTCCTCTATGCATTGCATTGTGGGACAGAATAAAACCCTGCGTGTGTTCTCTACCTGTCTGCTCGGGTTCACTCTTGTCTTCGTCCTCGATGTCGAACTCGGACTCTCGCTCCTCGTACTCCACGTTCTCGTCCAGCTCTTTGAAGTCCGGAGCGAAAGCGCTCCAGTTTTCCTGCAGACAAAACCAACCAGTCGCACGTCGATCACACCGTCACACGGTTTTTACATCTTATATTCTGAGTGTCAGAGACAGTATCATCCATCTGTGACAAAGTTCATTCATGTACATCCAGCCTTTATTGTCTACATACCACTTGGTTCTGAGCCCAGATGGACACCACTCCACTGGAGATGGAGGCGATAATCGGACGGACAGGATGCCACTGGAGGGAGGTCAAAGGTCAGATTTGGGTAAATGATCTGATTGTAAACAACACAGTTTCTCAAATAACTGAAAATACATAGACGTGAAGTGTTGCGTCATTGTTAAAATCTCGACGCAGTTTATTCTAAATAAGTTACATCCTTACAGCCACATCCAGCAGCAGCTCTCCTCTGGTTCCGTGGAGGATCTTCACCAGGTTGCCGATGCTCTTCTCCCAGATGTAGAGGGCGTGCTGCCTGGCTGAACCGGCCACGATGTACTCGCCGTCACCAGAGAAACAGCAGCGCTTCCACGGAGTCCTGAACACAGAAAACACAGGAAACAGGACATGAACGAAAGGAGATCAGAGGAAAAGTTGGACACAGCACTACGGAATGTAACGCAACAGCTTGACATCTTTTTCTTGGACCATTTTTCACGCAAACAGCTGACAAACTCAGGCGGCAACCTCCGGTTCTACAGAGTGAAGCCGATGCGGAAGTGTCTTAAAATGTGCATTATCTCTACTGACCACCAGGGGGCGACTCCACTGGTTGTATAGAAGTCTATGAGAAAATGACTCTACTTCTCTCTTGATTTATTACCTCAGTAAACATTGTAAACATGAGTTTATGGTCTCAATCTCTAGTTTCAAGTCTTCTTCAAAACAGCATGATGTTCATTTAGTACATTATGGTCCATTTAGAGTCAAACAGACCATAAAGCAGATTATGCTTTAGGGCGGGCTTACTGTGATTGACATGTCGCTGCCGCTACCAGAAATGTATACGGCATTCCAAATATGGTCACTTCTGTTCATTAGTTGCAAAAACAACAACATGGAATCCAAGATGGTGATGGCGAAATCACCGAACTCAAGGCTTCAAAACATCAGTCCACAAACCAATGGATGACGTCATGATGACTACACCTTACAGTCTACGGTCAAACTGAAAGGAAGCTCTGCAATGCTCAAGTCAACATACCTGTTTACCAGGTCCTGCAGTTTCTGCATGGGCTCAGGCTCACCGTCTCGGCCACAGGTCAGTATCTCCCGGCCATCGTACACCCTGATGATCCGGTCTGCTGTGTTTATGAGGAAGCAACTGCGCAGAAAAGAGGAGAGGTGAACAAGAGAAAGAGTGAGGGGGGGAGAAAGCACAGGAAGAGCTTTGCTGTCACAGCTGGGGCTTTAAAAGTAAGTGCTGTCTTCTGTGGATCATGTGTACATACTGTAATATGGATCTGTGCATCAACATGGAATCATTTAGATTGTGTGACAGAGCAAAGAGAACTCCATGTGGACTAGAGCCTAGGGGTGTCGCTTTATCTTGATCAAGCTGATAGTGAATGCTCAGAGCGTCCTCTGCTGGATCACAAGGTACACTACTTCAAACCGTCTGCACCGCTTATAGACGGTACATTGTTAATGTGAACAGGTCATTGCAGATCTTATATTGACCACAGCCTGATGTTAAATGCATTGTGTAGTCCAGATGTTCAAACATAAAGGATCTCGATACCGAAAGACTTCCTGTTGCCGCTCACCTGCCCTTGCGTGCAAATTCAATTGATTTGATGGCAGTGGTGTTGCTGGTGCCAGTTGTCACTCTGAAGGAAGCCACCAGCTCCTGAGTGTTTGTGTTCAACACCAGAATCTGCAAAACAACAGACAGAGGGAGACATGTGTGAGTGAAGTGGAGAGATATTCACACATGTTTTGGTTTTCATTTAACCTTTATTTCATCTGATCCACGGGATAATAATGCAGGTGAAAGTAGATGCAGTCTGTGTGGAGGTCTGTTATCTGCGAGTGTCTGTTTATATTCTATCTCTGGACATTTTCTCATTTTAGATCTACAACTTAAAGCGCTTGGCTTTTTCCCTTCTATAAAATTCATATTTACCGTTTCTGTCTAGAAATACAGTCACGTGACTGAAAGGTGCGCTGTGAATGAAGTGTTGTCTCACCTTTCCTTTGGCGTTGCCAGTGTAGATGTACTCCCCCCGCCTGTCAAAGGCCGCCACCACATTCAGGTCCGAGTCGTCGTCAACAGGCAGGACGACGTGTTTGGAGTCTGACAGAGTGAGCAGCACCGGGGCCGACTTCATGGGACACACCAGCACCTTGTCCCTGGATCACAAACATCATTTCTTGTAAGTTCAAAGTAGCTAAGTGTATTAACTTAACTTACGACTGATTAAAAAGGTAAATTAAACTGTAAATTAAATCCTGTGATGTCAAACTCATCAGATGAAATAACGGACAGACGGGCGCTCTCGGGTCACTCACATGTCTCTGGGGTGGCACTGCAGCTTCAGGATCGGTGACGGGAAGCGGAACCTCTGGTCACAGTCTCCCGTCAGGACGTCCCACTGAGAGACAATGTTGTCTGTGGAGGCACTCACCAGCTTGTGACCGTCACGACTCCAGCTGCACACACACAAATATATATATATAAATACACCATTCATCATTAAAATGTTATTGGACATGACGTGTGCATGTAGTTTAGGATGAAGCAGGTGATAGGTGGATGTGTCTGAGTGTATCGCACCATAAAGAGCAGACCGGGTGGATGTGTGCGCTGATGATTTTGGCGATGCCCCGCGTGAGGAAGTCCCAGATGACGATGCGTCCGTCGTTGCAGCCCACAGCCAGCAGGGTGCCCCAGCGGTTGAAGGTGCAGGTGAGGGCCATACTGATACAGTCCAGAGTGCCATCTGCCTCCTAAAAACACACACAATAAAAACAAACCAGAGAGTTGCATCAGTCCGGGAGCTTCACATAGGAATGTATAACTTGATGAAGAGCTGGTGGCTTACCTCTGGATAGTTCTGCCCGAATGACTCTATGAGAGAAATATCAAAGATACAATGATGAGAAACATTCAACGAGAAAAAGTAACATTCATACAGGATGGACTTAAGGGCCAGTCGACTCAGAAACACAACCTCCCACTAGTTCAATCCTCATCAACATGGTACAGATATTCTGTGTGGTGCGGCCGAGTGCATGGAATAGCAGTAGAGTCAAGGATGTTTTCATTTATACAGAGATAACGTTTACTAATCTGAGATTAAAGTCAAATGTTCATTCCAAACACATCAGGAAATAAGATCGAGTACGTTCAACACTTCAACTATAAACTTCAAACAATTAAGTAGAATATTCACCAGAAAGAAGCAGGAAATTATCCATGAGTAAAGTGAGAGAAATCCTGACGTTTAATCCAAAGTCTGAGCCAGTAATTCATAAGAAAGAACTGTGTGGACATTTACAAGGAAAAAAAACATTTACTTATTTTTACATTAAAGAATTCCCCAACAAATAGGGTGAAGCAGCAAATGTACACGATGACTTGAAACGTGTCCTTTAGATATTCTGAAATTTCTTCTCCAACAAACTGAAATTAAATAAATTCAGGTCTAAAGATGCCCTTAATGAGAACACTTAGAGAAATTAAACAGATGTTATTTCTCTGATGATTCCCTTTTCTTTCTATGTTTACAGATGAGAGACCGGTAATAGACATCGTACTAACAGTCTTATTTCCGTATAAAATCAATCCTCACATGTGTAACTCAGTAACTACTTGGACTTGTCAAAACTAGACTAGTTTAAAAAGTATTATTCTATTTCTGACTCAAAAATCAGATCAGATTCAGAAATCAGAAATCAGAAATCAGATTGATCTCACTGCTTTTCCTCCATCCAGATCATAACAAACCAGCTGTAGATAAACAAACAAAAACATTTTAGACATGTCAAACCTGGACTACATTAGCATACAAGACTGTTTAAAAAACAATTATTAGGCTTGAAATTTATTTAAGACTTCATTATTTTTATGGTTTCCATGTTTTTCTTTAATCCATTTTGCATTGTTACTTTCTTTCCATCATCATGTTCCTGAATATAAACAGTTACTCGCTGTCATATGAACCAGCTGTGTGTTGATTTTATCAACATAAAATAACGGCACGAGCTTCGTAGCCTTGTTGTAATAAATAATAAATATGATAAAAGATAACACGACGTAAAGTAACGGTCTGTAGTTCCTCGTGAGTTAACATTTAATTCAAATAACGCTACAATGAGAGACAATGTATGAAGCTAACGTTAGCCTAAGAGCTAAATCTGCTATTATTATTATTATTTTAACATAAGTTTAAAAGTTACATACACACTCAGACAGATACGTTAGGAACACGTGTAACGTTTAACATAGATTAACAGTGTGGATCTACTAATACATTTATTTTTATTTGACTCGTCGTTTCGGTTGATGGTAGCATTGCTAGGCTAACGTGCAATGCTAACCACAACAAGTACACAGTGTTAGCATGTTAGCATGTTCTATGTGAAAAAGTCAGGTTCGTTGAGAACAAAGACGAATTAATTATAATTACCGAGCAGCTCTAGATTCATTGTTGGACGACTGAAGACTCAACGACTTGATTTCACAGATTTCTCACTAGTTTTCACTCGTATTTACTTCTGCTTCATGTACCGGGCAGACTGGCGCCGAGCCTCCAGTGAGGACCCCAAACAAGGCGTCCTACAATATGCCTGAACAAAAATAAAAACGACGTTAAGATATAATAATAGAAAGTACATTTTCCTAAGTATTGTACTTGTGTACAGTTTTTAGGTGCTTTTCAGTTTTTAGTTTCCTTATTTGAGTATTTCCATTTCACGCTAGTTTATCAGTGACTAGTCAACATGCAAGTTTAGGTTATTGATACAAAATATAAATTAACAAACATATTAGGTGAGATAAAGGTAAGAATCAACGTTTTTAAAAAATGAGTCTGAATTTGGAATTTAAATAAAGTAAATACATTTAAATGTATTTTATGTCTCTTTTATTTAGTGTATCCACATTGATTTTATCTTTGTCCATTTTTATGTAATAATGTATTTATATTATTTTGAATTAGTTTATTTTAGATTCTGTTCCGCTCTCAAAATACAATCCTATTTCTATTTTATCATCTGTGAATGTACATGACAGTTATTTTATTTTATTTTATTCTATTCTATTCTATTCTATTCTATTCTATTTTATTTTATTCTATTCTATTCTATTCTATTCTATAGTGAATGTAAATTGCTGCCAACATCACTGCAGCACTTGACCCTTGACTATTTCTACTATCTATAACTTTATGGTCCCGGTCTATATGTGACTCAATACAGGCCTGTGTGTGTGTGTGTGTGTGTGTGTGTGTGTGTGTGTGTGTGTGTGTGTGTGTGTGTGTGTGTGTGTGTGTGTGTGTGTGTGTGTGCAGCACATGCCACTTTACACGTGAGTCTCCCTTTCCATCTCCATCATAGATCAGAAACATTAATGTCACATAGTACACACAGTGTTCTGGTGATGCAATGTCCGGAGCTGGATCCTGAGCTGGAACCGGAGTTGGATCCGGAGCTGGAACCGGAGCTGAAGCTGCATCAACCGCCCACACGCGACTTCCGGTTTTCACAATAACGGTCCGAAACAAATTAGCTTGAGGTTATGAAAACAGCCAGAGTGGCATCTTTTACTGTGGAATCAAACAGCAGCCATTGATCGACGAATGCTAGAAAAAAGTATAAGTACTTATTTCCTAATTATAAAAGCAGACTTAACAAAAATAATACTGAAACAGTTCCGGTCATGTCTATGTATTTTAGACATTGTGTAAACGCACTGAATTTGTCTGAACTTCAGTTTCCTCCACAGAAAAATTCGACTTTATTGGCAGAAGAGTCTTGTCGTCCCAAGATGTGTCAGTTTTTATTTTTATGAAGATTTGTTCAACGCTTCTTTCTTTATCGGAGGCACTACGGATGATATGTCTCCAAAACTAGGCAACTCTCACCAAAACAAAAAAATCATAAATAGCACTGAGGAGAAGAGGGGGAAATATATTTTTTTATTTAAAGGGTGAACTGTCCCTTTAGATTGCATTTTAAATGTATAACTTTAATTGGTACAAAGTAATTTTTTTACAATGTTTAATTATTACTTTTACCTGAATACTTCCACCTCTAACACTCACTTTATCACCTTGAAGTAGTCCACCTCATCACTGAGAAGAGCTTTAATTTGAAGGGACTAAACGGAAGTCCCGTGCGTTGTTGTGTGTGTACTTTGACAGTGTGTGTGTGTGTGCGTGTGTGTATATATCTGTGTGTGTCTATTGAAGGCGCCACGTCGGCAGAACCAGCAAAGAGAGCTGAAAAGAGAGCTGCGTAGCTCCGTGTGTGTGTGCGTGAGGAGAAGTTATAAAAGCAGCGGGTTCATTTTGACTTTAATTGAGTTTTTAACGCGATAACACCGCGAAAAACCAACGAAGAAGAAGACGGCATTAACAGTCAGAGCAGCAGGTTTCCACTTGCAGAGAGAAAACAGTGTTTCAAGGCACAGTTTAGGTTTAGGGAGCTGAAACAGAAGCTGTCTCAAGTTTCTCTGCCAGGTGTGTTTGAGGCAGAAGCACTGGGAACAATGGTGAAGGTAAGAACCAACCGGCATCCTTATTAATGTTAGAATAAGTAGAAATGTGCTTCATAAACTGTGTGTGTGTGTGGGGGGGGGGTTGTTATAACAGCATGGCTGTGTGACCAGTTCTTCAGCTGCAGGCTGTTCGAGTGATGATGTGGAGTTTGAATATGGTTTTATTTTATGAGTGTGAAACGTGGCCTCTTCTTCTCTGAGAACAGTATCTGTGCAGCAGCTTTTAAACGAGGCGTCACAGCTTCCTGTGAATGTTGCTCAAACTCTCATCCAGCAAATCCTCATTTAATTAAACTAAAACACACATTTTCTGACGTTAGGTTTTTATCAGAGCTGGATCAACAGACCCCCTTTCTGTGGGTCACAAGAAGAACCGACATGGGGGTGGGGTGGTGGTTTATATTAAAGGAAATGGTCTATTTTTAAACGTGTGATATGGACATTGATTTTGAAGCCTCTACGTGTCGTTTCATAATCGAAGCGTCACAGTTTAGCTGCAGTTCCTCGCCTGTAATAAGGAGGCCTCATATGAAGGGTCACAGGTCATAAAGGGTTAAAACCACTGACCCACAGAGACCTGGACACCAGTCAGAAGGGCCTGTAAAGCTATTTATTATACTTTATCTATTTATATTCTGTCAATCGAAACATAAAACGTGAACGAAAAGGCCAGTTTGTGTCATGATTCCATCTTCAGTGGCTTAAAAAGTGAAAATGTATGAACACAAATGTATAAACTGAGCTCCCTGGGTCACATTAATTAAATATTTATATATATTTATATGTGATAAGTATGTCAGATATTTAAATATGACTCCAGCCGGTTAGACAGGTTTGTTTTATCCGTCATGCAGTTGAAGTAGATTGTCTCGCACTGAATGACAGGGTTTGAAATAGTTTTCTCTTTCATATATCTATCTATCTATCTATCTATCTATCACACACACACACGACATCAATTCAGTGTCAATGGATTCCTGTGAGACTTTAGTGACAAGAGCACAAACCCAGTGTGAGGTTCAGTCTGTAGTTTATGTCTAGGACTGGATTAAAGTGTTTATATTCAGACTGTACATACATTTACTAAAGTGGCCTCCAATAAGTCATCATCATGTGCTGGCTTTTACATGTTTAATGCTAACACGATACTTTAGTCGAGATTAGATGTCACAGGACCAGAAATATAGTTGTCAAAACAAATACCAGTGAAATTCCATGATTCTTGTTACTCAATTCGATACCACAAAGCTATAAATCTCTTCTACATAATACATATCTTCTTCTTATACAGTCCTTTTACAATATTACATTTGAACACATCAATGTTAACGTTATAATTAACTTAGCCCAATACTAATTTTTACTGAATAGAGCCTGAACGCAGCATAATGTACCTCAATGCAACCTCTGTTTGTTAGCTGTTAGCTCCTTTAGTTAGCCAAGCAGCTAACCGCTAACATTAACTAGCTCTCCTGATGATTTCAATAAAGATTTTTTTTTTTTCGCTTTTCTTGTGACGTCCCTCCTACAGATTGTCAGAAAGATGCTAGTATGAGTTAAGCTATAAAAACACTGGATCCTACATTTCCCACAATGCAGCTGGACAACATCTTTCATTAGACCCTTCCTGCCAATAAACAACCAACGTCTTCCAAACTCCACACCACCAGTTTATAAGACAGGCTTTATTTGAAATTAAACTTCGGTGAGTTTAAACTGAGACTACCCTGATGACATCACTCTGACATCATTGGGTTTCATCAGCCCCTTTAAATGATGTTCTAAATGTATGAAATACAGGATTAAATTTACAAAATTGTGATTGAAATATCTGATCAAAGAAGAACAAGATTATGAAGATGGTGTATGTATGTCGCATATCTAAGTGTTACGGTTTGATACACCGGCATGTACTGAACGTATTAAAAGTAGAGAAACGGTGTGAAAGTTGTCGTATTCGGAGTAAAGAGTCTGTTTGTTTTTTCTGTTTTGCAGAATGTGAACAGCGTTATCGTGGAGCCTCAGCCTGGGACCAGCATGGCCCCGGACGAAGCTGAACCCTTCGACAGCGAGCCCACAGAGGGTAAGCGGCGAGCTCCCAAAGGGTGTGGCTAAACGCTGGAACACCAGCGGGGAATATGGTGCAATCCGTGCTCACATGTTGCTGCTGCTATTTCAGAAAGTGTTGGTTTTGCCAGGGGAGTTAGTCTGTTTGTGCAACAGCTGCTATTTGTGTCGCCGGGACACTTTGCAACGGTTTAGTCTCCTGCTGCTCTCGGTAAACATCACTGTTAGCGTTGTTCTGTTGTCGGTGTCTTCTGATGACTGTTTACTAAACTAGTAGAGGGGTTGTTAAGAAAGAGATGTTAAAGTACCAATTACACCCCAAGATATAGAAGTCATCTGGTCCAGACTGAAATATCTCAACAAGTATTTCATGTATTGTTATGAAATTTGGTACATTCATGGTTCCCAGAGGATGAATCCTATAAGTATTTAATGTCGATGACTTTTGTTTATGTCCAAATAGCTGCAGAACTACAGACATTTCCCATCAGCCTCTGCTGTACTTTGTGTTTTTTGTGCTAATTAATTAGCAAATGTTAGCAAGCTAACATGCTAAACTAGGGATGGTGAGCAGGGAAAACGCAACATTATACCAGCTAAACATTAGCATGTTAGCGTTGTCATTGTTAGCATATTAGCATTTTGGTTACCACAAAGCACCGCTGTGCCTCAGTTCAGCCTCACGGGTGTCTTGCAAGAGTCGTGTTAAATTGAACTCACGAGTTCGGTGGGTTGGTCTTAATCCGGAGTTTACACCTGATGCGAGACAGCAGTGTCTCCTTCAGTCAGGAGCACAGCTTCTCCTCTCTGGGAGCCGACACCACGCTGCTGGAGGCCCGGGCCGTATTGCCGGGCCCGCTGGAGGGAAGGGAGGCCCAGGAGAACCGGAACCAGGACTGAGAGGCTCCCTGTCAGACCTCTGCTGCTGTAAAATGAGAGGTTTTCTTTAGGGACTCTGGTACCTGGAAACACTGCCGCTTTTCCACAGGGACTAACAAAACCAGCACCATATGAAAGGATCCTTGTAGTAACTTTAAGAGTGTCCAGGAACTAAGCGGCATAGTTTTATTTATAGGTTAATTGTAGACATGTTTGCTTTTTGTTCACAGATCCCGGTAAGGACCACGTGGTGCCGGCTCCCGGCATTATGTGGCGGGTGACCGGCGGCCTCTTCAACGTCACCAAGGGGGTAGTGGGCGCCGCGGTGGGCGGGGTGGCCTGGGTGGGCGGCAAGAGCCTGGAGATCACCAAGTCGGCCGTGACCACGGTGCCCTCCATGGGGGTGGGGCTGGTGAAGGGCGGGGTGGCGGCCGTGGCCAGCGGCGTCTCCTCAGTGGGCTCGACGGTCGCAAGCAAAGTCTCGTTCACCTCCAAGAGGAAAGACAAGGCCGAGTGACGAGGAGGATGAAGACGACGACGACGACGATGATGATGATGATGATGGACCAACAAGGAGAGGCTGCCAGCTGATCTCTGTCTGCCAATCAAACACAGTGCCTTCTGATGCTTATTCCCGGTCTCGTCACCGTTCAGAGATCCAGACTTTTAATGCAAATACAGATTCAGTAATCCTACGACAACAAAGAATCTCCAGAATGCTGAGTCACTGAAACGCTCCATAAGAACTTCGTCATCTGACTTGGGGAGGATTTATGCGTCTGGAAGTGATCATCCGGCTCCAGGCGGGTCGTATGAACCGGGATGAATATTTCCATGTGTCTACAATCCAGACTGAGGCTCTCCTCTTTCCTCCTCTTCAGTCTTTTCCAAACCTACACATTAAGTGACATGTTTCAGAATTAAACGTGCTGTTTTAACTCCAAGGTATCGAAGTACTATTGAAATGTGTGTTGAGAATAAAATACAAATGTTTCAGCGTTTTGAGCGGACGGTTCGGCAACATCGTTCAGTCTACTGACCTACTTTAAACGGTTGGAGGAGCCTCGGGGAGTTTCCTTCACCCAGCAGCCCCGGAGCTGCATGTCGGAACACTTCTCTGAAATGTCTGGAGACAAATACTGGGCTCAGCTCTTTTTCCACAGCTATATTATTATTATTATTATTATTATTATTGTTAAAGTGTTTTGTTTTCGGTATGTGTGAAACGTCAAAATGCCGTGCTGGACCTTTTTTAAAGAATGTTTACTTTTTGTTTTCTAAAGATTTAAAGAGACATTGAGCAGCACTTGATTCATTGATGGTTGTTTTGAGAGGAAAAGTCCCCAATGTTGTCTGAACTGCTCAGTGATGGCTGAGCAGTACCTTTTAATCAGAAGGCGAACACTGTGCTGCGGTGCAGGCAACACTCGTGAACGTTTATATGCAATATCAGCATTTCAATGCAACTTTTGGACTGAATGGGAGCTGTTGCTGGTGGGACTAAACTATGTGAATTGTCTTGTTTGTGTTTTTGTTTCCCCCAATATATATCAATAAAGTAGTTTTGAAGTTTAAAGATGTCCGTGTGAAGTTTTCTGGTGATCAAACAAAAGTAGAAGAAATGCGAGTTTCTCTTAAAACAATTGCAAATATGATTTCAGTATCAAACATTGTTTACGAGCTTTTTTGCATCATATGTTGACACAGCTTCTTTGTGTCATCGTGTATGAAGAGAAACTCCTGTTGTAAATTACAAGTTAACGGTGCTCTCTGAATGCAAAAATGGGCATCCTTGAAGTCTAAAACAACGTTTTAATAATAATATTATGG
This sequence comes from Anarhichas minor, assembly GCF_050575085.1. Classification (NCBI taxonomy): domain Eukaryota; kingdom Metazoa; phylum Chordata; class Actinopteri; order Perciformes; family Anarhichadidae; genus Anarhichas; species Anarhichas minor. Next base: position 3,924,001 of record NW_027466467.1, on the reverse strand, counting down.
AGAGTTAAATTCAGCATTGTTTACATCTGTGTTTACCGGCTTCTAGTCGTCTTCTTCACTGCCTTTGAGATTTCTGGACTTTGTAAGTTAGTCGATCAGAAGAAGAGAACAAATGGCGGCAGGAATGAAACATAACTTATAAAGATATTGCTCCATGGTGTACTACTACTACTACTACTAGTAAAACCAAAGGAATAAACACCTCAGGGTGCCTTTAATAATAGTGGCCATTGTTTTTTTTGTTTTTTACTCTAAGCAGCACACTCGCCTTATTTTGTGACTGTGACCAACATGAAGTGTGACTGAAGGTTCATGGATGTTACTTTGTGATTGATGCAATTCATTTTATAAATTCAGTCTTTTAAAAACAGGTGAAAGAAAAGAGAGAAATGCCAAGTGGTGATTGCTGGTTGCAGCAATTCTCCGGTCAACTGAAGCACAGTTTTATTGAGCAACTGACCAGCAGACAATTATAAAATACTGAGGCTGCACAATAGATACATGTACCAATATAAATACTTTCACTCAAGCAATATACTAAAAAACACACACAAACACAGGGAGGTAAAAGAACGATTAGCAAACCCTTAAAAATGTGTCTTAAATATCAAATAAACTTTTGAGAATAATTGAGCATTCATGTTACTCACAGAACAGTTTAAGATAGAGATATACATACAGCTAAAAACAAGGACAACAAAGAAAAACAGAAATGTTATCTACATACAAGTAGGTGAAAACAAGTGTTAAAGCACAAAGGGTATTTTAAACTGTAAATATATAATTCATATTTTGTAGCAAGATAAGTTATTTGTTAAAGTGAGCAAGAAAATCTTAGAGCTCAGACTCCCTTCAACGGTGTTCTAACAAATATGTATACAAATAAAAAATAGTATTTAAGACATAAAATAGTACAGAAATATAACAAAAGGATAAATATATAAAATGTGAAATAAAGTAATATATATTTGTGGAAACCAGGTGTACAGTAATAATACAATTAACAAACTGTAATAGAGAGCGAGAGAGAATTTACAGAAATGTAAACAGTATAAAATATATAAAGGTGTATAAAATAAATCAATGGAAACTTTCCTCACCTTTAAAATTAAATTAATATAGTTTCACTGTTTGTTTTTGTCTCATTCTGATGGTACAAAATGTCCTTAAATCAGTTTTGGGATGTTATCCAGCTTTAACGAGATCCAGCTGAGCACGTCAAACCGGAGGCCTCCACATGTGGCGAACACTAGGGGGCAGTGGCGTCCACTCAGCGCTGTTCAACCTGCCAGAAAAGGAGACGAAGAAGAAGACAACCCGGAAGTATGCGGTATTTTCTCTGTGGGCTCCACATGTATCCTGTACGCGTGTTGTTTAACGTCAGGAGAGAAGTATAAAAGAGGTGAAACAGTGAAATGAAAAGTGGATAAGTCTTATAGCTCGTTAAAGGTAAGATAGTTTTATAACAGGTGGGTATTATTTTTAAAAACAGACACTTAAATGTCATTCAGCGTCCAAGAGTTAAGCACAGGACTCTGTCAAATGTTCCTTTCGTGGAAACTTTGACTAATTTTCTGAGTAATTACATCATGCATCCAACATGGCAACAAACGTACTGACTAAAGTAAACAGCGGACGTAACGTTGGGCTTAATAATCATTTATTATTTTTTAAGACAGATAAGATACTTTATTGTCCCAGTGGACGTTGGTCGTTAATATCACAGTGTCAACAGTATAAAATACAACAAATAAACCCATCCACCAACTGCATGATTTACAATGTCTTCTTTTTTATTAACGTTGTTATTGAGGCATTTTTATGTTGAGAAAAAAGCAAATACATCTTTTATATGACACAGTAGTCAGCAACATACATTTCAAGTTCAGTCAGTGAGGCTCGTAGTGTGTGTGTATATATATATATATATATATATATATATGTATATATATCTATATCAGTAGTTTTGTTCTGTTCTGTTCTGTTCTGTTGTCCCAGCTGAAGGGTGCTTGTGTTTATCAGACTGTGTTAGAAGATGCAGAGTGAATCTGAGGCTGCAGAGCTGCTCCCCTTCCTGAGCCCCGACACACGACCTGATGTCAAAGGTCACACCACAGGCTCCATCCTGGGACTTTCAGGACACAGGTACGACGACGATGTCATTATATCCACATTACTGATCATTACTTATTAAAAAAAACTTAATTGGGTAAATGTTTTTGTGAAAGCACCAAGAGTCAAACCCTCAATATCGATGTATTTAGTAAAAACTATCATAATATTTGATTTTCTCCATATCGCCCAGCCCCACCCATCACTCTTGTTTCTGCTCGGCCCCCTGAGGCCAGATAGATGGATGGATGGATAGATAGAGATTCATTAGTTAGTCATTTCAGAGATTCATCATATGCCATAGGCAGACGTCAGATAAATAAACAGACAACTATAACCCCACCGACACATCACCTCAACATGACTCTAGACCTGTTCACCACATTATTATCATATCTTAAGGTCATAAGGTGCAGTATTCTAACACACAGATATCAATTAAATTATCAATCAAAGCACGAATACCCTGACGATATAAAACCGTTTCATGTCACTCTCTTTTTTGTGTGTGTGTTTGTTTTCAGGGACGGCTGCCGCTTCCTCCGCTCTAAACCTGAGCTACTGGTTGCTGTGTTTGCTCTGACGTCTGACCCCTCTATTGCTATCGTGAAGGACTGTTACTACATCCTCATCAACCTGTCAGCTGACGAGACTCTGCACCAGGTGACCAGTCCTAAATGATCAGCAGAATCCCGTCTTGATTGAGAGAAATAAAACAAAACAAAGCTGTTGGGCCCTCAGAGATGTTGTGGATTCAGTGTTTACAGCCTCGTTGAAGACAAACAGCTGTTCTTGGTTGTGTCTCGTCCAGGTTTTGGTGACAGATGTCAAAGTTCTTCCAGTGTTGTTGAAGAAGCTTCTGGATCCAGAGTACCTGTTCTCTGATCAGATCTGCTCCATCCTGTCCAACCTGACCCGCCATACCAAGACCTGCAAGACCGTGTTCAAGGTGGGCCCCGGGCTCGACTCCACCATATTTCAGTGAGCTGCTGATGCGACACAGGTCCACGAAGCCTCTCGGGTCATCAGAACAAGATGTGTTTCCTCTTTGTTTCAGGTCCTCCAGGAGGACGTGGGTCTGGCTCAGCTGGTGGACATCTTCTGCACTGAAGACTACAACAAGAAGGCAAAGCACCACTATCTGGGTCCGCTGCTGTCCAACCTGACGCAGCTGCCCGAGGCCAGAAACTACCTGATGGACAAAGACAGGTGACTGAAAACACTGCGGGACAAGAAGTGATGTTTAGACAGAGGGGAGCTCTACGTCGCCCAGTTATGGGACTTTTTCAAAACGGATATTTTTGCCAGATGTGTTAAAAGTGGGCATTTCCTTCTTAATACAGGGCCAGTCAGAATTTAAGAAAGAGGAGACTGACCAAAGTTTTAAACACAACAATGACACTCGCTGTGTGAACGATACATCAACAACTACCAAAGATAACCAAAGCATATTTTCTGCTTTAAGTCTATTGTTCTTCCTCTTCACATTTGTACGTCGGTAACTGCAGTGATTATTTGTTGACCCACACTAAATAATGTGCCTGAACACATCATGTGTGGACACAGACTGGAGGACAGAAGCTGCTGCTTTAGTCAGAGTGCATTAGTCTAAATCAGTGGTAATATTTGGTTCAAGAAGTATTCTGAACTACAACCCAAATATTCACAGTTGAGTCAATAGAAATCTAGACATCGTTTGGGTGCAGCTGCGGCAGCACGTTGTAACTATCTGTGTGTGTTGCAGGTGTGTAATCCAGAGGTTGTTTCCCTTCACTCAGTACCGGACGTCGGTGGTGAGGAGAGGCGGAGTCATAGGGACGCTGCGCAACTGTTGCTTTGACCACGGTGAGACGCACAGAGACCTCATTGACGCCACACGCCATGTGTATCGGACAGCTGTGTGATACGAAATCATCGTAAATGCATCCAAGAAGCATTTAAAATACGATGCATGTTGAGAAAGTGTAAATGTGTCTCTTTAAGATGTAATCTACGTCAGAATCTGGGGAAGTTGCCTCTACATTTGTCCAACTTTGATTTAATTGAATTTTACAGCCTTTAAAGCCTTTTACTGAATCCTAAAATAATATTAATTTACACCAAAAGAATAAACCATGTGACTGAACTGTAGTCCGACGTTACCTCCAGTCATCTGATCCCAAACTTCTCCTCCGTCTGTGCAGCCCAGCATGAGTGGTTGCTCAGCGACGCCGTGGACATCCTGCCCTTCCTGCTGCTGCCGCTGGCAGGTCCGGAGGAGCTGACGGAGGAAGAGAACGAAGGTGTGTTTCTAGTAGTCAACTCTTCTGAGTGTTCATATTTTAGAGAGCGACTCTGATTGTATTCTCTATATTTCCTTTTGTCAACAAATACCATGAAAAGAGCAAAATAGTGTTTTCTTGGTATGAAACCCTGATAAATGTTCTTCCTCTGGGTCATAGAGCTCCGTTGTTGTGGAGAAACTATTAAAAACACATCAATGAGTCTGTTGCACTGGGTGACATATTCATTCATCACCATGAACACACACACTGTAGTTTATTTTGACTCAATCACACACACACCGGCCTGCTGGATTAATCCACCGCTGAAAATAGTCCCCAATAAATGCACTACTTCTTCCTGTGAAAGTAACGTTTGATAAACCACAGTGAGCAGCAGTATGAATATATATTTGAATGATTTATGTGTTGAGTAGGAACCAATGGGCTTGGGGCTGAGTGTGCAGGGGAGTGTAATAGTGGGACACGCTGGCTGTGAGTCTAACAGAGGTTGATGTGGTGTTCAGGTCTACCGGTGGACCTGCAGTACCTCCCCGAGGACAAGAAGAGAGAAGACGACCCCGACATCAGAAAGATGCTGCTGGAAACACTTTTACTGGTACGACGCAACGAAAACAGACACAACACAAAAACACAGACGTACATTTAGACTCGTGTTGTTTTCATAACGAACACTTTGCCCGTTCGTCTCTTTTGCAGCTGACAGCGACCAGAGCCGGCCGGGACACGTTGAAAGACAAGAGCGTTTATCCGATCATGAGAGAGTTCCACAGCTGGGAGAAGGACGTCCACGTCACAGCAGCCTGTGAGAAGCTGGTCCAGGTAGGAAAGATCTAATTCATCTTAATTATTGCTGTCAAATACATCGACTAGTGACACTAAACGCCAAATCATGAGAAACCTCTGATGGCTGAGCACCCAAACAATGGCGAACGGAATTATAATAGTTAACTATAAAATCGTGTTTTTAATAAACCAAAACAATGAAGTCAATCGTACTGTGTGCTGCTGTTGTGCTCCTGTCAATCAAAAACAGGAAACGGATCACTCGTGTGTTTGTGATTGTTTTTGACTCCAAACACAATCGCAGCCTCGTTTTCATGCTTTATTATGTGTTTTTTGAGATGTCCGTCCTTCTCATTCTTGTGAACATTAAATCTCAGGAACGTCTGGAGGGAATTTCAGCAAATTTGGCACAAACGTCCACCTGGACTCAAAGATGAACTGATTAGAATTTGGTGGTCAAAGATCACTGTCTTTGGCCTTAACTAAATAATTAATATGCTCATTATGATAATTTCGCACAAATGTCTAACAAGACATTTTGAACAAATTGATTACGGGTAATTCTAGGTTGTTGTTTTTTTTCATACACACACAACCAACAGAAGAACTGAACCATGATCTGTTTTATGAATAATGAATGAATGAAGACCTCCCGTGACCAGCTTTAACCTTAAATCAGACAGAACAGATCATTTGACTTTTCAGTCTGATAACGTCCTGAATCAGGAACAAAAAGCACAACAATAGACCTTCTTCATGGCAGACGCTTTGATAGGAACATCATAGGTGTATGTCTTTAATGTGCAGTGGAGACCCAGGTCGTATTGCTGGACCATATTCTGGTGCTCACAAACACTTTCGTCCACAGGGACCGCCACAATCAAACGTCAATGAAAGTTCCTCATAGTAGCTTTAACTCGGTGTACCTAATAAACTGGCCCATGTCCGTCCTCCGTCTCCCTCCAGGTGCTGATAGGAGATGAGCCGGAGCAGGGGATGGAGAACCTGATGGATGTGGACATTCCTGAGGACGTGGAGGTGAAACTGAAGGACGCCGACGCCAAAGAACAGGTGGAGCTGGAGAAAGAGCAGGAGGAGATAAGACAGGAGGAAGAAGAGGCGGAGAGGAGGAAGAAGAAGAGTGATGAAGAGGGGACAGACAAAGAACAGGAGAGTGGACTGATACGGTAAAGTCCTGCTTCTGTTAAAGTGATGGCTTTTTGTCATTCAGACAGTTAAATGTTCATTATTCAGACGCGACGGGGACGTTTTCAGAAAGAGCCGCGAGGCTCTGTGGCGTCGGTCAGCTGGTCCACACAGGAAGTGACATCACTGCTGAGGTTGAAAAGTAAAAGTAAGTAATGAACTGAAAAGAAGAGAGTTTTCTGTCTCTCACAGGCTGCGTATCTCTGTGCTTCATCATCAGTTTCATCATCTTCATCTGCTGACATTAACTCCTGTTCACGGTTGTTGTTGTTGTTGTTTACCTCCTGTGTCAACATTTCAACAACTTCAAACACAGCGTTTCCTGATTTTATTATGATTTTAATTAAAAATGATGAATGACAAATTCATGTATATATATTTAGTGTTACAAAAACGAATGACGACATGATTTTAACATAAAAGTGAGGTTTTCAGATATGAGACGATGTAAAATGTGCGTCACTACGTAATGAGATCTCACTCTCTGGTTGTTCACTCCTCGTCACACTTTCAGTGGGTTTGAAGGTCTGATTCTTGTCTGACAGAATCACAATACTGTGTATTTAGTGTCTCACGTTGTTCCAGCGCTTCATTGAAACTATACGACGTTAACACTGAGTGATGAACTTTCCCTCACATGAAAGTATTACAGCTGTTCATTTATTGAGGAGATGATCCTCACTGCTGTTAAATGAGCTTCAAGAGTCTGAACTCACAGTTCTGTTTTTATTATTATTATTATTATTATTATTATGTTATATGCATGGAGTCTGTCGTGTAGCTCTGCAGTAATTATAATTTTCAATATTCTCAGAAGTGAGAAAGTTCCTCCAAAGAAACAGACGACATTAATTTACAGGCTGAATAAAACTAAACGGTGCATGTGCAACATGTGCAACATTAATTAACATTAACAGGGAGCTCTTTTATTTGATCAATTTTAAAAAGTAATTGTAAATTGGTTAATTGCATTCTTTTCAAATAAACGTGAAGTTAACCCGATTTGAATTTGCTAATTAAAAATGCAGTCGTTTGTTCTGTTAAATGATAAGTTAATTATTTTCAAAGTGGAATCAAAAACGAATTCAAATACATTAAAAAAAGGTTTTTGCATTTAATTCATGCGTCTGTCTCAGATTACTTTAGTTTCCCACTTGAACATCTGCAGTTTGCTTTTTATTTCTCGTTCTGCTTACAGATGTGTCTGCCTGTCACGTCTCATCTTATGTGTTTTATGCTTAAAGTAAAACGTATCTGCTGATGCTGAAAGCCTTTCACCGACTTCTGGTCAGAACGAGGACGGTTGTTGAGTGACGCTGGTCGACCAGCGGGGGGCGCCGGAGTCGTTCCTCCACTCTGACCTGACACCAGCAGGAACTGACTCTCCTCACTGGGGAAGTCAAAAAATAAACAGACAGACATTTAACAATGATCGTAGCATCTGACAATGTGACTCCGTATTAAGACAGAAAGATTAAAGTCGAATCATTTCAGCTTCAGTGCAAATGAAGTTTGTTTGTTTGCATTTAGTTTGTTTAGATCTCGGTTAGCTTTTGTGGTTTTATGAGTCACAATTCAGATGGTTTCTGGTGGAAACGTCTTCATGTGAGCAGAGAGATAACTGCAGTAAACATTAACCTTTACACGAGTTAGTGAGACTCTCGAGATAAAACCAGGAACTAAAACTCAGCTCTGTGTGTGTGTGTCCTTTGTTCTTCTGTCCTTGTGAGGACCAGTTTGCAAAAAAAGGTCTTTACTTTTCAAAAATTCAAAGTGAGGAGACTTTTAAGGAAGTGACTGTTTTTAAAAGTAAAGATGATAAAACGTTTTTAAGAAAGTGAGAACAGTTTTCAAAATATTAGACATTGTTGAAAAGTGAGGAATTTATAGTAAACTTTTTTTGAACAGTGGAGACCTTTTTTTGGACAGTTGCAGAAAACTCTGACAGTTTGAGTAGCGAGGACAATTTGAAAAGGTGAGAACATTAATTTGTCCCGTCCTCACTTTAATGATTCAGTCCTGTTTTTAGGGTTACAGTCAGAAACAGGTTTATGTTTAGTTTAAGGGCTGAAGAAAAGGTCACTTTATGACAATAAGGGTCTTCACAGGAACAGATTAGCATGAGTATAGCAAGGAGATAATACTGTTATTTCAAATAGAGGCCTTACAAGTATAGAAGTTGAGGTGTGTGTGTGTGTGTGTGTGTGTGTGTGTGTGTGTGTGTGTGTGTGTGTGTGTGTGTGTGTGTGTGTGTGTGTGTGTGTGTGTGTGTGTGTGTGTGTGTGTGTGTGTGTGTGTGTGTGTGTGTCAATCAGGTGTTTCTTTATCAGCGTCTCTGTGAGTTTTTCCACCTCGACACACGGTCAGATTGAAACCAGTCCGGGGGAACCGTCTCATTTCACACTGAAACATTGAAGTTAAGATGAGCCATTTGCTCCGTGCTTTTAGATGTCATTTGAATTTCTCTAAAGTTGAGTCATTAACCTCAGTCGAAAGTTATCCTTCCTTTTTAATCCAACCATCTGTCCAGAGAAAGAGAGAACAGACTTTATAATTGAGTTTTAGTGTTGTCTTTAGGGTGTGACGTCCTTTCTATTCACCAGCTGCTTTGTGTCACTTCTCCAACTAAATCCTCTCCAAAAACCACAGATTTTTAGTTTTCAGTCGACGCTCCAGGATCAGAGTACATGTTGAGACCAAACACACTGCTGCATTTTTTTTGTTCATTGGAGGGTGAAGACAGGCAGGAAGAGAAAGAAGGCCTGTGTAGAGCGGACGGGTTCGACGTCACTGTTCTTGTGAGTAACTGGGCGGGTCTGTGTGTCCCGGCCAGCCAATCAGACGCTGAGGTTTCCTGTTTCACTTCCTGGTGTGTGTCCTCAGCGTACACACGCACGCGCGCACGTGCACACACACACACACACACACACACACACACACACACACACACACACAGGCAGCCTACAGTACATGTGAGACGTGTCCCGCACACTAGCGGATGTGTTGTTATTGTGATGTACATCTCACACACTTTCACCACAGTACCACACTGAGTACATTTACTGTAGTACTACTGCTGCTGCACAAGTGTCTGACAGCTGGAGTTACTGCTGACTCTGTGATAAGCTGTTGCATGCAAAACGTGTGTTGAGCCCGTGAGATATCATGCAAATGTTTAAACCTTATTTTATTATTTTATCATTGATTGCATCCTTCACTACTGACAGCACCGCTGTCTTTTGTTTTCATGCTAGAAGTGTAATAAATTAATTTTCATGCTGCTAACTCTGCTAGAAGCTTTTTAATCCCTCAAGAGACACATTTTACCAAATTTGTGATTTATGGTGTTTCGGTACTTTCAAAGTATGTATGGTGTTTTTTTGTATTTAGTACCTTTTATTTATTTAGTTCTTATTCCTATGGTACTATAATATAATACAAAGTACATGACTTAAAGTCGAGCAGTGGTGGAAGAAGTACTCAGATCTTAAAGTACAAGTATCAATACCACAGTGTAGAAATACTCTGTTACAAGTAAAAGTCCTGCATTCTAGATCTCAAGTAAAAATACAAAAGTATGAGCATCAAAATGTACTTAAAAGTACTCATTATGCAGAATGGCCTATTTCAGAATAATGATATTACAGGCTAATTTCAACTACTTTATACACTACTTTGTTGCTTATTCCATAATAATATATATTGATTTATTAGTTTATTTCATATTTAGTTTTAATAATTGCAATCTATAAAGTAATTAAAGCTTTAAAATACATGTAGTGGAGTAAAAAGTACTGTATTTTTGCCCTAAATGTTGTGGAGTATAAAGTAGCATACTCAAGTGAAGTACAAGTACCTCAAAATGAAGTACTTAAGTACAGCACTTAAGTAAATGTGCTTAGTTACATTCCACTACTGCTGCAGACACGAGACATTTTACCAGAATCCCTCAAATGTCTTAAATTGTATTTTGTCATTATTTATTGAATTTGTGATTATTGGTGTTTCAGCACTTTGTAGTAACTATTTGTTTGGTGTTTTTGTACTTCTATATAGATCTATCTCTTTATCTTTATATCTATATTTCTATATTAATGAATAAAGACAAACACAAAGGATCTTTACCTAATCATAGACGATGTTTACATACACTCGACATGCTGACTCTACTGGTGATCACCTCACCTTTACCTTGTAACTCTGTTTTTAATTGCTCTTGTATAGTCTCCATTTTTACTTCTATTCTTATTGTACTTGTACACAGATCTTAACCACCATATGTACTGCATCCTCTGGGGATCAATAACGTCTTATCGTGATGCCAGAGCTGTGGACTAAAGTCACATGACCTGGACACAGAAATTAGATGTTTGTAGAAGCAAAAAGTACCTGCAACTTTAAAACCAACGAGTCATGATTTGTTTTGACACAGTAGAACTCTGTTCATATCAATCCAACAACAGTCTTCTACTGAGTCTGTCACCCCGCTGCTCTGTCAGTCCAAGCTGATCACACACAGCCAAAGGGGGGGTGTGTGTGCCTTGAGAGGATTATCAGTCCAGTGAAACATTCACCACGCTGCTGAAAGGATATCCACTCCCCCTCTCTCTCTAGTGTGTGTGTGTGTGTGTGTGTGCGTGTGTGAGAGAGAGAGAGAAGCTGCCAGGTCAGTGGAGCAGCAGCAAACAGATTACACTCACAGTTGTCTGCAGCAAAGACTGTACATGTAGAAATGTCTGATTATATGAAGACTAGTTGCTGGTTTATTAAAATGTGTGTGTTGTCCTTCTCTAAGAAGATCGATACCAAATTAGTTAATTTTTTATTTTCGAGGTGCCTAGCCCACGTGGGCTTATGAGTCACTACTTCCATAACTTCACAGGCCAGAAAAAACAAAAGCAAACAAATACACGATACATCAAGCACATCGTATCACATATAACCGTAACCAGTGGTGAAGTATTCAAACCTTTCACTTCTATAAAAGTACTCGTACCACAGTGTCAAAATATTCTGTTAGAAGTGAAAGTCCTGCATTTGAAATGTTACTATATTAAAAGTACAATGGTATGAAAATGTTATTAAAGTAAAAGAATGCATTATGGTATATTATATTACTGGATTATAATAAGTGATGAGTCAGCATTACTAATGTTGCAGCTGGTCAAAGTAATTTCAGTTACTGCTGGTTAGTGTAACTTATAATAATATTGTACATTATTATATTATTATAATTATTATATTTTGTATTAGTCTGAATCTTGTCAAAGAAATGTTGTGTAGTCAACGTAGGCCTAATATTGTCTTCCAAAATATAGTGGAGTAGAAGTACAAAGTATAGGTACCTCAAAATAGTACTTAAGTAAATGTACTCCGTGCAAAATACAAAACCTGGCTGCCGTAGTTACCTTTTTTGTGGGCGGGGCTTTAGTGAAACGTTTCAGTTGCTTTTCATTCGCTGCGACAGCGAAGCTGGTTTTATTTTCTCCTTGTGAGTCGAACATTTTGTCACCGCGAAGCGTCGCAGTCACGAAACTTTACAGGTGTGAATGAAGGCCGAGATTTAAAAAGGTCTGAGCAAGGGGTCAGTGTATGAGGGAAGGAAGCGAGGAAAGGCCCCCACACACACACTTTACGCCACTGGTCCAATCACAAGATGGTCTCTAGTTTACTTTAACTATAAGTTATTGATTAGCACAAAACATTCCTTCAAAAACCCATCCGTTATAAAGACAATTTAAATGTTGAATGAACTTTTTTAAACTGTTTTGGTAAAGTTGTTTCAACATCTTCACAGCTCAGCTCAGTTAGTTCAAGAAATAAAAATATTTAAAGTCACATCTGATGCTATTTGACTCTTTGAATATCAAGCTTCTCGCTAATCTTTAAATGAAGACAGAGTTCAGAAATGGAGCCTCTCTGCTGGTTTGTCACACTGCTGAGCACTGCTGTCAATCAATGTGTTGTTCTGTGCTCTGATTGGCTGGTTTGTGTACTCAAACAGGGAAGTCTCCGCCTCCCCAGCTGATGGCTGTACTTTTCCACTCCAAACTGAGTTTTAGCATCCAACTACCTCCACTCCTCCTTCTCCTCCTCCCTCCTTCACTTCATCTATTCATAACACACACCTCCCCCTCCCCAATCACACACACTGAGGTAACTGAGATTTCCTCCTGAGTTTTTGGTTCTATACAGAACCACAACAACAACTGAGGTTAGGCTCTGACTGGTTAAGAGTTCTGGTAGAAACACATGACCCAATATGCTTCAATCTGGTTAAACTGCAGATGTTGTGAAATGTGACAGTAATCGATTTAATCGCTTTTAGTATTTTGTTTTCTGGAAATCTTTCCTGTCATGTGACCTGTGAGGAGAAACACCAGGCACAACCACAGCATGACATTCCAGGCATCTAAATATTTCATCCTGTCACATGTGAGCCAGCTTTAATTCCACTGATTCTGCAGCATTAGAGGTCTTCATGAGTCCACTTGGTCATCAGTAATCGAGACCTGACCCATGACCTGAGTCAGGCCAGTCTAATGTCAGAGTCTGTAGACAGTAATGGGGTTTCCTCCTCTGTTTTCCATGGCTCTGTCTTCCTCTGTGGTTGAGTCTCTTAGGTTTAGTGTTGCACAGATAAACTGGTTGGGTTGACAGCTCTGGTAGATATCCGGGCCAAGAGATGTGAGACTAGTATTGGAGTTGAGACGACGTGTATGTCCAGATTGTTTCACAAGTAGCCAGTTTACAAAATCATTTTATACCAATACAAATTTAAATCATCATCAGGAGGCAACTCCTGTGGTTGTATAGAAGTCTATGAGAAAATGACTCTACTTCTCTCTTGATTTATTACCTCAGTAAACATTGTAAACATGAGTTTATGGTCTCAATCTCTAGTTTCAAGTCTTCTTCAATACAGCATGATGTTCATTTAGTACATTATGGTCCATTTAGAGTCAAACAGACCATAAAGCAGGGTATGCTTTGGGCGGGGCTATCTTGTAATTGACAGGTCGCTACCAGAGCCGTGTATGTGTCTCCACGCCACACCTACTGGTGACCATATTTGGTATATCTGGTTTAAAAAAAAAAATGAAGATGGCCCCTGCCAAAATAAACTCACGGCTTCAAAACAGCTTTGACAGTCTATGTATTCAACCAAAGCCAAAGATCAATACTACTCTGACTACAAACAGAAACCAGAAGACTTCAGATACCAAAAACTTGTCCCACATGCTCATGAATGCACATGAATGCAGAATCTGTTTATAGAGATTACAGGTCTGTGTGTCAATATGTATTATCAGGGTGGATCCAAATATCCTCTCTATTAGCTCAGACCACTTGATCATCACAGGACATTTTTTATTTTCACCTTTATTGGACAGCTGCTAGTAGAAAACGAGGAGTAAAGAGAGCTGAAGGGAGCTAGTCGTCGCTTTCATTAGCTTCTTTTACTCAATGTCTCTCATTCTCATCTCTGACGAAGTGAGGACCGGACAAAAATGTCCTCGCTTTTAAAAATGTTCTCAATTTTAGGATCTAAAACCTATATTGGTCCTCACAAAGATGCACACACACACACACACACACACACACACATTGAGAAGCGTGGACTGTTGGTGAAGGGGCAGCCGTCCAACAACAAGTACAGACAGAGTTACAGAATGAATGACGGTTTGAAAGATCACTGACACACCCACCCACACACACACACTAACGCCCTTTAGCAGTTACTGAGACTCCATGTTGTTTGTTGGACAAAGTTTAATATTTCAAGTGCAAATAATTAACTTCTGTTTTTTTTTTATAATCCTGAATTGTGTCACTGTGTGTGAATAAATCTACTTTTTTTCCAGGGGTGGATTGAGCTCAGCTGTGCAGCTGTTTAGTTGATGATCAGATAAACAGATCAAATAAATGCATCTGAATAGAACAGAAATACATTGATCTACAAACTACATGGCCAAAGAATGTGTGGACAGCAGGATATCCCACTGATATGTGAGAGCTGTATGTGTGAATAGACGTTATATAGACGCCTTTATGATAGTAACTAAAACAAGAAAGATTCAAATGTTGGGTGTCGCGGAGAGACTGATCTATTTGTAATCTGTAATCTGACACACACACCACCTTACTTACTGCCATGGTCTGTGTGTGTGTTTGTGTGTGTGTGTGTGTGTGTGCGCCAGCTCACTCTCTCTTCCTGTCTGGCAGCGCCAGCTGACCAATTGGAGGTAGCATTGTGTAACAACAACTCTGACAGCTGAAGGAGTATAAACAGGAGCTACAGTGGACACAATAGAGACAGTGAAGATAAAACAGCTGTGACCTGCCACAGTGTCCCGGGGCAAGGCACTGAACAGATAATCGGATAAGAAACAGGTTAGGGTCATTGTGTGCATGTCATCTTGGTTAACACAACCTCAGCATGGAGTTGACCTCATGCCAACTGAGCTGATCATCTGAGCTACAGGTCAAAGGTCAGTCTGACGAGGTTGGACCTGCTGCTGAAGTGATGTCACTTCTGACCAAATATGTTTACTCAGTCTGCATTTTGTGACACAGGATTTTTTATTGGCACAAGACTGTAGGAATTACGATGGTGATGTGAACAGATTCAATTGTCCAAAACTGGATAAAGCAACCGGACAGTTTCTGCAGGAGCGGTGAAAGCCCTAGAGACTCACTGCCTTTACAGACACGAGTTTAGGAAAAGTGTATAATTTAATAAACATAATAAAACCTTTTGCAATTCTTGAATAATGTCAAGATATATACTCTGTTTAAAAGACTCTGCAACCAGCTGGAAATATAGGGAAGAGACAAGGATGTTAGGTCCATGCACTGTTATTATATGTGTGTGCAAATCGTATTCTCTCCAAAACATTATCAGGTTTATAAGTTAATACCTATTGTTTCATTATCACTGAAGGTCTGGGCCCAGACGCCAATAATGATCGAATAACATGAGGCACGCTGAGAGATTTATTTTCAGGACTGGTTGACAGAGTTAGGATTGCTTTACATCAGTGGTGGGCCGTCAGGGCCAGCTAAGCCTTCTCTGCTGGCCTAAACAGAATCACAAAGTTATAGCTATTTTATAATTTTTCACAAATACACTACATGTATTATAATTGTTGTTCCCATTGCACAGCTCCTGTCTTCCTCTGTTGCTCTGCTTCCAGCACAGCTTGTTTTAAGGAGAACTTTTATCCAATCAGATTCAGGCCGGTGTTCGTTCGCTGGCCGGTGTTCGTTCGCCGGCCGGTGTTCGTTCGCCGCGTTTGTTTTACATCTGCAGTAACTGTTCATTTGTCTATCGTGTCATTTTTATGAATAATATGAATGGCTCGCGCTCTAGCGCTGCAGTGTTGCTGGATTACATACATAAATAAATGAGGCAGTAGCTAATTCTAGTAAAAATGGAGGAACAAACTAGCTAAACTAGACTTGCTAAAGGCTAACTAGCCTAGCTTAACAGAGTAGCAGTAACTGCCATCTCATACTCTGACTCTAATGGCATTCATGTGATTTGGTGTGATTCAGCGAACTCAAAATGACATATTTTAATGTATTAAGCTGTTCATTCATTTATAATTGCTTTAAATAATCTAAAAGAAGTTAATATTCTTAAACTTGGTCAAAAAGGACAAGAAAGCTTAAAGAACAAGGACATTTTGTTTGTAGATTGGCTACTGTATTTTCCCCTCACATATCCTGGACATTTGTCTAAAGGCAGAGCAGAGTATTATATACAGTCTAACCCACTGACTTTATTTTTGGGGGTTAAATAATTGGATTAAAATGTAGGCATTACAAATGTATCTCTATTATACAGTTTACCAGACAGCCTAGAAGCTTGCCTAGTGACACAATTCCGTGTCAAAACTAAGCGTTTCTGGCAGAGGGTAAATACAGACAGCGTGAGAAAATAAAGAGTTTTAAACTTTTAAGAATGTGAGCATATACTAGAGACCCACAGCATAAGCATGAGCCTGGAAATGAGCATTATATGTCTCCTTTAAACACTTTTTTTTTTTAGTAGTTGCGACTCTATTTGAACCGTTACCATTATTACTTTATGACACACCAACACAAAGAGGCTTATCTGCCTGCCCGTGGGTGTGACCAGCCCACTTCACTGCATGTAGTCCACTTCAACAGCTCTCCGTTCAGGAACACAGAGTTTCTCCCTCCTTCCTGCTGTAATGGCCGTCTACAATTAGTGAATAGGAAAATAAAAACGTTTCTTTATGCTAAACATTAAAATACTGTGTGAGTTTTTAAAAACAGATGTAAAGAGCTCATATGTAGCTTTACACATGAATACATGTATTTAATGTTTGTGTAATAAGTAATACCCATGATAATTAAATCGGCATGTCACTCCAGCATGCAGGAGTAAGTTTTAGTGTTTTATTCTTGTGTTACGCTTCCATTTCATGTGTTTGTGACAGAATAAAATCAAACCAAGTCAACGTCAGCTATTAATTTATCCTCTATCCAACCCAAAAAGTGTTTAAATTATTATTTCTTTACTTTTATTTTCAATGTTATATTTCTTGAATATGTTTTTCTTTACTGCTCGTGTCTGTTCTTGCTGCTCCTCTCACATATTGTCATGTCACATGTTTTAAGGAACGTGAGCAACACTCAATATTAATTTTTTTACATGGTTTAACTTTGCATTATCACTCAGAGCAAACATAATGACTCAGTGACACACTGAACCTCATAAATAACACATTTTTATTTTAAAAAAACAACTAATTTGCACTCATTGATATCCACAAAGACAATGAATCAGCCCACGTTACATCAACCAGATTTTTATTTGTGTTTTTTTTTTTCATTCTTTTTTATTTTGTACAGTAAATGGCTTTTTGGTAATGACAGTCTGCATCAGCCAATCATCTACAGCCTAATCCAGTCAGCTCGATGCCGATTGGCTGTTTGGGCTCACTCCCACCACCCAACCCTTCTCTCTTTGTGTGCAACAACAACAGAAAGGCAGCACTTTACAGCACCTGGACACATTGTACATGATGAACCAAATACGAAAAGTAAAAAAACGTCTTTCTTAATAATGTCATTTCATTTTGCATTCAGCACAAGTTTTTTGTCTTAAACCTAGAAAAATACCAACATGGTGAGATCATTTATCAGCGTCTTCAAAAAAGAAGAACTAAAGCAGATAACTGCACGAGTATTAAGAAAACACTTGATTTAAAAAAATATTTTTTTTGAAGTTTAATTCTGCTGGAATCATCTCACCTTGCAAGCAGAATCTTAACATTTAAGGCTAAATGTCTTGATAAGATGGAGACTTTTTAAAAAAAATGTCTGTGAGCATGAAGCGGAACCAACCTGACCCCGCTCTGTCAGAGGTTTAAGTTTAAACACTGCCGAGAATAAAATGGCCCCCTGAAAGTTCCCCTTCAGGGTGTCAGGATGTCACAGAACTCAACAAAGTCCCTCTGCATGAAATTCTGGCTCTTAATCAGGTCATCTTCAGAGGGGAAATACTGCATGCTGTCCTCCTGTAGACGCAGACTGTCCTCGTGCAGACGCAGACTGTCCTCGTGCAGTACCACAATCTGTCCTGGTGGTGGCGGCGGCGAGCCGTGTGGGTTGGGACTGTCCAAGAGGGCTCCTCTCGCATTCTCCAGGACGCCCAGGTACGAGTCCATGTCCGTGAGCTCCACGTCGCTCTCGGAGCTGCTGCTGTCGCTCCCGACCGAGTCGGAGCGCATGTGCAGCATCTGGTACTTCTCGTGCATCAGAAACTGGTTGGTGTTCTTGGGGGCCCGCATGCCCCTCGCTCTGTTCCCCTTGACGTTGACGGGCCGGAGGGACACCACCGGCCTCGGGAAGCGTCGGGGTGGATGATGACGTTGAGGGGGCTGCTGGGGGTGATTGCGCCCCCATGGCCACCCTCCCCCTCTCCGCCCCTGCTGGCGCCCCCTGCAGCTCTTGGACCAGCCGTGCTTCCTGCGGCTGGAAGGGTCTCTCTGTGGAGCCCCTTTCCCGTCCTGCTGCTGCTGCTGCTGCTGCTGCTGGCAGCTCCTTCTGCACATCATCTCTGAGAGCATTTTTTCTGGTCTTTCTTTGCAGTCGCCTTCCTTTCTCCCTGCAGCTCTCTCTCTCTCTTCACATCCTCCTCCCTGCTCGGTTGGCCCCACACAACAACAAAGAGAGGCTGGTTTCTGGCTCAGATCACAAAATGACCCTCCTCTCACTGATGTCTACCTTTTCACTATTATGTCGCTTTTTTTCTTGACCTCTGGCTTTGGCTGATGCATCGCCTGCTCTTCCTCCCCTTGCGGCAGCAGCTTGCCTGCTCGGCTGGCTCCCTGTCACGCCCTCCTCTCTAATCTCTCTTCTTCACCTCTCTGAAAGTCAAATTACAGCTTCTTGCAGCTCTGATTAGTGACCTGAAATGAGCTGCTAAAAGGGGTTTTTAAGAGTCTTCTAGTTAATTTAAAGCTGCTTTTTTCTCTCTCTCTCAGTTTAAAGGCCAGCAAGTGGAGTGTACTCAGCTCAGACCAGCACAGACTGTGGCTCTGCCTTCCTCTCACAGCCTGGATAAAGAGCTGGAACAATCCATTCACAGGTTTAACAGAAGGAGGGGTGGTCAGAGTTAGCAAGCGTGTCCACTACCTATCATCAACATTATAATACGACATATTTCTATAGAATATTACTTCTCAATGCATGTATAAGATAATAAAACATATATGTCAGTATGATGGTGCTTCGGGTTGTACGTGGGTGTGATAACCCTTAAGCTACTTTCCCCCAGCCGGATGGTTCACTCCGCTTCAGTTTTAGCAGCGGAAATCTGATCCACAGCTGCTGCCGCCCCTCTGACAACAGACACACTGTACAGCAACAACAACCAGCAGCACTGGGACATGAGCACAGTGGTAGTCACTGTAAATAGTTAGTTATTGTGTCATGGACACACAAGTACCCAGCCCACGTGGACTTGTACAAATGAAAATACTGTTGCAGTGGTGAGCAGTTTCCTTAAATACAACATTACATTGCAAACGAAGAACTTTGGGTTTTGTCTACAAATAAATATGCCACAGAAAAAGAAGAAGAAATTACATTTATTTTTACAATAAGATTTTATTAAACTTTTTTTTCTTCTTTTTTACAAAATGTTCCAAAACAACTGGCAATGAGGAACCTTCTGGGTAGATAATAATGAGAATAAATATGAAACACAATTTAAATCATACCGTCTAAGCTAAAAATAAATCTGGTTTGAAATGAAATCAAACACGATTTAGCATGATCTATAGAGGGAACCATAAAGTGCATCTTTATGTGGGTCTGTCCACCGCTTTGGTCCAAACTAAGATATATAATCAAATATTGGATGCATTAATATTAAATCTCATACAGACATTGATGGTCCCAAGAAAATGCATCCGACTGACTTTTTCTCCAGCGCCTCTATGAGGTTCACATTTGTGATATTCGTGAACAATCAACTATTGAATGGATTGATGTGAATTTTGGTTCATAAATGCACGTCCCCCTTCTGCATGAATTGTGTAATAACTCTGGGATCCCTTGACTTTTCATCTAGCGCCATCATCAGGTCCAACCTTCTGTTTGGTATTTTTAGCAAATTCCTGCAAAATCTATGACAGTCCCATCAGCCTCAGTGCGTTTGCATGGAAACATCAGCATTGTTAGCATTGTCTTTGAGTGCCTGTTAGCAATGCTGACATTAGCATTTAGCTCAAAGCCAGCCTTGTTTGTCATCCAACCAGATGACGTAATCAAAAATTAAGGACATGTACTAAAAAAAGTACAGCCCCCTTAATCAATACAAAATAAGCAATAACACACTTTAGCTGCTGTTTTGGGACATTTCATCCTCAGTGAGAGCATCAAAACCATCCCTGCTCTAACAGTTATGTTCAGCTCAATGTAGGTCATCTCAATACAACAATGCATGGATGACATAACGTTCCTGTATGTTTGCAGCTGCACTAGCGCCCCCATGTGGCTGTGGTGTATATTACACAGAGCACTGAAGCAGAAGGAGGTGAGGGGGGAGGGGGGGCTCAGTGTTTACTGTAATCCAGCCAGCAAAATTGTTGGCTGGATTAGAAGAGACTCATTTGCTATACTTAGATCTTTACCACCAGTGTTTGTCCTGGATTCTCTGATGTGTGTCATTCTAAACACGATCGACGACAGTCTGAGTTTAGTAAAATGATTGCATTTTGTCGTGAAAATGGATTTTGATTGGATTGATTCTTGCGATGGAGTCCTGACTCATCTGCAGAATAAACGCTTGAGGATGATCACATTAAGCGACAATAATCTCACATCCACTGACAATTTAGTTGATTTCTACACAAGAAGTCCTCACCATCCGTCCTTGTAATCCAGCTTCTATTTTTTTTACCCTCAGGTTGGAGTTCATGAGGCTCATAGCAGCAAAAGAAACACCTCTTTTTATGTTCTTTATTGGTCCACATTATAGGTCAAATGTCCAGGAAATTTAAAAACAATTAAGAACATTCATTGAAACATTAAAAACAGTCATTAAAACACTAAAAAGCAGTGTAAGAAATAAAATACAGTAGTAAAATGCAGAAATGCAGGAAATTGATTAATATCCTTGAATATGGTTCAATTAAAGGCAGCAGCAAACAGAAAAGTCTTCAATCTTGATTTAAAGGAGCTAAGGGTCTCAGCAGACCTGCAGCTTTCTGGGACTTTGTTCCAGATATGTGGAGCAGAAAAACTGAACGCTGCTTCTCCATGTTTAGTTCTGACTCTGGGAACAGAAAGCAGACCAGTCCCAGACGACCTAAGGGGTCGGGATGGTTCATAAGGTAGCAGCAGATCAGAGATGTATTTTGGCCCTAAACCATTCAGTGTTTTATAAACCAACAGCAGGATTTTAAAGTCAATTCTTTGTTGGACAGGAAGCCAGTGCAAAGACCTCAGGACTGGAGTGATGTGATCCACTTTCTTGGTCTTAGTGAGGACTCGAGCTGCAGCGTTCTGAATCAGCTGCAGCTTTCTGATTGACCTTTTACAGAGACCTGTAAACACACCGACCGTTACAGTAGTCGAGTCTACTGAAGATAAATGCATGGACAAATGCTTAGCCTCAAATTAGAGACATTGACAATTATCCTGATACGTATTAAAACCTCATATACCAATGTATACCACTGTGAGCTGCTATTCATAAACATAATCACAACGCTCGCGATAAATCTATGTTTGAAAGATGAGACATGTTCCTATTACTGGACAAAGATCGTGAGTTTCGGTCTTTTAAGTATTTTCTTTCAGTTGTATTGTAGGTGTGGTCTAATTACCTTGTCTGACTGATCAAACTATGTCGAGTATGTTTGATAAACGTTCAACATAAAACAGATATTTTCCTGAAATGAAAACGTTGTGAGAAAAAAGAAAACTGTTAACTGTCAACTGTAAAACTACACATAAAGTTTGAGGATTTTGAAAGCAGTCAGCTGCTTCGTTCAGCATCACAACAAACATGGCGTCCAGAGGCGGCTAACTGAGAAGAGAAGCCGGGAATCCTCTAAAGCCGTTTTAGTTCAGAGTGTTATAACTTAATGACGGATAACAGTTGCTTCTTCGCGATCTCAAGATGGAAGCCACCTCTTTTCCAGAAGAGGTTCCGGAGAGGAACGTGTGTGTCGTTGGGTCGGAGCTGGTGGAGAACTACACCGTAAGCTACATCCGGGTTCCTCGAGCCTACCGCCCGTTAGCTTAGCTAGCTTGTAGCTACCATTAGCTTCAGCTCTGTCAAAGTGACAGTGGGTTAATGTTGAAGAAGTTGCTTTTACCAGTCCATACATAACGTGAGAAGTTATTGTACTGTTTTCCCCCATTAGTCATTATGTCTTTATCCGCATGAGGCTGGACTAATAAAGAACGACAGACCTGACAAGCTAACTGCAGTGCTAATTGAGTGTTAACAACGTTTCCTCCAACTGCAGCTTCCTATTGTGCTGTCAGGCTCAGGGATGATACGTTATGACTATACGGTGTAACGGTTTACACCTTTTATGTTTGACAATCGCAGACACGGCGGTGGAAGTAATGAGGTCATCCCTCTGAACATAGTGTCCTATTCACTTAGAGTCCTATGTTCCCAATAGTGTATGTTTTTAACACTAACTAACACTGTAAGATATTGATAAGGGTTATCTTTGCAGCTCAAATTGCAAACAAATGAAGGGAACTGGACGTTTCAAATGCAGTTTGAATGGTAAATATTCCTTTTAACAATATGGAGATATCAATTTCGAAAGAAATATAACTGCCTTGCACATAAAGCCATTTGAAAAATACTGACTAAGGACTGCTTCTTTGTATTGTTGTGCAGATGACAATAACTAACCTAAAAACGTACATTATAGGGTGAACTTGAAGGTTCACCATTGACGTTGGACATTAGATTGTGGTCTGCTTACTGGAAATGGCTTTTTTTCACCTGCATCTTGTGGTTCCTCCTTATCGGATGGAGCTGTCATAGTGATGGCTCAAGTGTTATCACGTGCCTTATGTTTGGATCTTCATCCGATAATAGTTGGTTGCATATCGGAGGAGACGGTATTTGATATTTTCTTCATGTAGTTATTGGAGCATCCGTGCAGTTTGGGCAGATTTGTAATGACTGAGTGTCTTGCTGTGCTGTGTTTCAGGTCTACATCATCGAGGTGTCGGAGAGAGAGCACAGATGGACTGTGAAGCACCGCTACAGTGACTTCCACGATCTCCACGAGAAGGTGAGGGACCGGAGCAGGTCGGCTTAAATCTGCTCAGAGTGAGAGGCGTGATCGCTTTCACCAAACATTTATTTTGTAGTCTGTCCAGGTAAACTAACAGCAGGACAAAATGTGTGTTTGAATTAATTTACTCACCCATGTGACATTCTACATATAGTACTTATTCTCATTATACTCCCAAAGAGAATCACTTTACAATAATATAACCGAGAAAAACAGCTAATAATCACATTGGAGAAGCAGCACCCGGACAAGCTTCATAACTTATTGTTTAATGTGTGTTTCCCTGCAGTTGACGGCAGAGAAGAAGGTGGACCGAGGGCTGCTCCCTCCAAAGAAGATGTTGGGGAAGAACTCAAAGAGTCTGGTGGAGCGGCGGCAGAAGGAGCTGGAGCTCTACCTGCAGACGCTCCTGCTGCAGTTCCCACAGGCCACGCCCACTCCGCTCGCCTGCTTCCTGCACTTTCACCTATATGTGAGTTCACCTGAGGCTCCTACAAGCCTTAACCTCTGCACATGTACAGTAAGCTATTCAGGTGCTTCAGCCTGCTAGTACTACACCTGATGTTACAGTTGGTTGTGTGATTCCATCCCATGGGCATTAATCTGCTGCTATAAACAGCCTTCTGGTCGTTCCAGTTCATCTCAAAGGTGTTGAACGGGGTTGATATCATGGCTCTGTGCAGACCAGTAAAGTTGTTCCACACCAAACTGGGAAAAACATTTATTTATGGAGCGGGACCCCAAACTGTTGAGTCCAATAATAGATTTCTGGTAAATTTCCAGTGATTAATTCTTTTGGTTCCATAAAGCTGGACTTCATAAAGCAACATGGAAAACCATTGCTGCTTCTCCAACATGAAGATGTACTGCTTTTCTCTGTTTGGTGTAATTGTAAATTGAAGATCTTTGGTCAGAGATAAAGAAGTTGACATTTTATAGATTAAAAACAATTATTAATGTCATGTCTGGTAAATAGCTGGTCTCTTTTGTTAAATGCTGTGTCAGAACCTTTACTACACTGAAACCAGGTCAAAAACATTTCCACTTTCACTTCTGGTTTTTAACATGGTGGTCATGTCAAAAGTTGACGAAAGGCAGAAAAGTGTGTTAAGAGTAAAATGTAACTGATATGTGGTTGAGAAGCGCGGCTCTAGGACATCTTTGTCATGTCAGTGACTGTGATCAGATGATGGTGTCGAGACAACAGACCATTGTTCTCTGAGTCCTCAGGACTCTCAGAGTTAACAGCCAAATAAAGAAAAAAACACTCATGTGATGTGAAATATCAACATGTGACTGTCGCATATGAGTTAGAAAACGGTTGTATTGTTGTTTATTTTTCAGCTGCACCTAACTACTGTATAATGTAACTGTGATGAAAACATGATGTTCACTTTCTAAGGTGAGCTTCAGGCCTCTGCAGGTGTTGCTATTAAAATACTGTTTAATTAATCCAGGCTAACATGATGCTATCCAGCTAAAATGATCCTGATAATTATCAACCAGTCCAGTTAGTGTGAAGGATGAAGTTTAAAAAAGCAACATCGAACATCTGTAGAGAGTTTAAAACGGGTCCGTCTGTCTGCTGAGCAGTGAAGTAATACGATTATTTAACTGAGTCTTCAAGCTGAAGTTTTTGTTTTTACGAAATGAATCCAGTTTTTAACAAAGTTTTTGTTTCTTTCAGGAGATCAACGGCATCACAGCAGCTCTGGCTGAGGAGTTGTTTCATAAAGGTTAGCTTCCTCTCTGACCTCTGACCTCTTTCCTCTCATCTAGTGTTTCTAACAGTTAACTCCTTTAGTGGAGTGTTTCCACTTTACTGCAGAAGCTTTCTCCCTTTTAGTTATTACTACAGTATACTATATATAGTATATGTCAGTTCAAGAGATGAAGTGCAGTGAGCCAGACTGCTCTGTACTTAGTTAATCAGGGACAATACACATTCATTTAATCACAAGGATGTAAATGTGGCAGATTTAGTCAAATGTCAGTGAATAGAAAAATCATTTAAACTGAGGGGCGAATTCACAAGAGGATTGCACGTTTTTTGCGACCGCTAAACCTGCGCAAATAAGACAAAAATAATGTAATTTTTAAAGCACTCGCAGAGGGTGAAATGCATCCCGTAGTTCACAGTCAACTAAATAGTGTCTCCGTGCACATATTTAAATGAGGTAATATGCACTGAAGCCAGGCGAAGGCATCGTCACGCTCTACTCAAACTCATTTATTTTTGGATGTAGTGACAGCTGTGTGATGAAAAATGAATTAATAAAGCTCCCATACATGTCATTTTTTGAAAATACTTGAGAAAAGAAATAATACATTTATTATATAAACAAATTTTTTTTTTTCCTCTATATCTCCAAAAAGGGCAAATTGCACTCAGCTGCAAAACTTAATGTCGGTGTTTGAGCTGTAATATAATTAGCACAATATCTGTTGTGAATCTGACGTTGAGGTGGGGCAGATAGCGGTTGCAAGTTATGTGCAATCCATCGTTTCTTTGATTGCATAACGACATCCTGTGAAACTGCAGTCTGTTGAGTAAATCGTGTTTCTTCACGTTGGACTCAGTACTGTTTTGTTATTTGGTTCCTTAGAAGTCCAAAATAATCATCAATCAATACTCATTAATCCAGTTTCCATAAAAGAACAATTAAAGTTTCATCTCTCGCTGGTCGTCACAGTTCATGTTTATACAACCAAATATATTTTGACTAATATATAAAAAGCAATATTGTTGAATGTTGCAGGTATTGTCAACATCTGATTTGTAGATGTTGTACTGTGAAGCTTTAACTTGTTCAGATGAAACCTTGTGCAGTGCGTAGAATCAGACCGCTGTTTGTTTGTTGTGCTGTAGGTGAGCAGTTGCTGCAGGCCGGCGAGGTGTTTTCTCTCCGCCCGCTGCAGCTCTACTCCGTCTCCCAGCAGCTCCGTCTGGCCAAACCAACCTGCTGTAACGGAGACGCCAAAACCGACCTGGGTCACATCCTCGACTTCACCTGCAGGCTGCGATACCTCAAGGTCCCACACCTCACATCCCCATCGTTCAGTTTAGTGCTGTGTGAGACTTTCCTCTCAGGAGCAGACGTGTTGAATGTTCTCACTGGTTTGTGTCTGTGTTGGTCAGATGTCTGGGACCAGAGGCCCGGTAGGAACCAGTAACATCCAGGAGAGCAGCCTCCCCTACGACCTGTCCGTTTTCAAATCACTAGTCCAGATAGAGGTAACTGTCTGACTGTGTCTCTGTCTGTCTCTCCTGGAAATACTTGTGTCTTGTACGTGTAGAATTCCTGTCTCATTCATATCACACACAAACCTCGTGTTTGATAATGAGATGAACCTGCATTTCATAGCATGGGTAGAGTTGTAAACTTAAATTGCAGGAACTAGCAGGCTACCAACCTGAAGGTAAACTTGCTGTGTTGTCCGTCCCGTCTCTAACGGCAAAGTAAAAACACTAACAAGAGGAGACAAATTGACTTCATTATGATAAAACAAATGCTACTTAAGGTGATCAGCAGTAATAATTGTCATGATGTAGCTGAGATATCAGTGCTCAGTTTAGTATGTAATCATGTCATGTTCTCCTGAGTATATTCCTGAAACGGATAGTGATGGAGGTTTTATTTGTACTCTTTTAGAAATTCTCCTAAAACCTGCCAATATTTGGGTGATAACGTCCGTCTCTCTCTGTGTTCAGATCAGTGAGGGCAGCTCTGAGCAGATTCGCGGTCTGTCGTCTCTGAGGTCGAGTCTGGCAACTCTGAGTATCCACCACTCCACGGAAACTATGATGGTGAACTACTCATGAATACTCCTCTGTAGTGTTCACGCCGTGTCTTTGTACGTCGCGTACTGATGCATGTGTTATTTTTGGCCGCCTCCAGTCGATCCTGGTCCCGGAGGCGAGCGAGTTCTCACAGTGGGAGGCCGAGGGGGCCGAGTCCGGCTGTCCCGTCACCGCCGTCATCCCCGTGTGGAGAAACCTGACCACGCTGGACATGAGCCACAACGACATCAGCACCATTGACCGCTCGGTGGTGAGACGCACGCCGAAAAACCTGAAACACAATTGATAACGGTGTTTAGAAATCAGTGGCTTTATTTTATTTTATTTCCCCACAGTGAAGTCTGTGACTGACTCTTATCTAGTCCATTTCATACAACATCTCAGAGCCACATTATCAAGTTTTTACTTTACTTTACAACAACATAACAAGAAAAATAAATCCTGTTTCAACCAACCACCAAAAATGTATGTGAATGAAGGAAAGTTTAGGTTCCACACATCAGTTTCTGTGTGCTGACTCTGCGTTTATTTCTCTGTTGCAGAAACTGATTCCTAAAGTGGAGTTTCTGGATCTGAGCCACAACCAGCTGTCCACAGTGGAAAACCTCCAGGTGTGTGACTGTGTGATGAAGAACACACCAGCTCTGTTGTCCTTCACATCAGTCTCATTTCTAGAGTTGCAGCTAAAGAGAATAGTTTCACATCCTCTACAGATGTGTAGTTTGTCATCAACAGTAGCACTGAACTAACTGTGCTCTGTTTGCAGCACCTGTACAATCTGGTCCACGTGGATCTGTCCTACAACAGCCTGCTGGTCCTGGAAGCTGCTCACACCCGTCTGGGCAACATCAAGACCCTGAGCCTGGCCGGCAACCAGCTGGACCAGCTGACTGGCCTCACCAAGCTCTACTCGCTGGTCAACCTGGACCTCAGCCACAACCAGCTGGACCAGGTAATCACCCAGCGGTCAAAGTGACGTAAATACTTTCTTTGTATACTTTATTGTGCAACAGGAATGTTTGCTTCATAGTTTTTGTTTTGCATTAAAAGAAAGGAACATTAGAGGTTTTCTAACGGGACTCTGGTGCTCTGAAACACCACCGCTTCCGTCCTCAGGGGGCGCCAAAATCAACACAATACATATAAAGTTCCTTGTAGTAAAATTAAATGATCAACCTTTACGTGTAATTGATCATCCACATTAATTACGCCAAAGGTCCTCAGTCATCCAACATCTTTCTCTCTCCTCATTTTCTGTCACCTCTCTACTTTTGATTCTCCTGTACACACTTAGTAAACACAACCTAAAGACTGACACAGCTCATGTGAGAAGTCCAGACTTTAACGAGGCTGACTTGGGTTGTTTGTGACTTGGTGTGTGTTTGTTTTACAGTTGGAGGAGATCAGGAACATCGGATCTCTGCCGTGTCTAGAGAAACTCAACCTGTCCAATAACCCCATGTGCATCATCCCAGACTACAGAACCAAAGTGCTGACCCAGTTTGGAGACCGTGCAGCAGAGGTACACCGTTAATATTACTACTGTACAAGTACTACTTCTACTACTACCACAGCACCAAAAGTTTTTTCTTGCTTTACTGTTGCTTGTACGGCTGTTTTTACTACAGCACAGGTAAACGACCACCACACTGCTTCTCTCTCTGTACCTACTGCTGCTAATGTTAAAGGGATAGTTCAGAGGTTGTGTGAGGTACTTATTCAGAGGTTGTGTATTACTTACAGTAGATGAGCTTGTAGAAACGGACAGAAGTACCAGCACAGGGAGCAAAACAATGTACTGCTGCTTTTTTCCTGAGGTGTCTAAATGATGTTTGGCCTCTGCCCCATCACAGCAGTACATTGCCTTGCTCCTATGAAGGTGCTTCTGTCTGCTTCTACAAACTGCCGACCGCCGTCTGCTGTAGTTGATACACTGACTATGAATAAATACCTCTTAAAACCCCACTTCAAAACATCTTAACTATCCTTTTAACATTACTGTCCCTACAAGTACCACTACTGCTGCTACAAAAGGATCTGCTCATACTTCTACTGGCAGTACTTCTAGTCTACCAATATTACTGCTGCCAACTGTTTATGCTACTTCAGCTATTGCTATTAATACTATTGATTCGACACGTTTTTTTTAATTTTTTGTATCCTCGTCCCTGCGTGTTCAGGTTTGTCTGGACGGTACAGTGACGACAGAGAAGGAGCTGGACACGGTGGAAGTGTTGAAAGCCATTCAGAAAGCCAAAGAAGTCAAAGACAGGATGAGCAGCGGCGACAAGAAGGTAAGATCATCCAGCAGGAGGCAGCATCAGACCGGCTCTTATTTATAGTTGACCGACAGTTTGCAGCCAAAATAATATTAAATGGCTTAGGAAGGTTAATAGTTCAAATAATTAATATTTTCTTATATATAGAGTGTAAATAAGTAATTTATGAATCTCTTCAGAAGACATTAACATGCTTTTGAACTTTAATGAGTCAAACTCAAAACATTGTTGCATCTTTCTTAGTAATCTGTAATCATATCGTCCAGATGAATTAACACCTTCTGTAGATGTTTTATAATTCTAACCTGATTAGAGACCAATCAGAGATCACCACAATGAGATGTGACTAATAACGAAGTTAATTACTAACAGATCTCTGGAGATTGAACTCTGTCATTCGCTACAGCAGCCGACCTGTGTTAACATACATGAGTAATACATGAGTGTAATGACACAACCTGCACGTCAGCACATCAGCAGCAGAGTTCAGATGTAATACAATTAGAGACATTAAATCAGAGAGTCATGATTAGGTGTGTGAGGTTGTAGTCTGAGGGTAAAGTTTGTGAAATATTAGAGTTTTCAGTTGTGAATTTTACTATAAATGTGTAGAACATATTTCGTGGATCTTTTTGTTATTTGTGTGACAATAGTTTTAGTTTTTTACATTTTTTCGATGTGAACATCCTAAAATATTCGTGGCCAACTGTTTCCTTCTGCAGAGGAATCCTGTTAGTTTTCTGTTTGTTGGTAGTTTAAAATGTGCCCAAGATGACTTCCTGTTTGCGTGTCCATCCTTCAGAAGTAAAGACCATTTTAACGTTTAAAGAGTGACAACCTGTTTAGGAAAATCACTTTGCAAAGGATCATTACTGAGCGTGTTCTTGTACATAGAGTCTGACGGCCATGCAGAGTAAACAACTTGAATTAAAGTATTTAAGCTGCATCTTTGAAGCAGGATGTTTAAAACTAAAATTGAACTCCTGCTGAAGGCTGGAGGTCCACACAGGAAGTTATCTGTGTCAGTCTGGTCAGTTTTAACAATATCTCCTGAACACAAACCTTTACGAGGTCCTCCTGCAGACGGTAACTGTGGTCCACAAATATTCTCAAAGGTTTTCACCAAAGCAAAATATTGATTACAGCTTGTTCACAGATTTCTGCACATTTGCAGATTAAAATGTTATCTTTGAACTTTCAGAACAAAGCTTTAGTTCTTAAACTTCATAGTTTACTTTAAACATTATTAACACAACCTCATACATATACAGTAATTATACAACTACAGCAGTACTGAAGTAGTGCTACTGGACTGTCTCAGTAGAACTGACGTTTCTCTGCTGCTGATGGAGCAGCTGCAGGTTCCATGTGATCTGATCCACCGCTGCTCTCTGAAGGCTTCCCTCTCTGTCCTCTCGTCAGATCAGTGAGGAGACCAAGCTGTCTGCTGCTGCTGCACCTCCTCACCTCTCCTCTCCCCCCTCTTCTTCCTCCTGCTGCTCCTCTGCTGTTGCTCCTCCTGCTGTCTCTTCTTCTTCCTCCTCCTCCTCCTCTTCCTGTCCAGCCCAGCAGGCTGCCTGCCCCAGCCAAGGTAATCATGTATGTATCAGGCTGTGCAGAGCTGAGGGAGGGGGGGGTTGTTTTTTAAATTTATTTATGCTGTCAGGCAGCGGACAGACAG
Organism: Anarhichas minor; assembly: GCF_050575085.1. Taxonomy (NCBI): domain Eukaryota; kingdom Metazoa; phylum Chordata; class Actinopteri; order Perciformes; family Anarhichadidae; genus Anarhichas; species Anarhichas minor. The sequence goes on along the minus strand of NW_027466467.1, from coordinate 3,893,039 downwards.
ACGAGTACGTTTCAATGGCTGATTTCCAAAAACGGCAGCTGACTGAACTCGCTGGGGCAGCAACTAGTGATCATTATCAATTAATCTGCCAGTTGTGTAGTCAGTAGAATGTTTCTTTAGCCGATGAAGCTAACCTGCTGCTGTCACTATCTATCTATCTATCTATATATATATATATATATATAGATAGATAGATAGATAGATAGATAGATAGATAATCAACCAACATGTTTCTTCTATAGACATGACGGATATATATTAAGTTAAATGATCCTCCAGTACAAACTACCACCAGCTGACAGGACGGATACATCAGTCTCTGTTGATTGGTTAAAGATAAATAACCTCTATTCCTAACACCACCACCATGTCGGTGTGAAGAATGAAGAGAAATTAAATGTACATTTAGTCAGATTATCGGACTACAAGTCGAGCCAACTGCTGCTTCACTGACTGATGACTAAATAACTAACAGATGACTGATTCACTGATGTTTGGCTGGAGGTTGTGTGACACCCTGCTGATTCTCACTAACCTCCTTCTGTGACACTAATATTTGTTCTGGCTTAGTAAAGGCTGCGTGTACATGTCAGAATCTAAACCGTAAGAACCAAATGCATGTCTGACTGTTTTATGCACGTCTAGTGAAACAGGGTTTGACTGTTTTTGGTTGTTTATTTATTGAGATGTTTGAAATTTGTTTCTGATTTAAACTCTGAATAATATATTTCTGTCAGAAATGCATGACTGCATAAGTGTGTTTTCATCTAAAGCCCAGTGCGTCAATGATTGATCATTTTTAGGGTTGCAATTATTATTTTCAGTGTCAATAAATCGGCTGATTTATTTCTTGAACATTTGATTCATTATTTAGTCTGTAAATAGACTGTATGTAAGAGGTGAAGGTAGTCAACTTGATGTCATTCACTGGTTTGTAATCTGCGGTTTTGAAGCCTTGACTTCTTTTGTAACCAGAGGAGTCGCCCCTTGATGGCCAGTAGAGAGAATGCAAGTTTAAGATACTTTAGCGTTTGCTTCACTGTTCAGCCTGTGTGTGTAAAACTGTGAAAAAAACAACCAACAGTCCAAAACTCAAAGATATATTTAGTTAACTTATGTTCAAACAAAGAAAAGCATCCATTATTCATAATTAAGAAGCTGCAGCCATCAAATAATTGCCTTATTCGGATCACAATTTGGTTTGATTGAGTTAAAACGTACTCTGCACATAAATACTCCTATTTAAAGATGTCAATCAGCAGATCGAGCTCCTCAGCTCACGGCCTCACCGATCTGTTTGGTTTCCTGTTTCAGAAGTGACGAGCAGACAAGAAGACGCAGTCCCCCACAGTGTTCTCCCTCCTGTGGACGCTGCTCCTCCCCCCGCGAGCTTTAACACTAACACACACCTCCTGTCTGCTGACCCCGCCCAGGTGAGACACACCTGTAACTGTTTATCGTTGAACAAAATGTCTTGACACAAAAATCAAAATATATTAATTGTAAAGAATGTTTGTCTTCGCTGTGATCTAATGTTGCTTCATGTGTTTGTCTGCAGGTACAACAAGCTGCTGTCCGTCTGTCTGAACACACACTCTGTGGAGCTCCTACAAGTACAACTACTACCAATACTACAAATAACATCTGGTCAGTTTCAAATTACATTATTTAAATTAACTGTTAGATCTCTCTTCGCTTTTCAACGTTTTGCCAAATGACGCCAATATTATACTGCCTTCCCTGCTTTAAAGTAAAGAGAACTTGTCTATTGATCTTTAAAGACTTTTATTGCTGTTAATCTACCGTCAGAGAAACTGAACTTTTTGAGGCAGACTTTTAATGTGAAGCACAAGAAGTGTGGAGTCTCATCAGGTTGAGTATTGACAATATCCTAAAACGGAGAAAGTATTTGTGGTGAAAAGATAAACGGAGAGCAGCACAGTATTGAGTATTATACGACTCTGTACATTGTAATGAATTTATCAAGAGTACTGAGAAAACTTTAAATCAACTTTATTGACCTACAAGAGTAAAACAAAAGAATGAAAAACAGAAACATTAAATGTAATGATGTGGTGCAGTTGGTTAAATAATGGCAGGTGTGTTTATGAGCTGTTAGGACGACTGAAGCGATTAAGTTATGTCCTATTCATGACATCATAGAAGGTATAAAACGATCTCCCTCCCTGTCGTTTTCTCCTCCAGCTGTGTCTGCTGCTGTTCCTCCTCAAGACAACTTGAAACCACGTGCTTCTCCTGCAGCGCGGCCTCGTTTCCTCTGCTTCCTTCTCACCTGCTCTCCCTCTCCTCCTCCAACAAAGACTTCATTACCCAGCTCTCCCAGCGTCTCGGCTCCACCCTGAAGGAGCAGAAGAGGGAGACGGAGGAGGAGGAGAGGGAGGAAGAGAATAGGTCTGAATCCAGAGAAGTTCAGTCTCATGTGGAGGACACCGAGGTCGAAGGTCCAAGGTAATTTAACCAGCAACCTTCTCTCACTGGTTTTGATGACTTTCAGACGTCCCCACTGGTTTCTGGGATTCCCGGTGGGTTCTTAGAGCCCTCAAAAGTCCCACTGGTGTCTGGGATCTCCTAAAATTCAGACCTGGTCCCTGAGATCCCTTAAAAACTGATCTCTAAAAAGTCCCCTGATTCTGAGATCCCATAAGATTCACACAGATTTTGTGGATTATAGTTTTTAGCTTTGCATAATATTGAAAGTGTATAAAAAGTACCAAAACATAATTCCTGATTCCTCCACTGTTTGATGCTCATTGTTCCAGTCCAGGCTCCGGGGACGGATACTTCGAGATGGGTCTGGATGACTCCGTTGAGGAGTCGGTCGGCTCCTTTTCTTCCACGTCGCTCGCCGTTCCTTCTGCAGAGGAGCCCGGTGGCCGCCAGGGGGAGCAGCGTGGCGGTGAGGAGGAGCTGCAGGTCAGCAGGGTTCTGTGGTGCTACTGTCTTCAGGTGAAGGAGGAGGTGGAGCAGAAGGAGGTGTGCCTGGTGCTGACAGACCGGCTGTTGGGCCTGCTGTACCTGTCGGATGATTTCATCAATCAGGACGCAGGTAAACACACAATCAGCCTCAGTTGTTTTTCATTCATTCATTTTTTGATGCACATCTGGGATTGATTGAATGAACCCGAGTTCATAATGTTGTAGGATTATTATGTTCGCTGGATAAGTCATCCACTTAAATAATCATCTTCCTGATGAAGAGAAAATACATCTGCAACTATTTTATATCACTTTAATTAGCAATTAATTGTTTTTTTCTAGCAAAAATGCAAAACATTCCCTAGTTTCATCTTTTTAAATGTGAGGACTTGATGCAGTAAAGTGAACATCTTTAGGATTTAGACAAAACCAGCAATGTCAAGATTGCTTGCAAGATCTAGAAAATAATGACTTTTTTGCAGCTCTTGTTTACAGTAAATTACATGATGTTTGGTGGATTTGTTGCATAATTATTTTGAAGTATTTAGAGCGATCTGTTCTCTTGTCCTCAGACCAGGAGCAGAGTGTGGAGGAGGTGCTGTCCAGCCTACAGGTGGACCTCCTGCTGCCATACTCCCAGCTCCTTCTCTCCTGCAGCGCCGACCTCCCTGACTCCTGCCTCGCCTTCGGCCTCCAGGCCGGTCCGACCCGCTGGTACGTCTTCTCAGAGGCCGAGGATCTCCGGCAGACCAGGACCGAGCTGACGGTGCTGATCCAGGTCAGAGAGACTCCCTACAAATAACAGCTTCTAAAATTAAACTTTTCAGTTTTGATGACATTAGCAGGTATTTTTTTCTGTATCTTAGATGTTAAAACAAATGTGTTTTTTAAGTATAACAGCTTTCTCCCAGTAGGGGGCAGTGCAGTTCAGTACTTTGACATTTCATTTGCAGACATCTCATGTCTCGAGTATTTTTATTATTTACAACAGGGTTTTTTATTGATTAGGTTTACTGATTTATAAAAAATGAAACGCAGTAAAAATCTGTTCAATTATATTTTTCAGTCTTGATGACATCAGTAGGTATTTCTAAGGTGTTTAAACAAATGCTGTTTTAAATATCACAGCTTTCTACCAGTACAGCTCAGAACTTTGAAATGTAAATTATTACGTAGAAACATAAGCTGCATCAACACGGGTATCACGTGTGCAGCTTGAACCAGGCTGGAGTTTGTTGTGTCAACACCTGGAAATCACAAACCTTCTCACTTGTGTTTCCAGGCTGCGAAGTCTCAGACTGACCCGGAGCCCCACAACACTCAGCTCTTCCCCCGATCGCTCGTCAACTCCTGGGAGCTGGAGGAGAGTCAGGGAGCCCAGGGAGGCTATCCTGCCTTCCTCCTTCTCTCCTCCTCCTCTTCCTCTGCCCTGGACACCCACCCGCTCCTGTCAGATATCCTCTCTCAAAGAGAGGACTCCAGCCTCCCCTCTCTCCTCTTCCTCACCCACCGACACCTCTGGGTGCTGAAGATGGACTTCAGAGAGCTGGCAGAAAGAGAGAGGAGGAGCGCTGACCTTCATCACTCCTCCTCCTCTTCTTCCTCCTCCTCCTCCTCCTCCTGGTGCAGGCTGGTCCGTGTGCCCCTCGGCTCCGTGGTGCTTCACCCCAGAGAGAGAGGTTCTCAGGTCGGGGACAGAACCAGCAGCACCTCCTGCCCCGACCCAAAGCACCACCACAGGTAGAGCGGCTGTGATTGGACGAATGGATGTTCTAACTTTATAGTCCGTAGATGTTTTGTTTGTAATGTAGTTTTGCCAAACGGATAATTACAGATGACTACAGCATCAAGTTTGTGTATCTTGGTTTAACCATTTTTTAGCGAGCTAAGTAACTAGTGTTAGTATATTTAGTGATAAGTAGTATGATTAGACAGATTTTAAATTTTAACATACATTTTATGTTCTCATTAATGTTTGCGCTGTTCTTTAGTTTCCTTGCTCTTAAATATTATCTGTATTTTCACCACCAGGAGGAGTCACACTGTGGAGCTGCTGCTGGGCGGTCAGAGGCTGCTGCTGCTCTTCCCTCTGGCCCAGAACAGGAGCCCCTTCCTGGGGGTGCTGAGCCAGAGGAGAGCCTCTCTGGAGGGGCTGAAGATGGTGGCCCTGGCCCAGCCCTGCAGGTCCTGTCCACAGCAAGGTGAAGACCAACCACCTGCTCACACACTCGCACCAAGAAGGGAGATTTTCCTCAGCCATATTTCAGCTGGTTCATTTAGTTAAACCTGGTTTCTTCTCCCAGTTTGTCTGACGCGTCACCTCTTTGTTGGTTTGTTCTCAGGCCGTCACAGATCCAGAGACCAGTGCTGCTGTTCCAGTTCAGGGACATCAAACAGCACCAGCAGGTAGACTTCTGAAGCACTTCTGTGTACTCCATCATAGATTACTTTCTCTACATGTAATTCTTCCTCTGCATTTACAGCTGCATGCCAGTATCACACTTATACTTTGATTAAAGCCACACGGTGTGTCCCAGTTTCATACTGTTCTAATTCTGTAAACACAATATACCAATCTTATCTGGGCACTCATTTATCAGTGAGTTTATGAGATGTTTATTTATATAACACAAACCATGATGCAGAGACAATACTGATGGGCGTCAATGAAGCTTAATTTCACTGCACTTAATCACAAGAAGTGGACCGATTCAGCTATGTGTTAGCTGATAAGTAATAAGAAGCATCAGAGAAACTTTTGAGGTAATATACTTTATTTTATATAATGTAGTTTATTTCTTGCAATGTTAAATGTCCCGCTCGGTACATAAATTACAGCAACAAACCATAAAGCCGGATTTGCATGTTTTATCTGATGTACATCATCAGGGAGGACAGTGTTGCATCCAATTTTCCCCCCGTGTCTCGTGAGAGAGGACTTATTGCTGTTGTTGATATTTTTTCTCTTTCCTCCTCTTCCTCAGCTGGGACTCCTCCAGCCTCCAGGTGGAGGAGAACCAGCCGTCCCCCCACCTCACGCCAGGTCTCTCCCCAGGACTGAAGCTCCTGGCTGGGCTCGGAGAACAGCAGCTTCTGACCTACTTCCACAGATATATAGCAGTGGTAGGACACGCACACACACACACACATACAGTTGTGTTCCTTTGCTTCCCGAACCTGTGTGTCCAAGGACAGAAGGATGTGAAGCAGCTGTTTGACTGTTAGTCATCTAATGCTGTATTTCATCAGAAACTCATCAGATTTTAGAGAATAATCTTCTTACTGCCGAGTGTTTTCCAGAGTAAACTTATAGTAAATCTTTCAGTTTAAGATTGTAATGTTTGTTTACAACTGACAATTATTTATTATCGATTGATATACTGACTATTTTTTCGATTCATTTCTCTGGAATGTCAGGAAATGGTATAAAAAGTGTTGATCACAAATTTCCAGAGCCTACGGTGACGTTGTAAAATGTCAGCCAGTGAAAAACCCAAAGAGTCGGTTTATTATTATGATTATAGAGACCAAATAAAAAAACGGCTAAAATGACTTAAAGGTGCTCAATACAAAACACTCAGAGCAAAGCTAGTGCATATCGTATGGAGAACCTTTAAATGAAGCCCAGTTGGTTATTTTTCTGTCCCAGTTCTTAATGAGACGCATCTTATGCCGTCTTTGTTTGAATTCCAATTTACTTTTTGTTGCGTCAGTCTGAGGCGGAGGAGGTGAGACAGGTCCTGTGGCTGTCTGTGGTTCTCTACAAGTCTCCGGAGTCTGAGCTCACCTGCTGTCTGCTGCTCTCCACCGATACGATCTACTTCCTGTTGGAAGACTCCGCCTCCACACTCGGTCATCACTCAGGTAGGATGAAGGCACGTGATTGATTCAGTCAGAGTGAGAACAGATTACATTTAATAGAAATTATATTAATATCCAAACTCTGTAAAAACCTTCCACTCTAATATGTCAACAAAATGAAGCAAGGATTTTAAACCTGGCTTCATTAAATGTTCAGATTTCCGTTTGGGAAATTAAAGCAAGTTAGCAAATATTTAATAAGATAACACCTCATTTATATATTAAAACAGACAATTTCAGAAATTTTTATGTAAGTAACTTACTGGCGTAGTTTCATGGTGATATCTATTAGTTAAACGTTTTTAAAAATAACTTAACTTACCTCTGGTACTACATGTACTACCATGTACTAAAACTCTCAGCTCTATAAATCAGTTGAAGTTTGCATGTTTTGCAAAAAGTATTTTATCCAACCTTTTTAGATTTAGGTAACGAATGCGTTTATGTAAATATGTGCATATGTTTATAATATTATTTTCACTTTCTTTGAGTTACATAATCACATTAAAATAGTTTTACCTTTTTATGCTAAGAGTTATGCTAAGCTAATGGGGATCCACATAAATACAGTTAACTTTTTTGTGCCTCTAACATTGTACAGAGAACAGCAGCAAAGAGGCACAACTGTCTCTGTAGACTTTCTTCTTTGTTAAATCTCTTCTTTTCTCTGTCTGTCGCTCAGTGTTGGACACAATGGACTCTGGAGATGTGGACGTCTGTCTGTGCTGCTGTCTGTCCATCAGACTGTCTGACCTGCTGTCTGTCAACGTGGGACTGTTCGACCAGTACTTCAGAGTTGTAGGTCAGTGGATGTACACGCTCCTTGTCTCCAGTGTTTGCAGGGCTCATAAATATTCATACCAAACTGCTGCTCTATGCTGATTTTACTCTGTCACCCTCTAACCGTGCATCCTCTCTCTCTCTCTCTCTTTGTGTTTGCAGGTCGTTCGGCCGATCACATCGTGTGCTGTCTCAGCCGGGACAGTTATGGGACGGGCGTCTTCCTTCAGGAGCTCATGTCGGCTCTCAGTCTGCAGCAGCAGCTTCCTCCTCCAGAGCCGTCAGATCAGGACTTCTACTCCCAGTTCACCAACACAAACACAGGTAACCATGCTGGGAGCCTCAGAGGGAATTTTATTATCTGTTTTTGACATCAAATCCTACCTGATTGCTTTGCGATCATCCATTAAAATGTCTGTTGCCAGAACACATACAAATCTGTAATGGGAACAATATAAAGTGAAGGAGATTACAGATCCAATGTGTTCACTGACCAGGGCCCAACATCCCAACATCCATCCAGAAAAAACATTCAGAATAAAACATGATAGATCATGTTTAACAGTGTTTATTTAAATGGGAAATATACATAAATTAAAACAGAAGAACCTACAAATTAGTCAAACTATAGTCCAGTACTCATGGTCCAGAGAGAGAACAGAGAGTCCTTAAATAATAATAATAACAAAGGTGATGACACTATCCAAAAAAAAAAAAGCTGCTTTTTGATCAGGTGACAACGAAGCATACAGCATTGCCAGAGCGAGACTGAAAGCTGGCATCAAGGAGGCTCAAGAGAGACTGGTGACAGAGCTCCACACCAACAACACTAAAGATATGTGGCAGGAGATCCAGAGTGTCCCCATCATGTGTGAGGCCAGATGAGCTGAACACCTTTTTATGCTCTCTTTTAATCTCTTAACAAAGAGTCACCTGTCAGGTGTGCCCCGCCTCCAGAGGACCAGCCACTCTCAGTATCTACAGCGGATGAGAGGAAAACCCTGATGAGAGTGAGTATGAGTAGAGCTGCTGGGCCCGATAACATCCCTGGTCGTGTACTAAGAACATGTGCCAACCAGCTAACAGATGTCATCACTGATATGTTCAAGATGTCACTGTCAAGGAGAGAGTACACACCTGCTTCAAGACAGCCCCCATCGCCTGGTAGCTAAAGATTCTGCAGTGGATGACAGATCACAGAGGATGCTGTCTCCACGGCCTCCACTCAGCCCTCACATATCTTGAAAAATAACACCACCTACATCAGAATGTTGTCTGTCGATTTCAGCTCAGCCTTCAACACAATATCCCACATGCAACTGGTTATTAGACTTTCTCACAAACAGACCCCAAGCAGTTTGGATGTGTCAGCTGTACCTTCTCTTCTCTGGTGTTGAACACCAGAGCTCCCCAGGGCTGTGTGTGGTTCTCAAGAGACCAACCTGCTACTCAACGCCACTGAAACCAAGGAGCTGACTGTTGATTTGTGCGTGATCGTAGCCATTTGTGGCGGCTCGCTCCCACATTGTTTCGCTCAAATATAAACAAAGTTTGACCTGGATGTTTAGCTGAACATGACAGATGTGATTTTTGTCTACCCCTGCAGGTAAGATGCAGAACTACGAGTTGGTCCACAGCAGCAGGGTGAAGTTCATTTATCCCAGTGAGGAGGAGATGGGAGACCTGACCTTCATCGTGGCAGAGAGGAAGGCTCCGACCAGCGCAGCATCTTCGTCCTCGCGCTCCTTCAACGTCCTGCTGTATCTGCTGGTCTTCCAGGTAAGGAGCTTCTTCTTTTCTAATGTGTGATTTTATGGGAGTTCCACTTTGCTTCATAAGAAAAACACAAAAAAAGAATACATGTGGTGTTTGGAGGATGAATTTAGTTGTTTCACAGCCTGAGGAAGAAGCTGCTCTAAAGTCTCCAGGAAGGAGATATGTGATGACCATGAACTGTTAACTTGCTCCACCTCAGCTCCATTGATATAGACAGAAGTGTGTGTCCTCGCCTCCTTTTTTTCTAAAATGAACAATCAGGTCCTTTGTTGTACTGAGGTAGGTAGGTGTTGTTATTTACAAGACGCGTGAGAGCAGTGGAGACGGCCTCCTCTGTTGGCTCTGTATGCAAACTGGTGAGGTCTTAGCTGGTCCGGTCCTGTTTAGGTTTGCTATTTTAAACCTAATTATAAAATAATAATAATAATTTCCTTCAGGTCCAAATCCCCGGCAGTCTGCCCAGCCAAGGCTCCACTCTCTCAGGCCACTCCTCTGGTTCTGGCTCTGGTCCGTCTCCGGTACTCCAGCCCAGGACTTTGATCCTGACCAGCACCGACGTGTTCCTGTTGGACGAGGACTACGTCAGCTATCCTCTGCCTGATTTTGCCAAAGAACCCCCCTCCAGGTGAGCACACTGGAAGCCCTGCCCTCCTTTACCACAACCTTTAAAAACCGTGACAGGGGAGTCACTTAAGAGCAGAATGTTTCACAGAGACCTTCAGGTTCGGGAGGGCGACAAACATTAAACAGTAAAATCAGTGAAACACGTCGTCTCCCCTGAACTTGGGAGAAAGCTAAAAAAAAAAAAAAAACTGTTCCTTCATGTTTGTGCTTGTCTGCCGCAGGAAAAGAGGAAGAAGAGTAGACACCGACTGAAATAGTGTGTGTGACGTGTAGACGGTCACAGGGAACATGGGGCAAAGCAGCGGAAACCAATATTCACTGAAGCCTAAAAACACTAATCAGTCATTGTGAGGAGGAACAGGACAATGAATGAGCAAGGAATGAAAAACTCAAGTGTCATTATTCTCATAATCAGACTTAATTGACATTTAATTTAATTTTTCAGTCTGACATCGTGTTCATGTTCTCTGGTTAGAGGTAAACGAAGAAAAACAATCGGCGGCGGTGACGAATCTGATCCGTTTGTGTCGTATCTGTTAGCTTGAAGCGTATCTCGTTGATGAAAAAGAAACGTGTTGATTTATACGTTTTTAGTTCAATAAGTCGACCTGTACGGTTGTGATCATTTCATCCAAATTCTTTGCAAACCATTCCCCTCCTTTCTTAATCCTGCCTACAAAGATCCAATGTGCTCAGTGGTTTTTCCAACTACCAGACCTATTTTAATCAATATTTGTCGTTGTATTACAGCAGGTAAATATGAACCAGATTTAAAACGGACCTCTTTTTTTTATCACCCCATAAACAAAACTATTGAAAAATTCTAAATGCAGCGCTTCAGAGATCCAGCTGAGAGGAATGTTGCAGAGACAGAAGCAGCAACAGTTCTTCTCAGATCTGCTGCGTCGCTCTCTCTTAGTGCGGAAAACGCATTGAAGCTGCTGGATGCTGTTTGTTTGTGTTGCTCTGCAGTTTACTGACTTTATATTTCGTTCACGAGGAGAACGCTTTAACTGAGTAAACATCCACAACTGATTGAGCCCGATAGCGCTTCAAACAGCTGATGCATATCTATATGAAAAATGTGGCTCGATCAGCCTTCATCCCCAATAATAGACATAAACATGACGATGAAAAAACACCAGGATCTTGAGTTGAGATTAGAATGATTTGTGATGTTTACTCTTTAAAGCGTCTATGATCTATATTTTTATAACAATGTATCAAAGTGACATTGTGAAAGGAGTCTCTCATTTAGCAGTATGGTAGTAGGCATCTCCTCATCTTCGTCTTCCCCTTCATGTCCTCCTGCAGGGAGCGGTACCAGCTGCGTGAGGCTCGGAGGATCCGGGACCTGGACCGGGTCCTGCTGGGGTACCAGACTTACCCTCAGGCTCTGACCCTGGTGTTCGATGACCTGCCCGGCCCCGACCTGCTCTGCCACCTCACCATGGACCACTTCGCCGCCGCGGGGGGGGGGGGGGGAGGCCCCGCCCGGAGGGGGCGGAGCCAGCAGCGGCGCGGAGGGCGAGGTCCAGTGGTGCGTCTTCGTCCCGGGAGCCGACAGCAGAGAGAGGCTGATCTCGCTCCTCGCCCGCCAGTGGGAGGCGCTGTGCAGCCGGGAGCTTCCTGTGGAGCTCACGGGCTGATTGGTGGACGGACAGACAGACGGGTGACTGTTCAGCACTTTGGTCGGTCGTTGGCGGGTGGAGTGATCGTATGACGGGGGGATAATTTACACACATGGATTCAGGGCTCGGAATGCTGTTCGAAGGCCTCAATGTGCTTCAAACCAAGTAGTTTGTACAAAGTGTGGCCACGAGCGAGATGTGATGACTCAGTCAAATTAAGATAACGATGCACACGTTCATTCATGTCTCTTTACTTGAAGGCATTCATAGCTTGTTCACATGAAAAGTGACAGAAATGGTTTGTGTGAAGAATGAAGAAAGATCACTGTGTAAAGTGGGCGTGGCCGTAGGTTTCGGAGGTGGTTTCAGACGCTGTTAGACGATCGGACACTTGGTTTGACGCATTCTGGGGCCCTTTAGTTGTACGTCGATTGAAAGGAATGTGGCTTCGCCCACACGTTTAGTGTCTGCTCTAAAAAACATTTGGTCTCTACAGACACCAGACTGCCATTACAGACCTGTGACCTCACACTGAGCCGAAATGATGGGAGTTTCTAGCACAACTTCACTTTCTTGCAAAGTGTCTCTTACGAAGAAGATTTACAGATTCGTTAGAGGACTTTACTCACGACCAGAAGACAGACTGTTGTTGCACAGCAGGGGGCGCTGCAGACAGTCCACAGGAGTTATACTAGTTTTTAAATCAACATTACATTAAAAAAACAGTTTGTAATTTCTGGTTAAATCCTCTTGTTCTCTGTCCTCTCCAGAGTCGTATCAGTTTCGTCTCTGTGTGTTCTGCACAAATATAAGTGCAGGACGTGTTAGCCTAGCTTAGCACAAAGACTGGAAGCAGGGGGAAACTGCTAGCCTAGCTTCATCAAAAGCGGAAAAACACAAATCCACCTTCCAACAACTCCAAAGCTGTCTGATTTACATGTTGTTATTTATGTTAAGTTGCTCTTAAAACCAAAAATCATTTTTTTGTTTGCACATTTGGATTCTGGTTGAGGTGACAAGAGGATATCCAAAAATGTTCGACTGTTTTAAGTAGCGCGCGCACACACACACCGCTGCTCGGCACATACTGCTCTCTGAACATTTTATTCCTTGCACATTGTAATTAATGAAGCAGTATTATTGAACTGTATATTGAAGCTTTTTATTAATATTATATTAATATAAGTATGTTTCGGGACAGATGGATGTTTTCCATCCTGAAGCAGATTTTGTAGTAAACACTTAAGTTCTGATGAAATTTCCAAAAAGAACTCTTGTCATATTAAGCATTATTATCATTGAGTGTTATTTTTTTTTATACATTTTTTAATGTTTTATTTCATCGTATGTTGTGTTTTTCGTACATTATTGTTGACAAATGGGAAGCCAGACAGTGTTGTACCCCCCCCCCCCCCCCACACACACACACACCCACACCTCGCACCACTATTGTTTACGTTACATGTTTTTGTCTTGCTCACGGGGAATGCCACTGAATTAAAGTGAAAAATGAAAACTAAACGTGTAACAATCCTGTTTGGTGTCGCGACAGCAGTTTTGATTCTTAAAAAAATCAGCCGGGTTCAACCGCAGTCTTCACGCTGTTCAGCTGATGCAGCAATTTAACCAGAAAAGTCTGACCATTGAGCCGACAAGATACGAGTCGCTCCCTGTTTCCCACGAAAACTGATGCCATGAAGCAAACGGTCACTGCAAAAATAACTTTTATGATGTATTACAAAATCTGGAAATCTTAGTGTCTTACAAGTGTCAAAATGTGCTAATTTTGAGTTTATTCCCCATTTCATTACAAATTTAGTTTCAAGATTTGTCTTTTTTTTTCTTTGTTTTGCAGGGATCAGCAATATTATTTATTACCTTGTGATTGTCGCCATTAAAAAAAGGAAATTATTGCAGTCGTGACAACTTTTCAGGCTTAAACGTAGACGTAAAAACCCTGTTTCATAGTCTTATAAACCTCTGGGTAGGGATTTAGCTTCTGATAAGTCTTCAAACTCATGGATAAGTTAGCAGACGTTCAGTTGACCCGAAACACTGCAAGGCAATTCAAAGGGCTTTACATAATACATAAAAGGCATATCAATTTAATAGAAGTGAGAAAGGGTAAAATATAATAAATGTGTATAGAACAGAAAATAAAAATGTCAGTGCAGTGCAACATGAATAAATAGTCCCAAACTTTAATAAAAGGAAGTGGCAGAAGAGCAGTTAAAGCCCTGATTTAAAGAAACGAGAGTTGCAGACAAACATGAAATAAAATGTGGAAGTCCATTTTGAGTAACGGATCAATAATTCGACTTTGTATTATGTCTGACTGACTGCCGTGTCTTGATGAACTGGAGGATTTTACCAACCTTTTTTACATTCAGTTAAAACCTTTTAGCTTGATACCAGGATTTTAAGACTTTATCCTTTTAGGCCAATTGAATTGAGGATTCACAATTCTCCACCACAACATATCCCTGGCAAGGTGGAGAGGTCTTTGAAACAGCATTCAGACCTTATTGTTGTGATGTGAAACACTTATTTTTATGGGTTTGTAATTAAAATAAAGAAAAGTCCTGGAAAGACCTGTGTAATTTGGTATTAATTATAGGGAAGTTTCATTTCCTATTTAGTGAGAAATTGGGGATTGTTGGGGACTTTTGACTCATAACCTCAGTATTTTCAAACTGTTTGTTTTCCAAAGAACATTAAAACATAGAAAAAAAAAGACAAAAAGTCCCCGTCAGCAGTTCATCACCCTCAACGCTCAGCGAGATTTTGATGACTTGGCGGTTCAGCAGCACGAAACACACCGCCACCTTTCAACTCCTTCAACTTCCTCTATTTCCTGTCTGTCGGAGCCGCTCATCATTAAATTCGGCTGATTTCCTTTTGAAGGGACACTTAAACAGACCGAGGGCAGAGATACTGTACGAGGAAGTGTGATCAGCAGAACTGGCGGACTGACCTCTTATTGGCATGTTCTGGGTGCCAGTAGGTCAATCGACCAATACGAAAACATTCATGTTCCAGGCTATAATGTTGTAATAAAGAAACTAATTCAGCTGTCTGAAACTTCATCACATGGAGAGATTGGATCCAAACAGGATTTGTGTTTGGAACAAAGAGACCGTGTGCCAAGACGACACGATGATGCGTGTTGAAGAACCAGAAGGGCTAACGGTCATGTGCTTATCACATCTGCCTCTGATGTCTTTTGTCCCATTAGTTTGTAAATGGCATCATGTTTATCAACATATTTGCTTTAAATTAGGTGGAAAATTCAGGTATTTGCCAAACAGTAGTTCAGTTTAAAGCTAAAAGATTGGTTGAGATTAGCTAACAGGTCAGTTTGGTTCAGAGAGGTCACATGTTCAGATACTATTCGGTTCAGGTAAGCTAACAGCTTTAGCAGCTAAAACAGTTTGGTTGAGATTATCTAACATGAACAGCTATAACTTTAGTTCATGTTAGCTTAGGGTTCAGTTCAGCAGCTAAAATCAGTTGTGGTTCAATCAATGAAAACCATTTAAGTTCCCGATAGAAAATAATTTAGTTTAAAGTTGAACCTGCGTAATGGACTTTCGGGTAAATCCTCTTTTTTTTTGTAATCTCACAGTAGTTTAGTTTTCTTTTGTCCGAGCTGTCAAAGTAGTACATTAAGATAAGTACGATTCATTTAATACAATATATTTAGTTGGAGCAAAACATGCAGACACACAGCATATTGTATGACATGCTATGACTTTTGTCGTGAAATGTATGAGAAGCAATAGTGCGACTTCTTTGTAATTTTTTATGACTTATTATACTATGATATACTATATATAATATGACATTTTTCGTGACATTTTTAAAATGAAAAAGCACCGTGGTTTATTATTTCCAGATGAAACTGATTAGTTAATACAGTTTAAGCACATTTCTTTTCTCCCTGGTTGCCCCATAGTTTGACAACCGCTGGTAACCCGGTGAAATAGAAAGTACAGAAAAAAGTACAAGTATTCATGGTACTGTGAGGCGTTCTGGGTATTCTGTTGTATCTTGCTAAATTCCTTTTGATTAACAGTCAGAGCAGAGATACACCAGAGGGATGTGACACTGATAGTAAATCCTTTCTCGCTTCCTCTTATCTTTCATGTTGTCTCTTGTCTGTTCGACTGTGTTCCGGTTCAGAGTGCTGATCGGAGGCATCCACGACCTCTGGCTTTGGCCCCTCTCGCTCTCTCTTTACTCCTTGATTCATGTTTTTCTCACTTTTTACATGAATCAGCAGTGAGTGACTGTGTGTTTCTGTGTGTGTGTGTGTGTGTGTTGGTGCCGAGATGCAACTCTTAAAGAAAATAAATATCTTGGTGTCCTTCACACAATGTTTAACTCACTTGTCTTGTATTTAATCAGGCAGTCTCAAGGCATCACAGAAGTCAAAACAAAATATAAATCGAGGGTAAAACACACTATCAGCCCGTCAGCAGCACGCACGGCCAGACACTATCTCAAACTATTGACAAAACATATGAGGGATGTAATTTTGTGAAGAGTAAACTCTTTACAGTCTTATTCTGTAATACGTGTGGTAACTCTGCAGCAATAATTGCATCACTGAATTAAGCCTTTTCTGGTCCAACAGTAACCTCATATTACCTCTTATGAAGGCCTCATCATTACATGACATTCGGTTAATAAACTAATTTGGCAGCCTGGCCACCAAATTCCACCTGTGTTTTTGATGTTGCATGTTTTCTTTTAGCGCCATGGCATTGATACGTCCGTAAAAACGAAATGTAAATCATAAAAACTAATGAAATTTTCAGCATCCGCTGTACTTTGTGTTTGCTGCCAACATGCTAAGCTAAGATAGTGAAGATGGCAGACTGCATGTAGGCGGATATGCACGAGGGTCGCTTAGAAATGTTCGCTCGGCTATTTCCGTGCACATTTTCTCGTATGTTTGGAGAATAGAATTGTAATTCTATAGAACAAAATTCTCGTTAAATTTCTCTTTAAATAGCAAATTGTTGATCAGTTTGGGTCAGTATCATCATGTAGATGATTGTAATTACATAAAATGTTATGCCTTTCCTTTCCTCAGGGCCATAACTTAAACCATCAGATTTATTTAGATTTTATCGAGGAATTTTGGCAAAGATGTGACTGTGCCACCTGAGAGAAATTGGCGGAAAATAACAGAACTTCTTGGTGAGTTCCGAGATCAGACACAGTCAGTGCATGTGTTGAGGTCTAGCTGTAGTTAATGTCTATAAAGTTGGTTCAAATCGACTGTCTGAGGCGAGTAAACTGCAAACGCTGCTGTTTGAAATCTCCTTGCAAGTGAGCAAGGCAGTACTGCACCGGTGTATTGTCTGCCTGCTTCCTGCTATTGTTCTGTATGCTTGCAGTTTGACCTTTGACCCTCGCTCTGGTCAAAACCTCACCTTGCTGCGTCAGTCATCGGTTCTTAAAAGTCTTGCTTATTTCAGACAGGAAAAGAAACTCAGCTTTCTCATGTGTTCCTTTTTCATTCTGTGAAGCAGGCGAGGAGTTGTGTCAGCTGACGAGGAAATCCGTCCAAATCGCACCGCTCCGCTGGGACGTCCAGGAGGGGAAATCCGCCCAAAACTTCCTGTGAGGAAGAGAGGACTTCTCACAATCTCTCTTTCTCTCTCCCTCTCCCTCTCTTCTCAGACTTATACTATAGCTAGAGTATATCCACTTTATTTGAATGACCAATACCTCATTTAATGTCTCAAAGGGTTTTAAACAACAGAAAAAGGCAAACCACAAAATATTTAGTAAAGATACGACATGCAATAATCCAGCAATTACTAACTTAATCCAGGGTTGTAATACATTTACTACTTTACTACTACTTTACACTCAGATTATGAGTTACTTTTTACAAGAAACCTTTTAAAAGGAAAATGATACATTATGATATGTTATGATATAATGCAGTTCCTTGTAATCGTGTTTACTTCTAATCTACCTCGTAGTATACAAAGTGTTACAACATTAAAATGAACTTACATGTAATCGTTAGCGATAAAAACATAAATAATATTATATGATACAGTAATATAACACTGTGAAATAGGTGATTCTACATAATGGGTACTTTACTTTTGATAATTTAAGTACATTTTGCTGATATTCTTTTTACACAAGTAACATTTTTAATTCAGGAGTATTTTTAGACTGAAGTATTTCTACTTTTACTTAAATGAAGAATCTGAGTACTTCTTCCACCACTGGCGGTCTATAGTATCGTACAGTTTGGAGACGGAGAGCAGGGTGTGGTGTGTGTTACTCCAAGTATACTTTAGCTGCTACAGTATACTGCTGTTACTATTGTGACTACTGTAACTGCTGCTACTACACGTACTAATACTGCTACTAGTGCTGCTGTCACTACTACGGGAGCAGTAGGAGGAGATGACCTCTGCTGGGAGGTTCCTACTTTGCCAGTTTCTGTTGTTGTGTTTTTTTTTTTTTTTTTTTTGTTCCCTTCCTAGATTAGAGAGGAAGAGACGTGACGCCAGCAGTCCTTCCAGCCTCTCTGCCTCGCCGCACAGAGCTGAGCTGAGAGTTCATTCGTTATAATTTAATAAGAAGTTATTGTTGCCTTCAGACTGGAAATGAGCAAAGACTACTGCTGATAATCCCAGCACTGCCTGGATCCACACTCTAGTCTCTTTTTTCATATTTCAAGTACTTATATTCTTACAAAGTCTTTGCGTCTATTAACAGCACGTTACGTATAGTTGTTTTTTTTACACGTATTACTGTTGGAATCTATTGTTTTATAATAGTTTTGTTTTTCCTGCACACAGGATGTTGTCATGCGTGTGTTTTTCCTGTCGATAGTAGAGCAGGTTGTGTTAGAGGTTCAGACTATATACAAGAGGAGAAAACTGATGGGAACAACCAGCGCTGCCTGAAAACATTCTCTACTTTTTCCACTGATTTTTGAGTGAGGTTGGTGGATTTATTTTTCCTCCCTGGATGTGACACTTTGAGCCATGCTGCTGCTGCTGCTGCTGCTCTGCCTGCAAACCTCACTGCAAGAACAGGTAACACACCTCCAGCTCTGTCACACTGAGATATGTATATACACATATATGTATACATCACCTGTTTAGATCTCTAAGTGGTTCGTAGGTTGCTTTACTCTCTGATAGATGCAATTACAATACTCGTTTTTCTTCCAAGGCCTCACAGAATAGTTTTGCTAGTTTGTACAGAAACTAATGACATTTTTTGTTATGAAAAGTTGTGGATGGGGTGGACTCAGACAAATCTTTTTTGCATAAATTGAACATCTCAGAGGTGAACTACTGTTTGAAGTACAATAACAGTACACTAGTACAGTCCTGACAAAAACCCAAACATAATACAACCTTAATAGAGTACTCTGGTAATTCATTAATGTACTTCAGTAAAGTTAGGGGACTTGCAAGAGACGATAACAACAACCAAAGCAGCAGAGGTTGAGATAGGCTGACTTTTAGTCTCTAGAAAGGATCAAATTTGAACAAAACTAAAGTCTAAAGTCATGCCAGCGTCTCTGTGAGGTTTCATTTAAGCACAGCTGTATTCTGAGTTGGATGCTTACAGTATACCAGCATGCTAACATGCTAACAGAGTTACAATGCTAACATGCTGATCTTCAGCAGGACATATTTACCTGCTTTATCATTCTAGTTTAGCTTGTTAGATTGTTTACATTTTTAATTAGCATCAGTACAGCTGAGGTTGATGGGAATGTCATTATTTTTTACGGGTATTTGGACATGAACCACATTTTTAAGGAAGCTGAAATCTTTTTATGTAGCGGTGGCGCTAGTTAAGAAGTCATCGGATCAACAAAGAATTTATGAATGTCTGTACCAAATGTCAGGGAAATGTATCCAATAGTTTCGCTCAAAAACATTATGCCGATCCATCAAATAGACGTCAGACATGAAGAAGTGAGAACTTTGACATGCTGATGGCACTAGAGGAAAAGTCAGGGTACCATGAATGTTGTAAAAAACGTGTTTTGGTCATCCATCAATAGTTGTTGTAGTTTTAAACTCCCGATGACATCACTGTCAAATAGAGACTCAAACCTTGTTAACAACCACTAAAAACTCAATATTGTAGAAAGTGAACAGAAGCCTGATCCAGCAGCTGCGAGGTCTGTTTGTTCTTTATTCAGAAAGAGATTTCAGAAGACAGCTAAAGAGAAAATTTGACATCTCCAGAATAGTAGCCATGTTTGTCAAATTTGAAACCAGTGACAACCCAGTGTGTTTGTCCAGTCAGGTGTCAGAGAAGGATCATTTTGTTGTCTAAGTGAAGGAGAGAAGTGTCAATCAACTGTTACTGAAAGGACTGGATGAATAAAGTTGTATCTGATCTCAGCTGATTCAACCACAGACCACAGAGATCACAGAGAAAACTGGTGCTGCAACAAGATATTTCAGTACGATCAGATGCGTCCTCACAGTGGTTCACCATCTTGAGTGAATCCGAATCAATAAAACAAACAAACAGCCATTTTTAATGTGGAAATACACAATAAAAGATAATTTACATTGTGCTGTTCAATTGATGCTGAGTAGAAAAAGTAGATTTGAGATTCAAATTGATGACGCCATCAGGTGACACTTTTTATATTTGGTCAGAGGACATTAATAGTTTCCCAGTAAAACCAGCATGGCTGTTGTGGTAGAATCCCAGTCCGTCCAGTATTCTCTGTGGAGTTTCCCTCACCACTAAAACATCTCCTCAAATATCTGTGTTGTTGATCTCACACAGACAAACCTTGCTTTGAAAATGATTCTCCACTTTGGTGAACTTGCGTTGTTTTAAGTGTGTTTTATCTGTGTTTTATCTGTGAAAAGTAAATTCATCCAAGTACTGTTTGCGTACAGTTTTGAGGTACTTGTACTCCCATTTTATACTCGGCCTACTTATTATTTCTACTCCGTTACATCTCGAAGGGAAACATTATACTTTTTAAGTCACTACATTTGTTTTAGTCACTTTGCAGGTTCAAAGTTAACATGCAAAACATTTGACAAATAAAATATGATACATTTTTATAAATTGAACTACTCAACAGTAAGCAAAGTAGTTTTAATTAACTCCTCCTCAACTAGCTGCAACATTTATATACTGCTGACACATGAATGCATCAATAAGTATGATAGTAAACTGGTAAGATGACTTCTACTGCAAGTAGGTTTAAGCTTTTCCTGAAAATGTCTTCCAGTCTGTTCGACATGACACGAGAAAGTCACCTTTCAGATGTTGTTTGAATACACATATTGATATACTTATATCAATATGATATATGTAAGCTCATGTGTACTGAGCGCTCCTTTGGGACACAAGAATCAAAGATTTCACTCATTCATCCAGTAGCCCGCCATCTGGTCTGAGAAGAGGAGGCGTTGAGAAGAAAAAGAGTTGTATCAGATCGTAACAGATAAAACTCTTCTGCCTCCTCAGACTCCTCCTCCTGGTCGGTGTGATATCTCCCAGAGGATGGACGTGCACACCTCCTGCACTTCTTGTGCCGCTGTCGGCAGCTGCCCCCACGGCTTCAGCAGCGTGGGCACGACCAACTGCAGGTACACGAACCAGGACCCATACCAACAGGTCTTCAGAGCAGTGCAGGGTTGTTGCAGTAGTGGTAATAGTAGTAGTAGTAGTAGTAGTATATGATGTGAATTAAACTGTTTCTTTACCTCATGTTCACTGTGTGCTGCAGTTACGTGGTGGAGATTGGCGGCAGGGAGATGGCGTTGGATGGATGTCAGCACATCTGTATAAAGGGATTCATGCAGCCACAATGCTGCCCACAGCACTGGGGTCCTCTTTGTCTCTGTAAGACACACACACACACACACACACGCACACGCACACACACTCAAACACACACGTTACCGTGTTGGTTCAGCAGGTTATAAAGTTGAACCTGACTCAACACAATCTGACGTCAACCAGTCAACAAATCACATTGGTTCATCAAATACATGCAAAGTCCCACACCTGGTAGATTACTATGTAACATGAATAATTGTTCCGTGCACCTGTAGATCATGACACGGAGAATACAGTGACTGTCACAGGAATGACTTTAACTTAACAGAGCTGCAGATATTTAATTTTTTAATTACATTTACTCCTCATTTTTGGCAATAATCCTAAATATTCATCAGAATATGTTGTGTTCTTAGTAGAACATAATCATATTTTTATGTTCATTTAAGTAACAAACAGACATACAATAATAATGCTCCTATTGATAAAGCCAAATAAAAACTGTAGAAGCAAGTGAATTGGGAATTTTAACTATTGCTGAATCAATTGTGTTGATTGACAGAAAATGGATCTATATCTATATATGATTTGGATTTTTGACTGTTTTTCAGACGAAACAAGATATTTGAGTTTGAGCACTAGAAATTATGATAAACCTTTTTGGGGTATTTTTGGACATTATCGCTATGTAGATGAAGTAAAAATCGTTAGTTAGTTGAGAACATAATCAACAGATAAATCAATAATGAAAATAATACGTTAGTCTATATTTAGTGATATTCAGACATTCATTTTTCAAATGAATGATTTAAATTATTATGACTTTCACACAATCAAACAATAATCCAAAAATATTTAAATCTCCACGGAGACAGATCATATCTACTGAGAGCTGAACATTTTTATAGAGAAGTTACAGATTATATTATTTTTATAAATTGGAGTTTTTCCGTTCTAAACGGAGTAGTTTGGGTGTTTTTGGAACAGTGTCCATTAGAGGAACTGACGTTGACAAACATGATTCTGACACATGAAGCTGCAGTGCAAAAAGAAACATAATAGTGTCATATAACAGTGATAACCTGTCACCTCTCTCTCTCTCTCTCTCTCTCTCTCTCTCTCTCTCTCTCTCTCTCTCTCTCTCTCTATATATATATATATATATATATCACCTGTCTGTCTGTCTGTTGATCTGTCTGTCTGTAGCCTGTCCCAGCTGGTCAGGGAAGACCTGTAACTTCCATGGAACCTGTTTGGACGGAGACCTCGGCAACGGGACCTGCGTCTGTGATGTCAGTATCTTGTCCGTGTGTCCCTACCTGTTTATCAAAGAGTTCAGAGATAAATATTGTTTATTCATAGCCGACAGTGCCCTTAACTAGCCATTAACAATAACAACCACTGCTCAATCTCTCAATGTCTCATCAGCCTCTCAGTCTACGTCTCTCACAGGAGTTTTTGAGTTTTTTTGTGTGTTTGATGTTGTTGTGGATTTGGAAACACAGTGGGTTTTTATTGTTGATGTCTTGATTTCCCTCTTTAGGACGGCTTCTCTGGTTTTGCCTGTCAGGAGTGTAAGAATGAAAACTTCTTTGGAGAAAAGTGCGACAAAGGTAAAGGCTCTCTCCAACTTCTCTCTCTCTCTGATAGATAAATACTGAGGCTAAAGAAACACCTTCACATTGTTGTGTTAACAGCTGCAAAAATGTCCCACATGTGTTGTTTGAAAAACTGTCCTCTTGTCTGTGTGTGTGTCTGTCCAGAGTGTGACTGTGCACATGGAGTGTGTAGTAAAGGCCCAGAAGGTGATGGACAGTGTTTGTGTCAGCCGCCGTACACTGGGAAGCGCTGTGACCAAGGTAAGACCATGACACGTTGTGTTAAACTATATTAGACTATATAAACCATATTAATCTATATCAGACCATGTTACTGCATGCTATTAGAATAACATATATAATTCACAGATACTCAGTTGGACTGGGTATCCTTTGAGTGTTTTTTAATAATATAAAATAAAATAAAATATTATTTTTAAGACAGAAAGAAAATAACCCTAAATAAGGTTTTTTATTTTGTTATTTTTATTTTTTAATTATAGTTTCTTACCAAGAAAGTATGAAGGTTTTCCACTGTGTCTGTTGGTAAAACACACTGTGACACATTTAGCAGGTATTGCTCCAGTTTGTTGTTACTTCCGTGTGATGGTTAATTGTTGCACCACACTGGGCTGCGGTTGTGTTTTGTGGTGTTGGCAGTGAGTACCAGGTGCAGTAACTGCAGCCCCTACTCGTACTGTAAAGGAGAGGGAGACGCCGCCAACTGTGAATGTCTGCCCGGATACAGGAGGATGACACTCGGCAAATGCGCAAGTAAACACTCAACTCATCTCAGATTTCTCAGTTTTATTGGTTCCCAGACTTTGGTTTCATATGTCGTTATGAGTCGGTTCATCTGTTTAATGTGTGTTAGCAAGCCAAAATGAACATGACAATGTTAATCCTGAAGAAAGTTAAGGTAAGTAAGAGTATACTGTAGATCCTTTGACAGCCGACTTTATCTAAAATATGTGTGTGCATTATGGCAACGGAAGTGGCATTTTGACCCAGATTTCTAGACCGATAACCAAGCTTTAAACATTGAGTTGAAGCTGTTAACTAGTTCTACAGAATTCTAACCGTTTCAGAGCGACAGGTGTTTCAGGTTGACGAGTAACCGTGTTAATTGCAGGACACCAAAATGTTCTGTTCACGTTTTCAGCTGAGTCACCAGTTAACACAGTCACTCGTTAAAGCGAAACACCAGCGAAGGCTTTGACTGAAAGCTGTTTACCATGTTAACTATCACTGAACTGATCAAAAAGAGCTTAAGTTTGTGAACATTTCAAAACTCTCAGTTTATGTCATGGTGTTTGACGTTTAGGCTGCTAGGGTTCTCCAGCAAATACATGTCTGACCACTAAATATCAACCTGCTAATGTATTCTACTCACTCACTAATAACACACTTATGGAAAGTCACTTTAGGTTGCATTCGTGATCTTTTGCATAGCTTGACCATAGACTGCAAGCTAATGCACTCCGCTCTTAGACTGTATGACTCACACTCACATGTTGACAAACTTGTTTTTTATTTTTTTATTTCAATGAACAAGGAGATTTTGTGAATGTTTGGTTTTTCTCTTGAGGATAAAAATATCCCATCTGGACCGAGTTAGATCTTCGTTTCCCTGATCAGGTATTTGCTCAGCGAGGGATTGTGACGTCAACGCCAAGTGCTCCTCACAGGGGTCAAGGGTCACCTGCGTCTGTAAGCCGGACTACCAGGGCGACGGCAGGATCTGCGTACCCAGAAACCCTTGCTCCGAGAACAACGGAGGGTGTCCCATCAACTCGACCATCTGTGTCTTCAAAGGACCCAACAAGGTTAGGGTACCTCCAGAGCCAAGACCAGGACCAGGTCTAGAACAAGACATGTCCTTGAACTAGAATCACCATCAGTACCGAGAGCAACAACACAGAGGGTTGATGTCAGAACAAATATTCATTATTATGTCAATATTAGTCATTATTATGTCCAGAATCTAAACCAGAGCTAAATCCTGAAACTGTGTTTAACCACGCTGTCTCTATGTGTCTGTCTGTCTTTATCTGTCTGTCTGTCTTTATCTGTCTGTCTGTCTGTCTTTATCTGTCTGTCTGTCTTTATCTGTCTGTCTGTCTGTCTTTATCTGTCTGTCTGTCTTTATCTGTCTGACTGTCTTTATCTGTCTGTCTGTCTGTCAGTCCAGCTGCGAGTGCATGTCTGGCATGTCCCCTGTAGGTGGCAGCGCTGAGTTTGGTTGTCAGCTGGTCTCTGCCTGCTCAGCGAACACCTGCGACCCCACAGCTGTCTGTCAAACTGAACTGGATGGACAACCCAGGTCAGTCACAAAAACTAGAGCTAGGTCCAGGTCTAGACACAAGGACTAGAACCAGAAGGTAGACCCAGAATGAGTTTCTTATTCTGTCTGTCTTGCTCTGTAGCATTACAACCATATCTAGAACCAGCTTAGTGCTAGTCTCTCTTTTGTTCTCTAGTAATAGGGCTAGAACCAGAACTAGCACCAGTACCAGAATTACAAACAGATCTTTACTCCCTTGAACTAGATTTGTAACCGAACCCCTATTCCTGGCCCTCTTTTGCTTTTCGGACCTAGAACTTGGACCAGGACTAGAATCAAAGTTGTCATACTGGCAATTAAGATGTTTTGATTGATTCACAACATCAAATCATGCGTTGAGTAACATGCAAGAAAACACTGCACCTTAAAAGTTGTCAGTAGTCTTTGAGCGCCACGGTGGAATAAATCATTTATTCTCAGTCTATATCTTTGTAAATGCTTCATTTGCTCGGCACGAGTTAGTAAATTAAATCGTTTAAAACAACAAAGCATTTGGTCGATGGAATTGGTCCCTTTAGAGCCACTTGTGATCGGATCTCCCAATACCCATGACAGTGCCGAGTCTGAACAGGTTTGTGTGAATGTACGTGTATTATAGTGTCATCAGTTACCCCCCCCCCCCCTTCCCCCCAGGTGTGTGTGTGAGGCGGGTCAGATTGGTGACGGACACCGGTGCTACGGTAACCTGATGGAGCGGCTGATAGAGCTGGACAGGACTGGAAGCCAGAGAGAAAATCTGACCGGAACCGTCGCCATGTTTGGTAAAAGAACCTCAAATTCACTGTGGAAATACTGTTGTTATACTGAACTGTGCTGTTTTTAGAGGGGTAAAGCACTTAGTGGTCCTTGAAGATCCCCCCTGCCCGGTGACCCAGTTGTTTGTTGGAGATGTTTATATAACATTGATTTTACAACTGGAATATTGACCTGTTTAACTTCCTAACACTAGCTCTAAGCAGCTTATTATAAATCATCAAAACTACTAATTTCAAGATTATTTTTTTATTTCCTAATCAATTAAAAAAAAAATGTTTTCACTGACTTCGATGCAGTTTAAATATTCTTTTGGGACATTAGTGAAAGAAAATAGTCTGCAGCCTTGTGTACCAACACCAACAACAACAACAACGACCTGTATCAACTGATATGAATCACCGACTATAACCGAAAGTTATATTTTTAATATAATATTATATATTAGAATTTGATCTAAGGTCACTGTGACCTCACAAAACACATTTTTGGCCATAACTCAAGAATTCATATGATAATTATGACAATTTTAACATCTCTAATTTTTATGAATGCACAACTACGGGAATACTGTGTCTTCGTGAAATAAACGAGCATTAATGTGACACCACATAATTACATTTTTAACGTTATTCTGAATGCAAGAGAAATTTACTTTTTCTAATTGTCTCTACCTGGAGCTATTTTGTATCTTTTCTGTGATCTTTGACCTTTTGGTATATGTGTGTGTGTGTGTGTGTGTGTGTTACAGAGAAAGGCTGTTCACTGTTGCTGAGTCACAAAGGACCCTTCACAGCTTTCATCCCCCTGCTGAAAACGCCTCTGAGTGTAGGTCGTCTGTCTATCTGTCTGGTGTCACCTGTCTCTGCTTTAAAGTGTTATTTTAATAATCTCCTTAATGTTCCTCAACACAGAAACACAGGAGTCTCCTGGATTATTGTAACCAAACGATAGATTTATGAAACTTTAAAGTATTTCAGCTTTGTGAATCAGAGCCGTTTCAGTTGGGAACAAAACCCATTAACCATAGTTAGCTCAAAATAGCTCCCCACACTTCTCTACTCTGTTGTTTGGTCTGTGCTGTGGGACACATGCATCTGGTTTCCACAACTTTTCTCAGCCCCTCTGATGCCTCGCTGTGCAGCAGGCTTCCTCTGAAAATGACTGACATCCTGCTGCTTCTTGTCTGTTTGTCCACCCAAAAATGTAGCTCGGTTTTTAGCTTAAATCGTCAAAACATACTGAAACGGCGTCAGCCGATAAAACCAAGTGTCAGATGATCACACATCGCGCACGCACGCACACGCACACGCACACACACGTATCCCGACCGTGAAATCTGAGTTAACCATAGAAACTGGAGTTGGACATTTTAGATGCTTAAAGCCAGAATTTGAAACCGTAAAGGAGAAAAAGGAGACCTGCAGACTATAAAGGGTAAATGTGAACATCAGACTTGAAAGGTTTCCGTCTCGACTAGATGGAATCAATAGTTCAAGTTATGGCGCATTGCTGAACAGCACTGAATCTTCTGTATTTTGAAGAAAAACATGTCTTTAGACGGCAAACTTGCACAAATACGTTTGTTTTTATTTACCTGTGCAACAGTGTCCAGAAAGAAGAGTGTCTATGTCACCTATGACCTCTGAATAATCCTGAGAAACGATGTCCGACGTTAAAAGACCCAAAACACACTTTGATCCATCCCAGGTTACATCATGATTGTGTATCTCAAATCCTGTCTCGCTGTGTGAGTGAAAGGTATTTTTTTGTTGCACCAGTTGGACTTCTGTTGGATTCCCTTCATTCACAGTTTGCAGCTTTGTTTGAGCATTTAAACATTTTCACTTTGTACATTTTTGAGAAGAGAGCGTGCAGATGTCCCCCGTATCCTGTTTTTCAACAGCTAGTCAAAGAAGATTATTATATTTACTCAGCAACACTTGTCTCTACAGGGTGTTAATGAAGAGCTGATGTGTAAAAACCATCTGATCCTGGGTCAGCACCTCTACAAGTCTCTGGAGGGACGAGATTTCAACCTGTTCGGAGGAGCGAGGTGGAGGAGCAAAGACAACAAGGTAACACCTGCTCTGAAACTCAACAACCCTGTTAACAACTCTTTGAACTCGATGTCAATGACATGAAACAAAGCTGCGTGCCAGTTTATTTTGTTTTCACTCACAAGTATAATATAAAGGTTTATAATTAATTCACAGGACGGTGTTTAGTTTTAATGAACTGATGTGACTGGAAGAGCCTCTTTTCTTTTTCCAGCGTCTTCCAGGTTTAAAACAGTCGTTTGAATGTTTAGCAGTCACAGCAGTCAAACTGTAGATTGAACTAATATTTCAGTGATGGAAAAATCCTCATGAGGTATACATGTTAAAACTGTCTAGATATTTGAAGATAAACACAAGGATGTTCATTAACTTCATTTTTATTGGTCCCACAATCATAATAATCCAGAGAAAAACAGAGATTTTATTGATTTGGTTTCTGCTTCATTAGCTATTTTCATTTAATTTGTTTTGTTGACACTCGTACTGTTAACACGGCATAACACACATTTTAAACTAATACCACCCTTCTGCCTGTCTTCTCAACTGACAGTTTCTTAATAACTGATGTGCAGTTCTAACACCCTGTTTCAAAAGGAATTGAATCACACAAATAAAGTAAAGATGCAATGTCATAGTATCTATAAAAAAACATAATAATAGCTTCATCACCATCATCACTGCTTTACATTTTATTATTCAAATTCAGCATTATAAACAATTTGATCATCGCCCACCACCTTAAACTTCATAACGACTCTTTGAGCTTTGTCATCTCGCCTAAATGTTCAGCATCGTCAGGATCAGCTCTGTGGAGTCCCACTAGTGGTGCTTTCTTTTTACTACGGCTTGTTATCTAATATCAATCATTTCTGAGTACTTACTGATTCATAATCTTGTTTAAGTCAAGTTAAATTCATTTATATATTAAACATGATGCATTCAACAGAGCTTATTTTGTTAAACATAAAAAAATTATTTGTTAAAAAAAAAGTTTGTATTCCTCGTAAAGTACAGAAAGAAAGGTGTTTTATCGGCACGGAAGTTGAAAAAACTTACAAATTAATATAGATAAATAATTGTGAGTTAAATGATTTTAACAGGTTCTATGACTATAAAATTTTCATTTACATTCCCATATACATTTCCCATTTGCATTAATCATTTAAGTATTAAGCTATACTTTTGACTCATCAGACCAGTCTGTCAATCACATGTTACATGTGACACTCCTTACATTTATATAATCGTCATCATTATCATTTATATCAGTTATTATGAACTGGAGGTTTAAAGTCCCTCATCACAGAATATAATATTTCACTAGTTCAGTATGCCAATAGGTTTATCATCTTTCCGTCTAACTGCAGTAACTCTTTTTCATTGTTTGCAATAAGAAAAGCTAATTTCTTTGTGATTTCAGCAAGAAATATCTGCCACATTGCTACCAAAAGTCATAGCACAATGTTCCCATTATACATCCTTCCATTCTAGTAATTGTTTTGGCTTAATAATATGTTCCTTGAGGAACAAACACACATTATAACTTGTTAAAATAAAATCATAGTGCTTCATCACATTGCTGCAATAATCCTGTAAATCCAACATTGCCATAATATGCAGCATTGCAACCGGTGGCCTCATGCAACCAAAGACATTCAGTGAAGATGCTTTGGTAAACGGTCAGTGTTATATTTCTCAAACCCATTATAATAATCTCTAACTGGGCTTTTCCACCGTCACAGAGACCTTCACTGGTAAAATCTTCAGTGGGAGGTGGTTCTCAGTGTAAATGTACGGAAACACGGTGTCCTTGAAGGTGTGTGTGAAGGTGTGTATGTGTGTGTTAGTATCAAGATCAGAGAAGGACAGTTTTCCTTTGTCAAAGTCCAGATGAACTCTGATCCTCTCGAGCTTATTCTTCACTGACAGAACTTTCTCGTCATCTGACGTGGAGAACGCTGTGAATTTACTGTTGGAGAACAAAATTCTCCACAATCCAGACTGTAGACGTCCGCTCATCTGGGTGTTCTCTCCCAACATGCCCAGTTCCCAGTCATCATTGTTTCCAACCTCAACGTCCCAGCTGTGAGTCCCTGAGTTGAAGCCTTCGGAGCCCAGGACGGAACAGGAAAATTTGGTCCTCTCCAGGTTTTTTGGAAGCTGTCGTGGTTTTCCAGATCTCACACTGGTCAGATCTTCGGACACGACTAGTTCTTGGTCGGCAGTGTTTGGGTCCAGAATCACAGGAGTGTATGAGACCATCTCCTTCATCTTGTCCCAGATGTTGAAGGTCAGGTTGCCCAGGTGTTTGGCCTCGTCTATCAGAGCTCCTGAGAGCAGCTGTGGATCCTCCAGCAAGAGGCGCTGCTGGACTCTTTCCACTGCAGCCTTGTAGTTCTGCAGGAATGAGACGTCTTTAGCTCTCAGCTCGTGCTCTGTGGCTCTGACTATGTCTGAAAGAGCTGCTATCTCTCTGCTCAGAGCCTTCATCTTCTCCTTCATCATCTGACTCTTCGGCTCCTCTTCCTCCCTCAGAGCAGAGATCCTGGCCTCCTCTTCCTCCTCTAGAAACTGGTGAAGCTTCTTAAACTGCTCCTTAATCTGCCTCTCTGTGTGTCCGACCTGGACCTTCATGTGTTCTGCTGTTTGATCACAGTTTCCTTTAATTTGTTCAAAGAACTTCAGTTTCTCCTTTAAGAGCTTCAAGGATTTCTT
Source organism: Anarhichas minor (assembly GCF_050575085.1). Classification (NCBI taxonomy): domain Eukaryota; kingdom Metazoa; phylum Chordata; class Actinopteri; order Perciformes; family Anarhichadidae; genus Anarhichas; species Anarhichas minor. The sequence continues at coordinate 3,862,144 of NW_027466467.1, read as the reverse complement.
GAGCTCCTCTTTGTGATCCTCTGCAGCTTCATCGATGGGTCTGAATCTGTGGTTGTTGTGTCTCCTTGATTCTCTGCAGACGACACAAACCGGCTCCTGATGGTCCAGACAGAAGAGTCTGAGTTTCTCAGAGTGCAGACTGCAGAGACTCTCTGAAGCTCTCTGATCTCTCTCCGGTAAAAAGGCCTCACACAGGTTCTTTAAAGCCAGGTTACGAGGAGGCTCACTCCTCGATGATCTTCTCTTACAAACTGGACACTCTTGTATTCGTTTCTCTCTCCACCAGTTCTTCAGACAGTCTTTACAGAAGCTGTGGCTACACGACAGAACAACAGGATCTTTAAAGATTTCAATGCAGACAGAACAGCAGAGATCCTCGTCCAACCTGGAAGCCATTTTGTCTCAGAGTGAAGCTGAAAACGCAGCGAGCAGAACGTAGTCAGTCAGACAAGAAAGTTACTTTCACTTCGAGCCGTACCTCGCCCAGTTCATTGTGTGAAATCAGCAGCAGGTTAAAGTGCAAGAAATCCGTATTCCAGTTATTCCAGTGTTCCCTGCTGCAGCGGTCCCTGGTAGTTTTGGGGTTGAGACGAATATTACTGTCTGCCTCTTCTTTACTGTGTCTCTTCTCTCAGCAAGAAGGAAGTAAAAGCTGTTTCCTGTTATTCTGTGTTGCGACAGAGAGGGTGGAGCTTTATCAAGCTGTTTTTCCTGATTGCTCATGTTTATCATAACGGGTGTGTGTTGCAAGCATAAACGTACTAAAGGCAGAGAGACGATCCTATTTCAAAAGAGAAAGCAACAAGTTGATAGGCTTACAATGTAATTGTGTAGCTGTGCTATCAGATAGAAGAGACCAGCTGATCAGAACAGCTGATGTCATGATTGACATCCGCAAACAATGACAGCAAGGAAATTATGAGTGAGATGTGTGAGAGGAGTGAATGGTAGATGTATGAGAAATAAACTACAGACATGCAAAAGTATAGTTTCCTGATTAAACTAGAGCTTCATTTGTAGGATCTTAACATGATGAAGGGAATAGAAAGAAGGACAGAAGGAGAAAGTAAAACCATCCTGACTCTTTGTTGGAGATGCTACTTGCTATCTAAGATACTAATTGGAATACTAAGTACTAAATAAATAATGAAAGCACTTAAAGAGACAGTGATGACCTACACATCTGACCATTTGCCAATAAATAATAAGTCTATAATGGATATTAAACAGTTTGGTGTTCGATGATCTGACTTTTTTTTTTTTTTATAATGGCAAAAAGCACAACCTGTGACTCAATAGTTCAGCCGTGTGGTACGGAAGTGTGTCAGAAGTGCCCAAAACAACTTGGCACATTTTTATTAATGTGGTCAAGTCAACATTTTAGTCTTCTGTTCATGTTGAGATTGAGAAGTTTCCCGTTATTAAATTGATAATGGATTCACATTTCCAAAGTATTGCAATGAACCTTAGATGAGTTGAAGAAAGAAGCGTTTCCCCTCCGCACGCATTCTGGTTGTGAGTGTCCATTAATAACCGATTGATTTTATTCAGCTCACTAAGCATGTTCTCTTAATGTGGCATGATGGGAATGGTATTTTGTTCTGTTTTATTGTTTCAAATACAACAAACAAAGTGACAAAAAATGTAACTACGAACTGATGAACTGAATTAGAAACCAAAGGTCTGCTTTGTGTTTCCACCTGATCTGAAGAACTATGAAGATTAGTTAAATTAGACCATTGGCCGACCTTGTTTCATTTGTTTTCAATGCTTTTTGGAGATATTCCTCTGAGATTTCTGCCACCATCTCAATACATTGAAACTAAAGTAAGAAATAATCCCATAAAGTGAATCAGAAATCATGTTTGCATGCAGTAATCAGATTTCTCCCTTAATGTATAACACTGTTGTCTTTTCTTTCTATTTGTTGTGAGAGCATTTGGACCAGTGGTGCAATGAGAGCACCGTGTCTGAATGTGCAAATGAGTTTTACAATTCATAAAAGTCATATTTTGTATTTCATTGTTTTGACGCACACTACAGACTGTACTATACAGTAATGATGTTTCCGTGGTTTCACAGACTCACAGTAGTTGCTGGGACTTCAATAATGTTGGCTGCCCGCTCAGTTGTCAATAGTTTCATTCACATATTTTTAACTGCATAAACCCTGATTGTATCGCTCTCTGGTCGACGTAGAGGTTCATCCTGATGGACAACCCCAGCAGACTGTACAACGTCATCCAGGAGGACCTGCCAGCAGCCAATGGGATCATCCACATCATCGACCGGCCAATCACAAACACTCTTTCTGACAAATCTCCTCGTGATGAACGGGTGAGTCAAACGGTCACTTCAACAAAATATGGAAAATTACCTGAAAACCCCCCAAAAAATACCACATCTACACTGAGGTTGACCTAAAACATTTTAAACAAACATAGAACGAAACAAAATAGTGTCTCACAGAAAATGTACTTTCTGAGCATTTCCAATATTTTAGTTTAATTTAAAAAAGAAATCTGCCTTAATGCATTGATGTGTTGTTTAGTACAGTTAAATGTATACTAGATGTTTCCTGCTGACCTGTGTGTCCACTGCATTAACTCCATAAACGTGATTGTCGGCCATTCGATCATCTTCTTCTTCTTGTGTCCAGTTTGCTAAGCTGACGATCAGAGAGATTCTGACTAAGGATGAAAAATACAACCGCTTCCTGTCTCTGGTTGATGTGAGTATTTTCTTCAGGCCAATAACATCACACCCGACATCTATATGGCAGTGAGAGCTTACCAAAACAATGTCGAGGCTTAATCCTTTGCTCTAATCGGATGTGTTTGTGTGTGTTCGTAGAACTGCGGGTCGCCGCCCCCCTTTCGGGGTCCTGGTCCCCTGACTGTGTTCGTCCCCACCAACCAGGCTGTGGACAAATCCAGAGACGGCAGCATCTTGTACATGCTGCACGAAGTAGGTGTAGTTAGCACTTAAGGTTTCATTTGTTGAGTGTAATTGTTATCAGAGCAGATAACATACAGCTAACTTTAAATGATGAGTCTGCTTACAGTCTATATTTCTTATTATCAACGAATTCCATGAAAAGACGACAATCAACTATGTATTTGTCTGAAACCAAATACTCTATAACTTCCTGACCCTGTTGCTCTCAACCCCAAAACCATTGGTACCTATTGAAGCTGTAAATCTTAAAAAATGTCCCCACTAATATTCTATATTTTCAAGGATCTTTATTTTCCTAACATGATTTCTACCACCCCAGCTACCAATTGTTAGTCCTTTTAGCTATCATTAAGCTAATGCGAGGATTATCAGACATTTTTAATGACATTCTTCTCTTTTTCAAGGCCAAACATAAACTTCAGGAACTTCTCAGACATCACGTTTTCTCCCAGGCGGTGGTAAGACAACCCTTCAACCCACGCACCCTCCATCAATCTATCAGTTTTCCATACTTGGTTCTCTCTTCCTTTTTGTGTTTTTTACTCTGCTTGTGAAGAAGGCATACAAAGAAATAACTTTCTGTCCAACACTTTAGTCCACAGCAAGATGTCTCATGATCTAACAGGCCACTTACACATACAAATCTTCGTAGGCAATATCATATCATTGTTCTTATCAGTACAAACTTTATATTTTAGCTCTGCTGCTGTTAAAGGTACTAAATTCCAAATTCAGAGCATATCTATGATTGAGGCATTGCCTCCACATGGCTCTCAACATGGTGACGGCCTAGCAGCTAACGGTGCTACCAGCACTAACAGTGCTGGCAGAGCCAACAGCGTAAAAGTAAAAGTTGTTTGCTGCTATATTAATGCTCTGAATTACAAATTTAGCACCTTTTTAAGGCACTAAGAATAGCTAAATTGTCATTGTTGCTTCTCCTGTCCAACATGTTTGGAAACAAGTTTTTTTTTTTTTCTGTCTGCAGCTGACAGTCGACGAGTTAACTACTCTCCCGCGGATTCAGACGATGGCCAATCAGATTGTCACCATCACTGTGTCCAACGATGTAAGTGCATCTGATATGCTTTTGGCAGTGCTTCTCATAATATGACTTGTTTCCTGTCTAATTTACAGTAAACATCAGCAGTTTCCATTAACACAAGCCCCCCCCCCCTTTCTTTCTCCAGGGTGAGATTCTACTGGGTGAAAAGGGCGTCCGTCTGGCGAGCACCAACATTGTGGCGTCCAACGGGATCATCCATATGATTGACGGGCTTCTGTTCCCGCCCTCCATCCTCCCCATCCTTCCTCACCGCTGTGATGTCATCGAGAGCAAAATCACCTTGGTGAGCCGAGCGAGGCCGAGAGTCAAAATCAAACTCTGCACCAACAAACGGCAACACACACAGACTGCAGAGACAACAGGCCAATATATATAGAGGAGTCGAACAGTGGCTAACATTAGCTGGCTAATTTATATTTTACACACACAATTGTCAGATTAAAACAATTTTTGGTTCAGCTACATATGTTTGATTTAGCAGGCTAATATGGTTTTGGTTTGCTTGGAATAATTTGTGCATCGTTTTGACATTTAAACCTGGGTCAAAGTTTCTGCTGAAAAGTTATTATTGAAACTGATTGGGCTCTGACTTCAGAAGGCTCGACTTGTAATAAACGACGACAGACAAAAACCAAATGACGGTTCAGCTAACAGTAACGCTAACTTCTTTCTCTCTGTGTTTGTGTGTTTTCAGGGTCCATGTGTTTCCTGCCGTTACCTCCATGAGACTGAATGTCCAGGTGGCACCACTGAAATGGTAAAACATATCATTATTACTGCAACATTTCCATTCTATTCTGTTCTCTTCTGCAGAGACCCCTGGGGGTTAGAAACATACGACTGATGTGGAAATCCTTATGCAAAGTGTGAGGTGAAATGTATATGTAGGAGCATTCAGTAAAGTTGTGTTCATGTAAACAATAACATTTGGTATGTGACCGTTGACCTTCAGAATAAACAGGATGAGGGTTAGAAAGTGTTATGAGGATGTAATGTGTTATTTATATCCACTGAATGACAGCACAGGTTATAATTGATGTCACATAAATAAAATACTAAGAGCTGTAGCAATCAAAAAGGAACTTCTAACATGCTATTTTTCTGTCTGTTCAATACAGAATATGGGAATGTAGGTTATTTTCCAGATACTAGTCTGTGCTTTAATTCACCTGGTGTGACAATTAAATACTGTGTTACATTCTTTTTGTCAAAGAATTATAATTCCCTGCTTTTGTTCGGATTGCCCGATCCATATTCCAGATGTCGGGCTTTAAAATTTCAGCTAAATCATGTGCTCAGTTCAGCAATTTGTTCGCAGATGTTGCCTCAATAGTTTTTTTTTTTCTACTCAACGGGCAATATGGACGAGAACAGAAAGCTAACAAATCTGTGTGTTTGTCTCCAGGACAGTCATCAGATCGGCTGTAATTACCTCCAAGGGCGTTACAGTATGCCCATCAGTAAAGGCTGTGCCAAATTTTGCAACACAACCAAAAAGGTGAGACTTAGTTTTAGCTTCATTCATCTACTTTTCTTCTGTCTTTACAAGTCATGGCACCTTCTAACAAGAAGGTGTTCAGTGTGTTGACTGTCCTCAGCTTTCAGTTTCAAAATTTTTATCAATTATTATGGTTTATTGACTTACATAATCTTTTACTGAAGGTTGTACAGATTTCAGGGATATGAAGCATTTTAACTTGCATCACAGTAAGCAAAAAATACAAATGTATTAATCTCACTGGTTAGATTAAAAAATAAATAAAAACACAAACTCACATGTGCTATTTGAAGGTAGCACGAAGTCAAACAAGGACCCACATTAGAAAAGATTCATAGTCAAGAACTACGAGTGACACAGTCGATGGTTTTACTGTTCAGGTACCAGTCGTATATTGGTAAGATAGTATTAATCTATAACATATAGTATATTTCTGTTTTAATTTTGATGTGTGTGTGTGTTTGACAGGTAGCACAGTGCTGTAAAGGTTTCTACGGTCCGGACTGTAAACCCTGCATCGGAGGATTCCAGCATCCCTGCTACGACAAAGGAACGGTGAGCAACATGCAAATGCTCTGTCACTGGAGCGTGCGTCAACTGATGTGTTTTATTTATGTATTTATATTTTATTTTTCACCACATGCAGTGTTTTGACGGGATCTATGGCAACGGCTCGTGCAGCTGTCAGCCAGGCCTCAAGGGTGTCGCCTGCCACATCTGTGCGGATCCGTCCAAGCACGGAGAAAAGTGTGATGAAGGTAACATCTCCTCCTCACTTGGAGAGCAACTTCTGTTCAAACAATCAGCATTTTATTTCTTCGCTGACAGCAGAGCATTGCATTGTCCAAGCCATATATACACTACTTTTTTATTCTATTGTGGAATATTTGAGGGCACTATATATAGTGGATAAATGTGTACGCTCAGAATTTGGACTCTCAATAAAAATGGCAGTAAATATAGTGCACTATATAGTAAATTGGGAGGGATTTCGGACACAGCCCCGCTAGCGGCTCTTTGAGACACAGCAGCGCTTTGAGCTAAAAGCTAGCATGCCCGCAATGACAATGCTAACATGCTGATTAGCATGTTTGATATTTACCATGCCAACCATCTTAATTTACCGTGTTAGCTTGCTAACATTTACTAATAAGCAATGAACACAAAGTAGAGCCGAGGCTGATGGGAATGTCATTAGTTTGAAGTTATTTGGTTATAAAAAGTATAATTTTGACCGTATGATGGAGCTAGAGAAAAAGTATCACCACAGGTATTTCAATTCATGCTGAGGGGCACGTAAATGTCTGTACCAAATTTATTGACAATGCACCCAAAAGTTGTCAACCATAAATATCAACCTCATGGTGGCAATAGTGCAAAGATCAGTCAGTAGGATTAATCCTCTGGGGACCATGAATGTCTTGCCTCCTGTTGCCAGGAGAGTACCTGACAAACAGTAATCCTCCATCAGTCAGATTTTGAGACATTGATCCACTACTGTGACTGAGTAGCTTTTTCACATAATGTGCGTTTGTGTGCGTCTTCAGAGTGCCGCTGTGTCCACGGTTTGTGTGATAACCGTCCAGGCAGCGGTGGTGTGTGTCGGAGAGGATCCTGTATGGAAGGATACTCCGGAGAAAACTGTGACAAGATGGCCACGCCATGCAACTCTGACGGACTGCAGGAGCACTGTCACATCCATGCATACTGCACACACACAGGACTGCATACCAGGTAAGATACTACTACTGTTATTACAACTGACGGTGTTGATTTTGGCACCTGATTTGGATTTATTTCTAATCTTTTAACGAAAATGTGTGTATTAGTTTGAGTCACATTTAAGTTAGTTTTATTGATACTGATTTCACCTTGTGAGTTTGGCAAAATGTGGTCTTGACAGGAACTACTACAGAAGCAGTTTTGAATACTGTTTGTATTTCTGTCAGTCTGTCTGTGGACAGATTTTTTTCAGTGCGATAGCATCACATATACGTGCCAGATACAGCAACAAAACTTTACAGGTGGTGCCGGGGGATGGGAAGTGGAAAAGGAGCCATAGTTCCCTCCACTTTGCGCCCCTGACCCGATTTGGCGTCACCAAACTTTACAGGTGTGTTGCTGAGATCAAAATTAGGGCCGAGAAGAAGATGGGTGCGGTCTAAGCAGTGGTGCTGGAAGTTGGTGGGTCACGCCCCTGGACTCTAGGATTCATTTTAGGAATTAGCCCTTGTGTTCTGGTGAATAACAAAAAAGGAAATATAGATAAAAGCAAGTACTGCATAAATATAGAAAAGAAAATACAATAAAATATGAGAAGATACTATTAATAATATGTGCAATATACAGTATATATACTGTATACAGCATGGCTGTAGAGTTTTTGTCTTGTTTCCATCCAACTGTTAATGCTAGCTAACATTACTGGTGGAGACTTCTCTTCCTGCCAGGCAGATATCTCAAAGCGATGTCAAGGAACCACCTCACGTCTTTTCGTTGGAAAGGATTCTCTGAGACCTGTCAAGCACCATGACAACACTGTGGGCTGGTGTCAGTTTGGACAGCGAGAAACCTGTGTGTGTCATTCTCACCAAGAGTAGCAGCTCTAGCTTTTTTAGATTCCTCGCGTACAGCCTCATCCTCACTACGGAGGCACATGGACCACTGCAACGCTCTCAATTCTTCTGTGGTTCTCTGCAAAACAAACAACACGAGTCACCTTTCAGTTAACTTTAACTGCAGCTTGTTTGTTAATTAAAATCTTTGTTTGTGTGTGTTGCACCAGGTGTTTGTGTAGGGATGGATATGATGGTGACGGTCACTCCTGTTCTCCCATCAACCCCTGCCTGAAGAGCAACCGGGGAGGCTGCCACTCCAACGTGAGACTTACTGCTTGAGTGTGTGTGTGTGTATGAGAAAATTAATGATTCATCAGCAGATATCAAATATATAATATTGGTAAACTGCCAGTTTCTGTGTTGTTGCAAACTATTTATTATTCAACCTTCGGTCTTTTTATAAAACTGAAGATGTATCTACTTTATAACGCGTCCTCTCCCTCCCTCTCTACAGGCAGAGTGTGTGTATGTGGGTCCAGGTAACGCGTCGTGTGTGTGTATAGAGGGCTGGACAGGTGACGGCAGAGTGTGTGTGGAGATCAACAACTGTCAGCTGGAGAGTGGAGGAGGCTGCAGCCCCAACGCCGACTGTAACCACATCGGACCTGGACAGGTCGGTTACTAACTATTAATGATGGATAATAAGCATCGTTAATCATTGATGGTCATTAACTAAACATCTACAACTTATTAAAAATGTGTTCCTTTCCTATGTCCCTGTTTGGGATGCCTTGTCCCATTAACCCAGCTGTTCTTCTGTCTCACGCCTTTACTTTAACAAATGATCCACATATTCGCTTCTGTTGTCATCAGCTCCTATTTTCTATTCATTTATTAATTAATTACTAATCAGCTGTCTGACTGTCAATAAAAGTACTGTTTGTTTATGTGTATGTCTGATTGTCTGTCTGTGTGTTTGCAGAGTGAGTGTGTTTGTAAAACAGGTTACATGGGCGACGGTATTGTGTGTGACCTCATTAATCCCTGCCTCAAGAACAACGGAGGCTGCCATGACCTGGTAAACACACACACACACACACACACACACACACACGTAGTATGTGTGTATATATAAGCATATGTGTCAAATTGATTAGAATTTGGTGGTCAAAGATTAAAGTCACTGTGACCTCAGAAAACACATTTTTGGTCAGAGACAGAGACTCGTGTCTGTGGAGTTACCAGGACATTGTTTCCTGGAAAATACTTGCTGCTTTTGACCTTTTTTCACATATAATTTCCAGACGTGCAGACATTTAAGTTCTGATTCTTCTTCATCTGAAGAATTTCCTGTGCAACATGTTTACTTGGGTTAAGAGTGTAAACAGAGATTTGATCAGTGTTGTGTAATTGCTGCGGCCTCGGTATTTCTCATGATTCCTTTCTGCTGCATTCTCTGTCAGGCGAAGTGTGAGCTCTCTAAGGTGGACGGGGCTCACACCTGTACCTGTCCTGACGGCTACACAGGAGACGGAACCATCTGCTACGGGACAATACTGGAGGTAAGTATTCAGACCAGTGTGACACTATATAGGGGCGTCTCAAATTATTTTTTTGGCCCTAGTCCTGAGCCCTTGTTGTTCATCTGGGAGCGCCTTGTTAGGGACCTTTATTGCATGTCATACCCATCTCTCTCTCTCTCACCCATTTCCACACTGTCCTTTGTCAGATGTAGGAGAAAATGCCCCAAAATATAATCTTAAATATAGGTTGCCTGCCGATACCAAGTCTTATTCATTTCTTAAATTTACGTAGCAGCGGAAGATATAAAACGGAGAATGGGACTCCTGAAATTGACATGAAGCGATCCACCAACGAGAAAACGTCTCACTCTGTTGGAGTTGTTGCAAAGTACAAAAACACTCTGAGGGTCTTTGGCAGAGTGCAGACATACAAACCTGACAACAGCCATGTGGCCTAATATCAAGTTATTAACGGAATTAAAGTTAATTAGCAACAGCTGACAGCCGATCGCCTGGGACGTTTGTCATTTTAACAGGAGAAAGTGAAAAATAAGAAGCTGCTACCTGAATGTTTCGTACGCTGATACTACAACCCAGATTTGTCTACAGTGACCAGACAAACTACATACCATAATAACTCTGTGTGTGTTTGTAGGAGCTGGACATGAACCCGAAGCTGTACACTTTCTACCGACTGACTCAGGTGTGTAAAAACAGATTCACTGCTCTATACTGTCGTTACTCGCTTATTCAAGTTTTGCACTGTGTGGTTTATCCTGAAGTTCTAGCATAACTACCACACTTTGTTCAAACTAAGCTGCATTTAGACCAAACTAGATTACCAGGTGGGGAGTTATAAAGTTATTTAGTCTAATCTAAATTAACTCGTAGCTTCTGGTATGTTAAATCAGCCAAAACCAAAGCTGTAAATCTTTTTCTTTCAATGTAGATGTAGCTGCTGTAGTAATGTGACATGGTCGGTGTTTTAACAAATTATTCAACACTAAAGATAATATAGTTGTATTTGTGTGTGTGTGCTGTCAGACGTACAGTCACCTCTCTGACGACCTGCTCGGGAACCTCACAGTGTTGGTTCCGTCCAGAGAAGCTCTGAGGAACATGACTTCAGCTCAGGACAAGTTCTGGTCCAGCAGACACCACCTGCCTCACTTGTTGCGGTCAGTCACCTCACACGCTGATCAGACGCACACTCAAACGTTTCTCACTAAGCTCAGGGACGCAGTAAAATGAAACTCTGTGTTGCTAATCTTATAACATCATCAGCTCAAAACAACATTTTTATTGTTGTGTTGTATTGATTTCCCAAGAAACACTGGGATGTATTATCAGGACGTTTGACCTGATCTGATATTGTGTAAATATCTTACGACACTGTTCACCTGTGGAGCATTAAACTGGATGAAACACAGAGCCTTTAAACTTGAAGCCACAATATCCCCGGATCAAGTTGTGAGTTTGTGTTCAGTGAAATGAGTCTTAACCGTTTCCTCTTTGCTCTCTCTGGTTGCAGGGCCCACATCATACCGGGGATCTACTCCATAGAAGACCTGGCCAGAATGGTGGGCCACAGGCTGCAAACCCTGAACCCCCCCACCGACTGGGAGATCAGCAACAGCAGCGGGGTAAGAATGGGGGAATTGTGACAGACAGACTTCACGTTTTGGTGGATTTACTAAAACTCACGCAATTTGCGAGGATCAGTTTTGTGTGTAAAGTGCTCCACTTCTGAAGAGTGTAGGTGCAAATACCACAGATGTGTTGAGGGTGTCTGTGCTCTTGTGTAAAATAGTTCCATACAAAGTCTGACTTAAACTGAAACTAACTAAAAGTATCGTCTTTAAGTCTAAACCATACCTTTTCCACTACTGAACATTTAAATATTGATATTAATATGTATATATTAATGTCTATTAACATTCTAAAACAGATTAAATAAACAAGATCCAACGTGTTAATTAAGATAGACTGGACTGGACGCTACAATGACTCACTAGCTCTTCATATACTGTTTATAATGTTAATTCATTTACACATTGCACCTTTTAAATGGCTCTTATTGTATAAATAGACCTACACGTTAGGCTGTATTATATGTATACAGTTTTTCTCAGGTGAAGTTGAATTGCAGCAGCTGTGAATGTTTTAAACTCTTGTTCATTATTGAATATGTCTATGCAGCATCACATGATAGTTATTTTCTGACCTCTGATCTCAGATGAATGCTCAGCTTCGCTCACACAGACCTGAGGACTCAGCTCCAGGTGTAGACTGTGTAATGAACTGCCGCCTCAGCAGATCAGACATTAATTACACGCAATTTGAGAGTGTCTGGTAAAAATATCTCACCTGATATATTGTCAGGCCTAGTTCAGAGTTAAACAGACACACATAACTGTGTTTCCCACAGAATCACATTCTATGTGTGGTGGTGGATCTGCCGGGGTTAGAAATTAAGTAGTTGTTACCAATACAAGGGAAATTCCATGATTCTTTATACTAATACGATACCACGGTAAAGAAACAAAAGTAAAACAATGAATCCCACGTACTTCAACATACACTTCTTTATAACCATTTGCATACTGGTTTTCGTAGGAAGTTAAACAAGTCATACTTCCCTCTCAATTATCAGAATCAGCTTTATTAAGTTGACTAATTCGCTCTCAACCTACAAATACAGAAATAATACAATAAACTGAAAAAAACAAGGACAACAAAGTCGAACAGATGTAAGCATAAACATTTAACTGCTATGTATGAATATAAATATATATACTAAAGTGTATATATATGAACATAAAACACAACAATGACAATGAAATGGAGGTAGTTATCTATTTTATATTGCTATTAACGCAAAAAACGAAATTTTACAAGATTATGCTGGAACACATCATGATAATGTTAGAATTTACCTTCGCCAAATACTAATTTGTACTTTTAATGCTTCATAATTGAATTCATAATTTGAATCCTGTTAAAGGAGCTGCTAACAGCTAAACTAGCTCTCATCCTGCCAATTTCAACACAGATTTGTTGTTCAAAACGTAGCATTATCAGGGATAAATATGGTAATAATAAAGTAGAAAATCAAAATGTGACGATAAGTGTTGGTTTTGTGGCGGACCGCCACAAATATATCAATATATGGGAAACCCAGTGTTCACTGTATTTAACTGTTGTCGTTTGTTTCAGGGGATCCACATTGGAAAATCCTCCATCCTGACCCACAACCTGCCTGCAATCAATGGCTACATCCACATCATAGACCAGGTAAGAGTCTCAACGACCAGGACGCTCAGTAGAGGAAACAACATACTGGCTCTTAGAGCTTTACGAAGAAGGAAAATGTCATTTGGTATAATTGTTAGAGGGATTTCATCAGGTTGTTCATCAGAGGACTGTTCATTAGATCAGGAGGTAGATTACAAGGAAATTAAATTAGACCTCTAACACAATATAAATACAAAGTTTCAGAGAGTCTTTTGTGGGTAAAATTTTCATTTTCATGCAGACAAATAAATGTAATGAACTAAAACTCTTGTCTGTTTGTTTATTTGTTTGTTTGTGTGTGATCAGATTCTGGCTCCATCCCGCTCAGACATCCCCCCCGAGCCCCCCACCCTGATGGCCTTCCTCAACTCCTCCTCCACCTTCACTCTGTTCAGACAGCACGCTCTGGTAGGATATCTGTCTGCCTGTTTCTCTGTCTGAGTTCAACCTTGTTAGTTTTTTAAAATATGTTTTCTGTGTGTGTGTGCGTGTGTGTTCACAGATGTTCAATCTCTCAGATGATCTGAGTGTGTTTGATTTCACGCTCCTGCTGCCAACAGATGATGCCATCAGGCAGCACCTCAGCAGGACTAACTCCTCCCTCCTGGTAGGTGCAGATGATCTGAGCAATAACATAAAAATGGATGCTACAGCATGAAAGCCTGCTCTGTAAATCACTTGTTCAGTGTTCTCCTTTTAGAAAAACATCTGAAACCTAATAAGAGAAATGTATATTTTGGGGTTTGAAGATGGTGGGTACCATTAGTTTGACTAAATACCGTTTGTTCGCCGTCAACGTGGATTGAAAACTTGTTTCCATACAGCCAATCCAATCACTTAATTTTGAACCATATCTGCATGAAGCAGCAACATTAGCTTTCTATCACAGTCAAATCAGATGGTCACACTGAGCCAGACAGCAGTTTCCTGCTAAAGTCTCCTTCTTACCGAACCTCCAACATGAACACACGTCTTGTCCTGCACCTCAGCTTTTTAAACAAACATTTACCCAGTTAGCTGCTGAGCTGCAGCACATTAAACAGCATGTTAATGTTAGCCCGGTTAGATGCTGGCTTGTCCTCACTGTTCAATACCACTGACAACAGTCTGCACATGATGCGAAGGCTGCGGAGCAGGTTTGTTTACTCCGTCTCTCATTCACTAAGGTGTTACCGACATTCTGGCAGCCTGCTAGCTGCCATCAATCAAACACAGACAACAACTCTCCAGACGGCTCGAGAGGAAAAATAAGTACTTCTGATATTTCCCTTAAGACCTTTTTTCTTCTATTTAATAGTTGAAGTCACTGCACAGGCACCACTGGTAAAATGATTTGTTGATTATATTAAGTCTTTTGGAAGAATGTGCATCCTTGTGCGTGTAGTGGCAGTGTACACTTCATACTTCAAACTCTACAAATCTATTTATTGTATCCATGGTATGAGGCCCCGTACCAGGTCTGTCAGGCTTAAAACTTTATGTTGATTTCTTTCTTTAAGTTGACTTGCAGCTGCAAACATCTCATCCACACTCAGACATTTCTCTGGCTCATGAAGAAGACGTCCTCGTTCTTATTTCCACATAAATAAGTTTTGAATGGTCAGTAGATTTCTCCAACTATGAATACTTTGATTGAATGCAGGTAAACAGTCTGTGTGTGGAGCTAAAGGGGCGGAACACATCGTCTAACGATAATTTAGATGTCTAACGATAATGATCTTGTGAATCAACTACTTGTGGAAACAATCCATTCAAACACGTCGTCTCTCAAATCCAGCCTCGCATCTCAAGTTGCTGATCAGACTGTAAACAATAAGCAGCACACGGAAAAGGAAGACTTGGTCTGGATACCCGCTGGCTACACCCGAACACCATAAATATAGCTCGCCGCCTCCAGAGGCGTCAGACTGATAGCCGACGGGTTCTGAGATTGATTATTCATAAACTCACGTCCTTTGTCCGTTTGTCCAGGACTTTGATGTGTTCAAGTACCACATAATTCTCAACGAGCTGCTCTACCCTGACCACCTGTCTGACGGCACGCTGAAAAGCACCCTGCTGGGCAGCGATTACCAGGTCCAGTTCCACTTAAACGACAACAACCAGGTAACAACAGCTGGTCGGTCATGTGACCAACCTTCCAGAAGCTTTTCACACCAGAACAGTGAAGACTTGTCTGTTAATTAGAGGAACGCACTTCTGCTTTTGCATTTCTGTCGAGTTTTAGATTGATTTCCTTCCAGGCAGCCATACGTTTTAGTTAATCTCTATGAAAATCAAAATGCAGAGAAATGATCCATCAGTGGACATTTTTGATCAAAGTTGCATGAGATTCAGCTGCAGAACCGCAAAATGAATACAAGACACAAGTAAACTATTATCACCCTTTTTACAAGGTTCATGTTTTATCGTTGTTTTTTTCTAAATTTGATTTCATGACAACAGTGATTGTCAATAAAATGCTTTTCAGCAGCGGACTGTCAGTTCTGTGATGAACGCTTCACTGAGTAGAGTTCATTATCAGGTGAGGATACCAAAACGTGGACAGAAATTAAAGCTTCCTAGTCATCGATAATTCAAGTCCGAGAAACAAACGGAGACCGATGGATCCCTGGAAAGAAGGAAGTCAATCTAAAAACTGACAGATGAGAAGTTTTGTGAAATATAAAAGAATCACAGTTTATGTGCGAACACATAAAAAGGTCTTTTAACGTGCACATCTTTACCAGTCGGGCAGAGTGAAGAGTCTGATTTGCTTCTCACCCTCCAGACAGCTGTGAACGACGTTCCCCTTGACGGCACTGTAACTGAGATGCAGAACGGTGTCATCATAGTCATCCCTCAGGTCCTGAAAATCCACCGCAACAGATGCAGCAACCAGGTCACCCTGCAGGTCAACGTAAGGACGGACGGACGGACGGAGGGAGGGAGTGATGGATGGATGGATGGAAAGGGGGATGAATGAATAAATGGAAAGAGGGATAGATGTATGTATTAATGGATCAATGACGGGATGGATGGAGAGAACAATAGACAGCTGGGTGAAGGTGAATATAGATTAGAGGGTGAGGTGATTAATGAATCTGCTCTCATCGCTCTGAAACAATTGAGGCAATGAGTGTGACGACACGGCTCAACAAATACAGAAACCGCTTTTTTAAAGATTAGGACGAAAGATTAGGACTAATTGGCGCAGCCATGTTATTGTAATGCGGTCACACATTTGTGTAGTACATAAATTCATGTAGTATTTGACATGGGGTTGGAACGCGTCTCAGCCAATCATAATCAAGCACCAGAGCTATCCACTTTATAAATAGATTATAAAAAATGCTGTTGAAGCCGTTTTTATACGACCACATCAATCAGATGCTGTATCAGTTTTAATTTGACTGTATCTCACGTCACATTCTATCATAATTGATGTGACAGGAGTGTTTGCACCATAATGCATTTTCAAAAATAAAACATGAAATGAGACTCGCTGAGAAGAACATTGGAAAGCAGAGATTGATGCACAGGATGTTTGAGTCTCCTGTAATCTCACGTCTGCCACATAGACGAGCAGAATAAAAAGTTATAACCCACCAGGCTGATGTGTGTGGTTAGTTAGCTGCAACCTGGTGTCATTACCATGTAATCAAGAGAAACATAGTTAACAGCCGTGCATAATGTGCATAATCAAAATCAGAAATCAGAGGCTGCAGATTTATCGACGTGTGTTGTGCTGCCTTGAGATGGCTGCTGGATTTCATGAAGCGAAGGAGAAGCTTTTTATAGAGAGTGAAGCATCTGTGGACAAAAGATAACCACATTATACTTTACCTTTTGAAGCACATATAAATGCATTTACTGGCTGGGGAATGTCTAATTTAAACCGTTTGTTTGCATTTAAAGCATTATTCACTTATTGCAGCGCATTTGCTGCAAGTATTTAATTAGCTCTTGAGGACAAAGTAATTAAATTGGCAGTGGAGATACAGACGTTTATCATCGGGATGGATTCTTCCTTCTAACCCCTCCGTCCCTCCTTCTCTGTCCTTGTCTCCAGGGAAGGTGCGCAGACTGTGAGGGACCCCCTCGATGCCTTTTTAGCTACAAACCGGTAAGAAAACTGTTTCGGTTCACAGGGGGTGGACACAATAACATGAACACCTGTGCAGCTGGAACAAATCAGTTTTTCTATGTGCCATGTGTTTACTTCTGTTCGAGCAGGTTCTAATTGACAAGATAAAGATAGAGTTGTATTGTTGTTGTATTGTACCTGTGTTCTGGAACAGCTCTCAGTTTGGGTTTCTACTGTGTTTCTAACGTCTTCTGCTGCAGATCAGAGAGCAGTTTCCGGCCAACATGCGATCCAACTGTAAATACAGGAAGCGAGTCGGAGTCAGGAGGAAGTCCGTGCCAGGCTGTGTCCTCAAATGTCTTCGGTTAACCACGGTCTGCTGATACTCCTACCAACACTGTAGTTCTACCACAAAAACTACTACAAGTACTACTCTGTGCTGTAGTTTGGGTCGGGTGTTGAGAACTGGCTCTGATTTGGGAGTCATTTTAATTTACAGACTCTTCTTAGTGTCAGCGTTCACTCAGAGTCAACCCTGTTTTCAACTCTGGTTTTGACTTTTCTCTCGAGTCCAGTTGGCCTTAAATATTCTTGACGACTGTTGTGTTGATGTAACTTACACTAGTAGTGATATTATAGCTCGAACGACAGAAAATGCTACGACTATACCCGCAACAATTAGCTGGTGTAAGTGTTACTAGCTGCTACTACACTCCCACTACTGTTACTACTCAAACTGCTGCCAATACCACAACTGAATATTACTGAGAAGTACAACGTTTTTGTTTTATTATTAACAGTTCTTCTCTTCTTTATTTACTTTTTAAGACATTTTAAAGGAGAAATTTCAAAAGAAACTTAAATACGAATTTCATAATTTTCTATTATATTTTATAATAATTTTATTTAGTTATATTTTATTACCTTAAACTAATTCTTATAACCAATTCTAGTTTTAAGTTATTTATTGACTTCAATTGATTTTATCTTTAAAAAAACACGTATTTAAAATATTTTATTTTTCGAGTAATGATAATAAATAATAATGCATTTTATTTAATAAGCGCTTTTCGAAGGGGATAAAAGCTCAAATTCGGAAGGAGAAGCGGCAGCCATCAGTGCTCAGCGTCCTCTCTCATCCGAGTGTTACTCGTTGCTCTTATCCATACAAATAAAATGCTTGATGTCACTTCAGATTATCATAAAAACGATTCATGCAGATTGTTGAAAGTGTACTTTTACTGTAAACGGACATACAATTATTAATGCAGCCTGTAGACTGTAAAGACTCTTCTTTGTTGGTATCAGCAGTGTTGGCAGCTGACAGACATCAGAGAGTTGTGATTCTTTCTATTATGGTCTGTTGATGATGATAATAATGAACAATAACACTAATAAAGATACTGACGTCTGTCCTGCAGGATCACTCCTGCTGCCCCGGTTACTACGGCCACGAGTGCTTCCGATGCCCCGGCGCCGTCGGCAGCTGGTGCTCCAATCACGGGGAGTGTCAGGACGGTAACCACGGCAACGGGGAGTGCCGTTGCTTCGAGGGTTTCCACGGCACCGCGTGCGAGGACTGCGAGCCGGGACGATACGGAGTCAACTGCTCCTCCAGTGAGGAACATGCACACACAAACAAAGATACCGAGGGGGGCAAATTCACAAAAAGGGGATTGTGCAGCTTTTGCACGCTGCTAAAGCTGCACAAATAAGACAAAGAGAGCACCTGCACGGGGTAAAATGCACCCCTACTACAAGAAAACAGCATCTCTGTGCTAAATTAGGTTAATAATACACAAATTATTTCTTCCTTCTCCCTCCTTTACCAAATCCTGGGCTTACAATTTGCCCTTTCTTCTCTCTTAATTACCTCGGAGATGGAAGTGGCTCTCCAGCAAGCCCCTCCAGACGAGACCTCTGGCTCAGGCTGATTCTCCCCCTCACAACCCACACATTGACCTCAAGCTCACTATATATACTACACTACACTATACTATACTTTACTTTACTATACTATACTATACTTTACTTTACTTTACTATACTATACTATACTGTACTGTACTTTGCAACATGGATAATTGCAATCAGATGCAAAAAAAGTGAAAATTACAAAATGTATTTGCGTATTTGCGCTGTTATATCATTTGCACAATAAATTTAGTGCAACATCTCAAATGAACCGGTCCTTGAGACGGGGCACAGAGTGGTTGCAAGTGATGTGCAGTTCATGGAGCTATTCAGTGGCAGCAATCCATTCTTTGTGAATTCGCCTGTCATTTGGCGTTAAACTGGACGATTGTGGTGAAGAGGGAGCTGAACCGGATGGCAGAGATGTCATTCCGCCTCTCATTTATAGTCATGAGCTTTGGGAAGTGACTAAAAAAATGAGACCCATGAAACAAACCCATGAAACTTGTGAGGCTTACAAACCTACAGTTTTAACAAACCAGCAACACTAATAATCAACAAAACTGTGATGTTAACTGATGATGCTAGGAAGCCTTTTAGCAGATTAGTTATTTTTCTAACATAAGAGAGTAATACTCGGAGGAAATGCTGTCACTTTTAACCTGTGCGTGTGTGTGTGTGCGTGTGTGTGTTGCAGAGTGTGTGTGTGACCACGGGAAGTGTGAGGACAGTCTGTCAGGAAGTGGCAGGTGTGTGTGTCACAAAGGTTGGAAAGGAGCTTCCTGCTCTGTAGGTAAGAGACACACAGACACACACACACACACGCAGTGTAACCAAACTCAATATTTTCTCTCACCCGCTATCACCTAAAATCTTTGTGCGTGTCTCAGAGATCAAGGACGACGCCTGTGGAGGTGTATGTGACGAGAACGCCAAGTAAGTCCTCCTTTTGTTCAGTCTAAAGGTGTGTGTGTGTGTGTGTGTGTGTGTGTGTGTGTGTGTGTGTGTGTGTGTGTGTGTGTGTGTGTGTGTGTGTGAGATCTGAATCAATTTACCCAGAATGCACCTGGCTGTCTGGAATCATTTACTATTCACTATAGCATGTTCAGAATGGTTAAACCTTTTATTTGAGGACTCACTTTATCCCACAGAAACAATGCAACATAAAAAGCAGTCATGATATATTAGATACTAACTGAGAGATAACCATCATCATGCATTGACTGTTTCACACAAAGACTCTGAAGACCTGAGGACAGTGTTTACTGATTACACTCACTGGCCACTTAATTAGGTACAACTGGTGCAATCTGGTGCAAAGAGATATATTCTACATTTACGAAGCTGACAAATGTTCAGTTTTGTGAATTCTACTTGATGTTTATTATTGACGTAGTAGTAGCTGGTGGTTTTGTACTGGATGGATTATATTGAACGTTTTTTCTAATATTTTGGGCAAAATAATAGAAACATGCGAAGTAGCTAATGCTATGCTCAAAAAGTCACAATTAAAAATGAATAACGTATGACATCACTGCTCAATAGTTTCATTAAAATAACATTTAGAAAATGGATGAAGTCAAACTAAGTTGAACTCACTCAAACAATGCTGCTATCATTTCATTATCATTAACAATATGCATCTAAATCTACCTGTAGTTTCAAATTTGTAAAGCTATATTGATTGTTGAGCTGAAGCATCTTGAAGGATTCAGAGACTGGAATAAAACTAATTGTTGTAAATAAAAAAAATAAAACCAGTCAAGTAAAGATTTGAAATTGAAAATTTAAAAAACGAAAAATGAACTCCTGGGTCAGATGGTTAAGAGCACAGATAAGCACATTCTGTGGCTGCTGAAATGGAAGTAAATAGTGCATTTGTTTGGGACTATTTTCAGCGGCGGATAAAATTTACAATTGGTGCTCTAGTGAGTATTTGTGGCCGCAGGACGGTTTATGTGTGATTGAGTCAAAATATACTACAGTGTGTGTGTTCATGGTATTGAAGGAACATGTCACCCAACAGTGTGGCTCATTGGTGTGTTTTTAATAGTTTGGGACTAAATGGAGCTCTTTGGTACAGATGAATAAGATGTATACATTATAACATATCAATATAACTAATGATACACTTTGTCCTCTGCTGCAGCTGTATAACGGGACCAAAGGGTACAGCTGCTGCCTGTGTGTGTGTGGCTGGATACGAACGCAACGGAACTCACTGCAATGGTAAAGACACACACACACACACATACACACACACACACACACACACACACACACACTCTGTACAAATATCAAATCTGATTACTTTTTCTCTCTGTGTGTCTCTCAGAGCTGGATTTGTGCCACATGTCTAACGGTGGATGTTCAGAATTTGCCGTTTGCTTGAAGGTCTCAGCAGGAGAGAGGACCTGTACCTGTAGAGGGGGGTACATTGGAGACGGGGTCATCTGTCTGGGTATGTAGTCCTGACCCCTGACCTCTGACCCCACAGCCCTCACCTGAACCTCCTGACATCTTACCAAGATATATGTCTTGATATATGAAATTTGGTTAATTTAAGGCCTTAAATGTTTCTTGACCTCACAATTTTCTTCTTTTTTTTTTTTTTACATGATTTCATAAAAATATATTTTCAACCTGTTGTGTGTTCACAGAGGTTGACGGTTGTTTGGTCAACAATGGAGGCTGCCACAGGTCAGCGGATTGCACCAGAACAGGCCCCAACACGGTGAGACAACACCGCACTGCAGTACGGCACATAATGTTAAACTCATAATGATTCAGCACCGAGGCTTCACTGTACCTGAGATTTGGTTCAGTTCAGGTGAGGTTTAAAGAAAAGTTTTATTTTTATACTTTTGGCCACCATTCATGTTGGTTATGCAGTTTGATAAAGTAAAAATACGTCCTCATTAAACCGGTTAAATGTTTCTCTATTTCTAAGGCTACATCCACACTAATACATCCAATACACAATCTCCAGGCACAGAAGAGTTTTTAGTGCCGTTTCAGAAATAATCTCCATCCATACTAACACGCCTGAGGCAGATTAGTGCTGCTGCACACAGGAATTGCTGCAAATTGCTCAAATAAAAGCTTTTCTCCTGCGCATGTAGGCAGTATTAGCATCATAAAATACAGAACTTTACTGCATGACAGCTGCCAGCATACACAACAAGGTCAGTGACGCCTGTAATTTGTTGTCCATGCTGAATTAACCACCGGTAGTCGAGGCTGATGTTTGTTTTCTTCTGGAAAAGGGTCATGTGATAGGGGCAGGACTAGTAAGACCCAATCATGAGGCGATTGTGTCGCTGCAGGGTTTCATGGTCATCTTTTTCAAAAGTCTCATTTTCGCCCGTCTAGAATAAAAAGCGATACCGGAGTTGTAAGACTAAAACTGGGTCAGCAGCGTTTTTTAATGTTTCCACATTTCCATTTTAGGGGTTTCAAAACAAAGAAAACAAGTGTGGATGCGAGGCTTAAATTTAGCAAAAAAATATGTGTTTTAAAACAAAAATGTATTTGTGTGGACGTAGCCGAAAACAGTTTTTAGCTCCCTGAAAAACTAAGATTTCACGAAACAGCCCTGGCTTGGTGTTTTAGTGTGTTCGGGGAACACTAAGCTTTTCCAAGACTGTAATGAAGGCTGCCCTCTGAGAGACACTGTGCCAGTAAAGTTAAGAAGGACTTTCTTTTACCTCAAACTTTTCTCTTTGGTCATTCACCTCTACAGCTGAACACAGCAGAGGAGCTGTGCTCGTTAATCAATATTTAAATTTGCGATTTTATTAGACAACCTTATTACAAAATAGGATTTTATCACCGCAGCACAGCAGCTTGGGAATGACTGCTGCATAACATGTAGTGTTTATGGGCCATGATTACGTTACTATTTCATACTCTTTAAGTTGTCTGACACCAGAAACATAAAAAACATGTAAATAACAACAACAATATCGTAATTTCGGCTGCGTTAAAACACGGTGTAGGTGACCGCAGAGAGCGGGACACTGAACACAGGTTGAACACTCAGTCACAGTCCACTGTGATCTCTGGGATCACGCATTTTATATGTCAATAAGCCCAGCTGTTGTCATTACATTAACCTCCCTCCGGAAACTATATATCTGTGTTTACAGCTCAAAAGAATGACTTGGAGTTCAGGAGAAATTGTTATTTGATTTGCTGTTTAGCAGATCACAGGGGAGGGGAGGAAACAGATGGATTTTGTAATTGACTCTTTTATTGACTGACTGTTTTCTCTGTCTGCTCTGTTGTTGTCTCAAGACGGCCTGCAGGTGTCGGATGGGCTTTCAAGGATCAGGGAGGTTCTGTTACCCTGTCAACCCCTGCAGAAATGTATGTCTGTGTGTCACTTTTGCTGATTTTCTTGCAGTCATCTACTTTATTCTGTCTTGTTACAATCCTGTTTACTTGCATCTCTGCCAGCACAAACCAGCTCTTAAAAACAGATCACACAGTCTGGTATCGTCATTGATTATTTCATTCACCTTGTAGGCAGTGAGCTGTTCCACACAGTTTGTACAGTGAGCGCGTTTGGACTGTAGTGATCACCATTAGGATGTTGAATGGTAAACGGTCTGTGCTTTTCTAGTCTTCCGACTGTTGCGTTTCTCTCTTCAGCATATACCCCCGGTGGGCTTTTCTAGATATCAAATATGACACGAGAGCCTCGGCCGGTCTGCTTTAGGCCTCTCGTAAGCAAGCAGATGTATATATGTTATGTCCCGAAGGATATGATTTATAATGCTATTTGTTCCGTTAAGGCGTGTTTATGTTTCTCTGTGAAGAGCGAAAAGGTAAATGTTCTCTGTTAAGAGCGCAGTCTGAGACTGAGACCGGAGTCCTTGGTATTTATGTGTTCTGTTATCTCCCTGTCACATGATGTGACAGTCGTTAGGTTTCTGATAACAGGAAGAGGCTCTGGGGACATGGTGTACATCATGTCCTAATTAGGTTTTTCTGTTTCCGATTAACAGGAAGCAGCTTGTAGGCAAGATGTGCATTCTGTCTAAGTGTGATATTGCTAAGCTTTAATGCATGTATATTGCAAGGGAGCACAATATGATTTGTGTTTACAATTTTTATACGTTTCTCTCAACGCGACCACTCAAAGCGCTACATGTCATCATTCATACACTGATGACAGGGACCATCAGGACTCTAATTAACCATCCACCCACCGTTCATACTACGCAGGCACAGCCATTTGGGGGTTAAGCGTCTTGCCCAAGGACACATCGACATGTACTAGCGGAGCCGGGGATCGAACCGCCGATCCTCTGATTGAAGGACGACCCCGCTCTACCACTGAGCCACAGTCGCCCCACTTCAAAGCAAATCTCCAAACCACATTTTCTCTAGATAATGAAAATATATTCTGTGGTGGCAGCAGGATTTCTAAAGTTAGCTGCTATCTATTTAATCAATCAGCAAAAAAAACAAGTTATTGCCCACATTGCACAGATATAAATGATGTCTTGGATCGGTTTGTGCATATCAAATACACACTGAAACGGACGATACTCCTCCTGCAGTTTCCTCCATTTAAGCTCTCAGCTCATTAATCTGCGACATGCTTGTAAAGGGTTAACAAGGAGCTCAAGTGATTGGCTTTTGTTGAAGCTCACTTCAACTCCACCTGCTGTTCTGAGCATTTTTGATTAACGTTTGAAACATTTGCTCCGTGCGACAGCTAGGCTAAAGCCGGCACTGAGCTAAGACCTTTGCTGCAGACGGACTAACTGAGGACTCAACTAATCAGAAACATCCAAGCGTGTCCTTTTGTCAGCAATTAAAGATACATTTTTGTGTGTGCAGAGAAATGGCGGCTGCAGTCAGCATGCTCGCTGTGAGTATATGGGTCAGGGTCAGAGGAACTGCACCTGCTACAGAGGCCACGTGGGCGACGGCATCAATTGCCGGGGAACCAACAACAACGTGAGTCACATGACCTCTGACTTCCCCCTGACCCTCTGACCTATCACTGTCTCCCCCCCCCTCCCCCATCACAGGAAGTCTGTCTGTCTTACAGGAGGTGTTCCGCCAATCAGAGAATGACTTCTTCCGTCGAATGGTAGCGGTGAGTCATGTTGAAATCCACACAGTAAATAAAACATTCATTTGATGCTGCTAAGTGAAAACATGGATGGTTTGCAAATACACGACTGCAAGACAGAGCAGAGCAGCTGGCCAAAAGTAATTTTTCGGTGGCTGCCCTGCTTACACATGATTCAATTAAATTGTTAAAAAAAGTTACAACTGACAAAAAAGATAAGTTTAATTTAACGTCATCGCGTGAGTTCACTTTGTTTTTTTTGTGTTCCTCAGAAATCAACATCTCGTGTTCTTAATAAAGACGGACCGTCTACTGTCTTCGTCCCTCTAGCGGAAACAAACAACGACTCCACTGTGTGTACAACATCTGCTGTTTTTAAATGATCTCATGTAATAATAATGATGTTACCCTACTCATGAGTTTTTGTTTATCTTAGATCTAAGTGTCTTACCTAGAAAAACTATACTGTAATTTACAAGATGAATCACTTTAATAATCATTTAATAAGTAAGTACATTTTTCTGATTCTGATTTAATAATCAAGTACATTTTTGTGTGTGAGTCATAAGACTGGATTATGGTTTCTAGTGCATGAAATGTACCTCATTAACTGGTGTTTGAAGGTTGAGGAATGGGAGCGGTCCGGTCGTCTCTCTGAGCTGCTTCGTTACCACATTGTTTCCTGTGAGATTTTGACCCTGAGTGACCTGAAAACCACCAAACTCGCTGTCTCTACGTCAGGACACACACTGCACTTCAGCCTGCAGCAGGTAACACACACACATACACACACATTTATTTGTGGAGGACGGCAGCTCTACTCGGCATCAATAAAGATCCAGCCATAACAGTATTTAAGATGATTTTTTATGGGCATTTTGATGCTAAAACATAGAACAAAATGTGAATGTTTGGATTTTAATAAATAAGTATAACATTTTTATTTTTATTTTAAAAACTGAAGAAATGAACGTAAACCACTTCATTTTGGGGAGTGAACTTTATTCATAAATAGTCTGTATGAAATGAACTTTGAGCTAAACACTGCTGATAACCCCTTTTCTCAAACTGCCTCCATGTCTTCACCTGTCTCACAATCCACCTCTCCACTCTCCTGGTCTTTGCTGCTGCCTGTCTGCCTCACCTCTCCCTGTCCCTTGCTCTCCTGCAGGGTTCAGTCTGGGTCAACAACAGATCGAGGATTGTGAAGAGCGATTACACCACTTCTAACGGAGTCATTCACCACATCGACACACTGTTGACGCCCTACAGGCTGCAGGACAAACCAAGCATGGAGTCTAACACGGTAAGTTGAGTTTACTTGAAATTAATAAACGATTTATGATCCATCAGGATTGAAAGACAGCCAGTGTGACGTCTCTCTCTCTCTCTCTCTCTCTTTCTCTGTTTAGATGAACTTAACGTCAGCAGCTGTGTTTTATGGCTACAGCCGCTTCTACAAACTTGTGGAGGTAAACATTTTAAAAACACGCTGCACCTCCTGGTTTGATTTCTGCTCTGACGTCTTCTTCCTCCTCTGCCATGTTGCCTCCCCCACTTACACATCCTCTTCTTACACCTACTTGTCTTCCTCCTTCTGTCACTGCTTATCCTCCTAGAACCACTTCCTTGATGCCAACTCCTCCTTTCACCTCTTTTTTTTTTTTTTTTTTTTCTTTTTTTATCCGAGAGCACAAAAAACGTAACTACCACTTGAGGCCAGTTGGAGGAGAACACCAGCAGCTTCAAAGATCCCGCAACACGAACCGAATCCAGCAACATTCTGCACTTCACACACCTGGAATGTGAAGAATATATAACACACAAATAGATTGCACAAGCAGAGGACCAACTATTGAATTCAATTAATTTATCTCTTATATAGCCTAAGCTACTTTAAGCTATTTTATTGAGTTTCCTTTTGGCGAAATATTCTGATTGAATTTGAGTTCCCTCTGGTTAACAGTTATGTAGTTACTGTATATGTCTAGGCCTTTTATTGTCAAAGGTAAGTACAAAAGCAATGGATCTGGTGTGCACTGTCTTTGTCAATGTTGAAAGGAGTAATAAAGTTTGTGGTCTTGGGTCAGACCACGGAGCCTCCGTGTTGTAGTGCAATGTGATTGTGATGATAATTGTGGGAGTGATGCCTTTTATTTGCGGGGTGAAAACTCACAGAAATCGACCCACGCGTAATATTCACGTAATCTTTCTGTCCACTCTTTGTGCAGGATGTGGGGTTACTCCCCGTGCTCCAGTTGTCCATCCATCAGCCGTTCACCATGTTCTGGCCCACAGACAAGGCCCTCAACTCCCTGCCAGCTGAAAGAAAGCACTGGCTTTCCAGCCCCGATCACCGAGATCAAGTGGCTGCCTTAGTGAAGGCTCACATCATACGCAACTCCAAGGTAGGAGGAAGAGGAGGAGGAGGTGGGAGAAGGCAGAAGGCAGTAGGAGGATGGCTTCCAAACGTAACCCTTAATTGGGCGCCGACAGAATGAAAAGTTCACTCCAGCCCAAAAAGAAAACAAATATTTTTTTTAAATCACGTGTAGTTCTGTTATTATGTTATTATTCATTATGTTTAATTTATTTTATGAATGAACCGTTTCGTCTATTAAAATATAAGAAAATAGTCAAGAAGATGTCAATCACAGTTTTCCAAAACCCAAGATGAGGATGTCTTGATTTTCTTTCCAAACAAACCACACTGTTCAAAACCCAAAAATCATCCATTTACAATATCCGTCTTTAAGATATAAGACAAAGAAAAACAGCAAATGTTCGCTTGACTCAAACACGACTCGGATGATTATTCAGATATCCAAATAGTTGTTAAAACTGTAGAGTTCTTCAAAAGGAGGAGGTGAAGGATGAGGAGCAGGGGGGAGGGAGGCTCTGTTTTGGCTTTAGAAAGACAGCGTTGTGATTTTCTTTGTGTGTGTTTAGGTTTTAGGTATCGGTCAGCCGGATAAATACTCGTCATTGCGCACCATGCACGGATCCACCATTAAGTACAGCTGTGACAAGACCCTGGTGGTGAGAAATCACACAAATACACACACACACACACACACATAGAATTCAAAGAGGGTAGCCATGTTGGAAGCCGACTGTTACTTCAGTAAACGGTGTTGTCTCATGTTGCCATGATGATGTCGAAGAAAACACAGTTTCACACTGACAGCAACAACATCCTGGATCCTAACCATGACGGTCAATGAACTCCGTACGAGCAGTGATGAAGTGATTTGGATTGATACTGTACCTCGTTGATCGGTGACGTCGAGACCAACGCAGGACATGCTGCTCTTTACTGTGTGGTTGCTAGGTTACACAACACGCCTTTGTTTGGTTTTCTGATGAATCAGGAAAATAATGTTCACGCTTCAGAGGTGAAGTGTCTCCGTGTTAGTGAATGATCGTGCAGAAATTCACACAAATTTACACAGCTGGTGGTTTGATAATATACTATGTTACTGTCATTATTATATTACATTATACCACACTATACTTAACTGTGGTAAACTATATCATACTATACCATACTATGTTATACTGCTGTACTATAGGATTGCATTGTACCTAACACTTAAAAAGTTATTGATTTGTGTGTGTGTGTGTGTGTGTGTGTGTGTGTGTGTGTGTGTGTGTGTGTGTGTGTGTGTGTGTGTTCAGGGGGCTGTATCGATTAATGACAATGCCAGGGTAGTGGAGCGCTACATGAACTTCAAAGAGGGCGTTGCCTATGGCATCGACCAGCTACTGGAACCACCGGGCCTGGGAGCGATCTGCGACAGCGGGGAGAACAGAACCACTTACGTTAGTAGTGCTAAAATTATTACTTTCAATACTGCTACTGCTTTAAAACTCACAATATACATGTTCACACTTTTGCAGCTAGTACTAGTTGTAATAAAATAAATACTATTACTTGTACAAACTATCATTACCTGTTTTACTTGAATAGTCTGTTGAGATCAGGACATATTTGGAGAGTTCTGGCGACACAATAACAAAACCAAAGCTAAGACACATTGAAATGTAACATGACTTAGTGAGCTGACTAGAAGTACAAAACACTACAAGTTAATACATAATGTGGTGCTGCAGTGTGGCTACAAAATAGGGATATTAGTTATAGTATTAGCTCTGCCACACTTAGCCGCTCATTGTGACTCCAAAGGACTAGTCACACCAGCATTTAACACACAAATCAATTCAATGGAATTACTGTGTGGATTTGTTTGTATGCACAAAGTGAATCTGCGTAAATCTTCAAGTCTTGCCAATGCTGACCTTTGGGGGAACAGAGAACCCAAAATGGAGGAAGCCATCGTCACTTTTTAGCTTTTATTTTACTTTCTCTGTCAGAGTATATAGTGATTTACAAAAGAGGAATGTCAGACAGGAATGCGACAGAAGCTTTTCTCCCTAATCAGTAACTCTTTATTGGATGAAATGAACTACAGTCCTGAGAACTATTGTGACTGACTGGCGTTAGCATTTTAGCGGTAAACTTGCGAGGGTGATTTACCAAATTGAACTAACCCGGCGAGGAGTCCCTACGTCACCAACGATGTGACCGGACCTTAATGCAGCTTCATCCTCAACTATTGTTGGTAGTACCATTGCTGCAAATACAGATACCACACTGCTGTGATTATTATTTTGATGTCAGGGCTTTGTCGTTGTCTTGGAACCTGGACTGAAGCTTTCTGTCTTATAATGTCTCAGGGTCGCTGTGGACGCTGCCCCTTCCCACCATCCTGTCCCTTCAGACACCAAGACACGGTAAGATCTGGTTAAAAATTGGAAAATGATTAGCTTGTACGATACATAGAGATAAACGTACGTCCCGCCTTCTTTCAGCAAAAGACGGAGCCTTGTATGAACAGGTCCCCACCGTATGGGCGCCGCCACAATCATTGGTACCTCTTGGATGATATCAGCAGGATGGGCTGTAAGAGAGTATGTCAGTTTTCTTCCTGGGTCCAAAAGTGCTGCAAAAACCACTATGGCCGAGACTGTCAAGGTAAGGAAGGCACATAGGGAATATTGATGATTCTGTCGTCAGACATTCATCTAGTCCAGCCCACAGGGGTCTGGAGAAAATCTTTTGTCCCCCTAGATTCTCCAGTGTTCATTCTTTTACTCTTTGTGGAGCTACTAATGTAAAGATTGTCTTAAGGGTGGCACAAAGGACAGGTCATTCAAATCTAGATTTCATTTAAGATTCTTAACCTGATGCAGTTGTGTAATGGTTCCAGAAACAAATCCTGTTGGTTTTGTGTTGGTAACATCCCCCCCCCCCCCCACTCGTTCTGAGAACTATCATAATTCTTCTGGAGTTCTCAGAGCAGGAATGTCGCTACAGACGCCCCTTGAATTAACAGACTTCATTTATATTTTACAGTCTTGCACCCTAGCTTCAAGTAAAGTTTGACTGTCCAGCTGTGCTAAAAACTGTTGGCTAGTTTCATTTAGAACAAAACATAATCATTTATAAGCTCTGCTGAGAGTTAATATGCTGACATCTTAATTTCCAATGGAACTAAAGCTGTTAGATAAATGTAGTGGAATAAAAAGTACATTATTTAGTGGAGTAGAAGTATAAAGATGCATGAAAAGACAGACTTAAGCACAGTACATTTACTTAGCTTACATTCCACCACTGGTTACACCTGTGTCTGAAAAATCAAAACGTCAGCCGTGAGGAAAAGAAGTTGGTTTGAAGCACAGTGACGGTGTGTCTCTTACGTTTGTCCTCACCTGACTCCACCTCTTCCCTGTGTGTTTCAGTTTGTCCAGGTGGCCTGGAGGCCCCTTGTAGTAACCATGGTTCATGCGACGATGGCATGCAGGGATCAGGAAGATGTAGGTGCAACGAAGGCTTCATAGGCAAAGCCTGCACACTGTGTTCCACGAGACACTACGGCCCCAACTGCACAGGTAGGTAGACCAAATACAGGAAAGTTAGACTTTGTGCGTGTGAGATTCTCCTCTCAGAATGTGATTTTCTCTGTGGACATTTTTCACAGCAAAATGATCATAACATATGAATATATTTTAGTTCTTAGCATCAAGTATTCCCTTTTAAAAGGTTGATAAATACCCAGATTCTCCAAGCTTCAAACCTTTTTTTTTTACATCTTCTTGCTCTTTTTTATTGGCAAAGATCAAAACCAGACTGTTGTCAGCTAATTGGCCAATGCTAGTGACCCGGTGCCTTGGGATCCTTTATTGGTCACATGTATCCGATTCAAATTGACACACGTGCCATCTGCATGATGGATAGTAACACAGCCACGCACACAACATGCACGTTGTGCATACAGTATACAGCCACGCACACACATCATGCCGTCGGCGTGGAAGTTCTTCAGTGTGAGTGTAGAAAACATGTAACACCAAGTCCTAAAGAAGCCGTGGAGGAACAACCTTAAAACATTTGGAAAACTGTTTGATAATTGTATT
Organism: Anarhichas minor; assembly: GCF_050575085.1. Lineage (NCBI taxonomy): Eukaryota > Metazoa > Chordata > Actinopteri > Perciformes > Anarhichadidae > Anarhichas > Anarhichas minor. The sequence goes on along the minus strand of NW_027466467.1, from coordinate 3,830,703 downwards.
TGCATACAATTGAATTTCCATGAAAGACAAGTTACAAAAACGTTTGTGTGTGTTGTCAGTTACAGTTCTTAGAAAGAAAGAAAATGTGAATCTGCAAAATATGGAATTGGCCAAGAAAATTGCAAACGGTGCATCTCTACTATTACCGGCAGAAGTTTATATCATCAGTAAACACTTGTTTATATAACTGGAGTTACTGTCAGGTAACAAAGATTTCAACTTCTTTTTATTACTCAATATAGAACCACGACTGTGCAGTCGTAGTGAGTGGCGATCACAGTGAGGAGAAGGTTCGCAGCGGAGATTGCGATTGATTTTTGCCAGAAAAGGAGCAGATTACCTTTCTTCAACTCGTTTAATGTTATATTCACCGTCGACAATCTCAGAAACACAAAGCAGGCAATCATTGTCTTCACGTGGTACCTCAGTTTCTGCCGTAGCCTTGATGTGTTGTTACATTTCAGCAACCGAGCCTAAGCACGTAGCCGCCGTAGCTCCTGTGCTTAATGCACAATTATGAATACAGCTGAGGGCAGTAGGGGATATGACGGGGGAGGCCATCCTTCTTTTAGGCAAAATGACCAAAATGCATGCCCCTTGTTAACCTACGTCTCTATCCTGTGATAGCAGAGAGAGTTGAATAAATTAGTCTAGTCTGCCCGACCCATTGATCCTTCATCTGACTGAGTTTATATAAGTTAGAATCCATGGCCCTGACCACGGCTCTGAAATATCAGTGGCCTAGTGTTGATCAATCCATGACGCTGTCCGTGGTGCTGAAGTAGGATTTCTAACTGTGCCTTATTCTCTAAATCTTGCCCTTCTGTCATCTTGAATCTATAATATTCTCTAAACTATAGAGCTCCTGTAAAGCTCCATCCCCCCGTTCAAATTGAACAAACCGCCCTCTGGCTATAAGACCTCCAACGGACATGAGAACTTTTCTCTCTCCTTCATTAAAGTGTTTTTTTCTCCCCCGCCCCACCTTCAAACCAACCAGCAACCCGACTTAAACATTTCTGGTCTGCAGACAGCCTAACCCCCATCATCTCTGCTGCAGTCTGTCACTATAGCAACCCTCAACACTCACCATCACACAGCCGGGTGCGTTAGCGGCTCAGGACGAACCTTCCGTCCGTCTTCACTCAGAGAGTCTCACGGCACAACAACAAGCTGCTGCCGATCATCTTCTGTCAAAGTCAACGGTTTTTCTTTGAACAATGATCAATCGTCAAACGTTGACCAACGCTGGAGGAGAAGACGACGACGACGCCAGTCGAGAGGTGTGATGCGAGTCGGGAGCTGTGGCGAACTCAGATTGCGTCACTTGTTGCAGTGAGGAACAAAAAACCCATCGCCATGGTTACTAAATCAATCCCAAAACTGATCCAAAATGAGAAAGTGAAGTGATTTTAAACTGCTGAATGTTTCATCAGGTTTAAGCCCTTCGATAGCCGAGAGCACACAAGATGGATTTGAAGCTCTGTGATTGGAGTTGTAGTCGTCCTTCATGTTTTGTGTCGGAAGGCTTCTCGACCTTCTGACTTTTACAGAACGTTTCCAACACGGTTGTTTCTGTCTCGTCCGGACTGATGATTCAGCTAAGAAAGTTTGATGTCGATCAAAGCATCGAAGAGCTCCAACTGTCCATCGCCTCACATCGTCTGTGGAGAAAAGTGAACCAGACTGTTGCTGCAGGAACCTCTTGCGTAACTCCCTCCATCTTCACAACTTTATTTGTGAGATTATTCAAGAGTCCGAGAGGCTGAGTCATGTTTTTCGTCTCTTTCAGCCTGCAACTGCGGGAAGCAGGGAAGGTGTGATGTAGGCATGGAAGGTTCTGGAAAGTGTGTCTGTAACCCGGGCTGGAAGGGGGATCGCTGCCAGATCGATTTAGGTGAGTTTTCCCTCCTGAATGTCAGGACCTGTGTCACAGCTCTGCCACTACTATCCTGTTTTTTCCACCTCTCACTCACCTAATCAGGTTATTCAGTGCACCTGCCAGTCACACTCACCTCATCAGCTCATTACTCTCACCTGCTCACTCTGCTGCATCCACTATTTAAACCCCAGTCTCACACACACACTCACTGCCAGATCGTTCTCCGCTTCCATGCAAAACCTTCCAGCGTATACCCTTGGACTGATACCCCGCCTTGCCTCTGCCCCGGTAATTCACCCAGCCTTCTGTTCCCGACCATGAGATCCTGCCGCTTTTTCCCTGTGATTCTACCTGTTGTGTGTCCAGAGCAAAATAAAACTCTGATTCAAACTATCCCTGGTGTCTGTCGTACTGCTCCTGGGTCCTTAACAAACCCGTTACAACCTGATTGCAATTAGTGAAACTAATTGCAGGATGTTTAACTAATAAGGCCGGTGTTCAACAAATCCCATGAAAAGTCCAAAACCAACAGTGTTTCTCTTGGTTCTTACCAACAACATAAATCTTTGAACACCATGAAAGATATATAGTGTTATTTTTAAAGGATTTATTTACAACAAGACATTCAGAACCAGTAGATGTCACACTAGCGAGCACCAGCAACAAAAAACAATGTGTACATATTAACTGCAAGCAGTCGTTAAATATGTGACAGCATTTCACCTAAAGGGGTTTGTCAAAGCAACATGATTCATCATTGTACAAACCACTAATACTCCCAGACAGTATTTAGTTATCATCAGCCAATACGCTTAACGTTTTCTCTTTTTTTATTAGTTTAGAAGATTTTTCAGCCTTTGTGGAGGTTTCTGCTCTCTAATTGCTTTCTGGCTGTCATACACACACGTTGCTTCTCTGTCATCATTTTACAATATTAAAGGCCTGTTCACCGTTTTCATTTCCTTTTTTTGATGAATCGTCCGTCTGTCCGTCCAGGCTCGATCCCAGAGGAGTGCCGGCGGTGCCACGCTCAGGCTGACTGTGTGCCAGGTGCTGGTTGTCAGTGTAAATCTGGGTTTCAGGGGAACGGCACCTTCTGTGATCCGGAGCCACGTGAGTGTGCTGCAGCACAGGACAATCGTTTACCAGACGAAGACATTGAATGTCTGCTGTCTTTTGTCAGCACGACGATAGTAATTCTAGTAGCAACATAATAACAGGTAGAAACATAGGAGATACACCAGACAAACCAAAGCATGATCATGGTGTATTAAAGCGATTAACAGGCTAACTTAAAGGGTAACAGCTACTCATCACTGATACTCCTCTCTGCATGTCAAGATGTGCACCTGAATCTATCAACAACACTACTAAATACCAATACACATTGCTTTACAGTTAAAACATGTGGTTTGGGGGTTGAGTTACTCTTTAAGACCAAGGTGTGGTCATGTGAGAGTTTACATCCAGCTTTGACCAACAGTGCAGGAGCTGTAGCTTTTATTATACACACACACACTTTAGGGGACAAAAGGGACAAGCTGACATAAACTTAAATAAGCAGTGAAACACATGATCAGATGTAGATTTGTTGTTCGCATCGAACACGTTTCCCCCCAATCTGGAAATAATACCCCTCAAAGTTTAAAGTCAGAAAACCTTATATATTTTTACTTAGGTTTTAATTATCTTTATTTATTGAATATTATGTCTTAGCAATCAAAAAAATCGGAACAATTGATTTGACGATCATTTGTTCTGGCATGACTCCACCATGTGAGCAGATCAGATTATAGTGTTATTGTTGTGATATTGTTGTTTTCTTTGTTCCTGTTGTGAAGCACTTTGTGCTGCATCTTTGCATAAACTGAGCTCCACAATTAAAGTTATTATTATTGTTATTAATTAACACTCTGCAGCTCCAAACCTCTGCTTCGAATATAACGGTGGCTGTCACCAAAACGCAGTCTGTAACCAGACGGGGCTGCTCGTCAACTGCACCTGTCACAGCAGTTACCAAGGAGACGGCTACTCCTGCGAGCCCATCAACAGGTAAGCGTGGCCCGTCGTCTCCTCAAAATGAAGTCGCTGTTTTGCTTCTGTGTTTTTTTTAATTTTATTTGAATGTAAGTTGTTTGTCTGTTTGTATTCCAGGTGTATTGAAGAGCAGAACGGCGGCTGCAATGACTTTGCCTCCTGCAAGTTCACTGGTCCAGTGAGTAAAGACCTTCATTTATTTTCATCACTGTGTTTATATAATTAAGGGTTAACAAATTAAGACAATTTGTGTTTTTTGGGGGGATCATTTTTGATTGAGATGCACTAAACTCAACAAAACAAAACTAATGATCTTCCAGCCCCAGACCGCCACAAGTTGAACTCCTACTCGCTGTGTCTTATATGCAGTGTTGGGAGGATTATTTTAAACATGTATTTCACTGCAATTACTAATTACCTGTTAAAATGAATTTAGACAGTAACTTAATCCAACTATCACAATAACTTGATTACTTTGCGTTACTTTATAATTACCTCAATACCAAATATGCAAATACAGACGAGAAAAGAAAGATCAATAAGATATCTTGTATTTAAACTTAATTCACATTTATATGTTTTGTAAGAGAACAGAACAATGTAACTATAGAAGGTTTTTTTTTATTTTAAAATGTGTCGTCTGCTCAGTGTATTTTTAAAGAAAATAATACTTTTCTTCAAGCAAATACAGGCGTTGGTTGGTCCGACCTGTTTCTTTAAGTTATACCTTGAGTCCTTGACTAATGACAGCATTGAAGGCATAACTTGCACTGTACTGGGATTCTTTTTCCCTCTTTCCTTATTTACAAAATTTCCACACTGAAAGCATTTTGTTTTTTACGGACACTAGAGGGCATTGTGTTGGACTTGTGTGGTGAAGTGTTGTAACGTACGTCCATGGTAGTATATCGTTTTTCATCTCAAAATGTATTTTAAAATCGTCATCCTGCTAATAATCCTCATTTTTTGTATCTATATTACGTAACGGCATTCAATATTTTAATCCCCAAGGCTGCTTGAATGGTATAATAACTGAAATACATTAACATACCAATACTAGTTAAACCACATATCAGCACCTGATTTAACCCGATGATCAACACTTGGTAATCTGTTTCCTCCAGAACGAGCGTCAGTGCGAGTGCCTGCCAGGGTACCTGGGTAATGGAGTCCAGTGTCTGGAGAAGGTGGTGCCCCCTGTGGACCGCTGCCTGGAAGACAACGGAGGCTGTGACCCCGTGGCCAACTGCAAGGACCTGCATTACCATGGTAACACATCTTCACTGACTTGTGTTGCAGTGGTTATTACCGTGGTGACACATCTGGGCTGAACCAGTAGCTGCAGTGTATTCGCGTGTCTCGCGTTGCCTCTGCTGAGCCGGAGCCATGTTGGCCACACAATCCTACTCTATTGCAGTAGGGGATGTTATGGAGAACATTGTTTATTAGTTTTAGCTTTGAATAACAATTTGTTTCTGGGACTCGTAAACAAACGTCAACAAGCAATCAGCTGGAATACAGCAGGTAACACCCAGAGCTTGTTATAGCCACGACCTCGTAGCGCTCGTTAAACATGGAACTCGTTAAAGGGATGAATGTTTCGATGTAGGGTTGTATCTATAATCTATAGTATCTATACTATAGATACTATAGATTATATAGTATCTATACTATAGATACTATAGATTATATAGTATCTATAATCTATAGTATCTATAGTATCTATACTATAGATACTATAGATTATATAGTATCTATAATCTATAGTATCTATAGTATCTATACTATAGATACTATAGATTATATAGTATCTATAATCTATAGTATCTATAATCTATAGTATCTATAGATTATATAGTACCTATAATCTATAGTATCTATAGTCTATAGTATCTATAGTCGGTGTACTGCCTACAGTAGATGACAGAGTACAAACACAGAAGATTATTAATGTTCAGCTGTATTTTACCTGCCTTAAAGAAAGGTCCACCCAAAAATAATCAATTTATTCTGTTAAAGACGATGAATTACATCTTTAAATTCTTGAAACAGTGACACTATTCACATGATCTCCAGGTCACTAATGTAAGTTAAGTGACATGTCCACAGTTTATGACCGGCCTGGACAAACTCACAAGCAGGATCTGAAGAGACAATACTGAGCTGCAGACTGGAGGTTTATGACCCATCCCCCCTGTTTACGGGCCTACCTTACATTCCTCTGGCCATGCAGCCAAATCACACACAGACCCTATTGTGTAACGTTGGTGAGTCCGAACTAACCATTAAAACACTGAAGTCACACAATAACGTCGAAGTCACACAGTGAACAAATCGATCAAAGCAGCGTTAGATGAGAAACTCCAGAGTTCTACGAGGTAAAATTGATCAAGTTTGGCTTTGAAGAGAGCAGAGATAACGGCTTAAGTTCCCCGTCTCAAAGGGCGGCAAGGTAAAGCGGAGCAAATATTGTAAACATAACACTTTAACAGATTCAACTTTTCTTTAAGGGGGCTAAAATGCGTTTAGCTGCGGCCCCTGTCCACAGCTTCTACTGTAGGTAATACACACACAGATTAGTACCTCATACAACCCAACTTCAAAACATCCTAACGATCCCTTTAAAGGTATAATATGCAACAATTTCCTTAAAAAACAATATATGGACTAATACAAAGATAATTCCTCTCAATTATCACTCAAAGTATGTGTCTGTATCTGCACAGGCTTTACCCTTCGCCTGTATTTTCTCTTTCCTTGTTCTGGACATTTCTGGATGTCAGTAAAAAAGCATTTGGACCCGACATGGGGGAGTAATCTCTAGCCAATGAGCAGGAAGTGCAGCCCGTTTCTCATTCCCGGGTCAAACGGCGGTGCTTTGTTACGCCCCCCTCGGCCTACCGAGACTCACAGACCTCACAGACGAGTGACACAGACGAGCCTCAGCAGGATGAAGCAAGCCTCAGTCAAAGTCCATCCGTTTGTGTGGAGATGTGGATGTGTTCTTTAGAACGTAACCGCCATGAAACAATCAGAAAATAACCTTTTATTCTTCTGATTCATGGCTTTGTTCTTAATAATGACCTCTCTTCAATCACTCTCTCTCTCTCTTCCTCTCTCTCTCTTTCTCTTCATCTCTCTTTATCTTTCTCTTCCTCTCTCTGTTTATCTTCCTCTCTCTCTCTCTCTCTCTCTTCCTCTCCATCTCTCTCTTCCTCTCTTTCTCTTCATCTCTTTATCTCTCTTCCTCTCTCTCTCTCTATTCCTCTCTCTCTCTGTTTCTCTTCCTCTCTCTCTTCTTCTCTCTCTTCATCTTCCTCCCTCTCTCTCTCTCTTCTTCTCTCTCTTCATCTTCCTCCCTCTCTCTCTCTCTTCCTGTCTCTTCCTCTCTCTCTCTTCCTCTCTGTCTCTCTCTCTCTCTCCGCCTCTATCTCGCCCTCTCGTTGAGTCAGAGAGGAGGAATTTTGAAAGCTGTGTTTACAAACAGACTCCATATTCTACCTTTAAGGCCACGAGCTCGTTAAAACCCAGAGGTGATTCTTACCTGGTGCTCATCGATCAGGGTGTTGTCGTCATGCTGAATTTAATAGATACGGCAGTTTTGCGGTCGAAGATCATTATGTTTTTAATACAAAGAGGAAAACAATCTGACAGCTAATCAGATACCAATATTTTCTTTGCTGCGGTTTAATCCAATTTTTTTTCAGTCGATTTTTGGTAGAGATAAAATAGTTGCACTGAGCTGTGCAGGACGACAGTAATCTGAGGTAACGGTAACACGGTTATTGTGGTTCAGCCAACACAGCAGGAGTGTTCAACCTGCGCTCTCCAGACGGGAAGTACAAGATGAACTTCAGTCAGGCCGACGCCGCCTGCCAGGCCGAGGACGCCACGCTGGCCAACTTTAAACAGCTGGGAGACGCACAGCAGGTAAACCCGCCTACTGAAGGGGTTCCATAGGGACACCAGACAGATCAGTACACCTCGCTCTTGTAAACACAAACAGCATATTTATAAGAAAACGTGTCGGAGCAGATGAAGACCATTGTTTTTCGTGAAGAGTCCGCTACTCTCTCCCAAACAGCTGTGTGAGTGAGAGCAGCGTACAAACCTGTGACTACTTTAGTAACTCCTGTTTGAGTAACGTTTGCTAAAAACTACAATGTTCAGCTGTTTTAGGAAATTACTTTTTTTTAAATACAGTTGTAACCCTGATGAACAACAGTTTATTGAACCATTAACTCATAAGTGCATGAGTACTGATCTCATATGTTTCCTCAAATGTTGAACAATGAAGCCAGATTTATGCTCGAGGTACGAGGTGCTGATTCCACCTGCTGATAGAACCACCACAACACGAGACGGATGTATCCAACACATAATTACCTCTTCTAGTTAGTTGAAAATGATTACTTCCAGCAGTGCATGTTGGTACTTGTGATGAATCATTTATCTCTGGTCCTGACAGCTGGGGATGCATCTGTGCGTGGCCGGCTGGATGGAGGGGGGGCAGGTGGGATACCCGACCCGCTTCCCTTCGGTCAGGTGTGGAGACAACCACGTGGGCCTGGTTATCTACAAGGAACCTGTGGACCAGAGCAGCAAGTACGACGCCTACTGCTACAGGCTCAACGGTACTAAAGCAGCAAAGTCTCTGTGTTCAGACAGAGGCCGGTCTGTTGTTCATATCACTGGAGATTTCAGTTCCTGAGCGTTTGTTGTTTTAATTTGTTGTTGTTTAGTCTGCTGGAGCATCACAGAGCTCCTTCTGGATTGCCTTTTTAATCTAGAGCTGCAGCTTATAATTATTTTAATACATTTATTCTGTCACCTATTCTTTAAACTAACTGATGAACTGTTTTTCTTTAATATCTCAGAAACGGTTCCCGGAGCTCTAGGTGACATCTTAGAATTGAAAACATTCAGATAACAGCGATATTTGGTTCGGTTTATTGACAATACTGTAATATATTTATAAAACACATCAGGTTTTATCAGGGACAGAAGGATGAAGTCATGGACTTATTTCCATCATTGTTCATGTCAGAAAATATTCAATAGCTGATATTAAGAAATAAATGAAAATAAGAACCAAAAACTCGCATTTGAGAAGTTGGAACAATAGAATGTTTGGTGTTTTGGCTTCACAAACAATTTAAATTATTAATGCCTTGACAAAATTGTCATCAACTAATCGACTAATCTAGCAATTTAAGGTATGTGGGCTCCTCTGCTGCAATACACTTAAACAACAGATCGATAAATTGTATTCTTGTGAAGCAGCGAGTCTGATATCAATCACAGTTTATTCCACTGTTGGAGGAATTCTCCAGAATATTGATGGATAGTGAGCGCTGACCTCTGGTCAAAACGTCAGAAAGACAAATCACAATGTTGAGGTGAGACATCAGATCTAACGACTGTGTGTGTGTGTGTGCGCAGATGTTTCATGTGTGTGTCCTGCCAGTTACATTGGAAACGGAGACTTCTGTAACGGCGTCCTGACCAGCGTCCTCGCAACGTACAGCAACTTCTCCATCTTTTACAAGGTGAGAGTGACAGTTGGACCAGTTGGTTGTAAAAAGTTAATTCTGGTTTATTTATAACTTGGATCAGTATTTTCATTCCTATCAGTAATAATAACAAACAGCGTGTTCATATGAATAGTAATAATGATAATAAACTTTGTTTGTATTTCATGAATACATACATAGACACTTAATGCACATAAAGACATGGATAGAATGCTGTAGTTAATGGAAAATATAACACACTTGTTAAATTAAGATAAACAATTAAAAATAATAACATATAAAGATAACTGTAATAAACTAGAGTACAGTGTTGTTTGCATTCGCTGATCACTGTTTCATTCATATTTCACCATCAGTGGCTCATTCGTCAGCTGTTTGGCTCCCAGCTGATTAATAACATCCATTCATACAGGTGTCTGTTTTTAAACTACTATTGTGGGGCGTCAAGGAGTGAGATTTTCAAATCGTGGACATATAAACAACCTTATTTTTAAGTAAATGATTTTGTTTAATGAAGTTGATTTCATTATTACATCATTAATTATCTTCAGATATCGTTCTGTTATCAGAACTTGATGTCAGCAGACGTCAACAAATATTCTGTACAAAGACGACAATTTTAAACGATGCTTGACTCCCGGTGTGGCTCTTCGGAATGCGTAAACGTTCGGAGCGGGCCGACTAGTTGTTCTCGACAACCACTCATCACTCTTTGTCTCCAGGGAAGTGAAGAGTTCGGTTGTAACGTTAGTATATCCAGCAGCTCGACTGAAACCCCCCCGACCCCACTGCTGCACAGAGCTTGTTTATTTAAACTTGTTGCGTATCCAAATTGCACCAACTTCGACAAAGCACTCCCGTGGGTCACTGCACCCGCTCAGTGTGAAGTAGATCGGATGAGCGGTTCTCGAGGTATGCGAAGGACACACTTCTTCAGACTCTCGCATTGTTAATCAAACCTTATAGATAACACAGACGTCACCTCCTGAAGAGAACTGAGCTTTGGAAGACTTCCAGTTAACAAGTTAATGAAAAAGTAGAGAGGCTCCGTGTTGACCAAACTATCTCCACAAAAAAAAAGAAGCTGTTATCAAACTGGCTCCTGTATTCCTCTTCTGGCCCACTGTTAGTTTCTGAGTTGAATTTAAAGTCCTGTTGTCGATTAGCACATCTACGTATTGACCTCATATGAAGTGCTCTGACTCAGTTGTTTTGTCTTTTAATTTCCCGTCTACACTGGACGAGAGGATGTGTATGTTTATAACATATAAGCATGCATCACATATTGATTGGTTTGGTTTTAACCCTTGACAACAAATCAATTGTAAATCTAAATAACTTAATTTGTCCTCTCTCTCTCTCTGTAGTTGTTGTTGGACTATAGCGGCCGGTCCTCAGAGGGCAAACAGCTTGTTGAATTCATGTCTCACAGGAAGTCTGAGGTGACGCTGTTTGTTCCTCATAACGCCGGCTTCGGTCCAAACCAGGTGCTGTACCCTTCAATTATTACTTATTAATTACTAAATACATTACCAACACTAATTGTACTTTTTGTTTACATGACAAAGGTTCATCTACAAATATTTTTTAGGTGTCTAAAGTATGTTTTGCTGCTGCTCCCAGTCCCCAGCCGTACATTGCTTTGTTCCTGTTTCGATCTCCCAAGATACATAATTTAACTATTTACTAATACGCAGTGGCGGGCCGTGCATTTTATACCTGGGCCTTCACTGTTGTCCTGCAGCTGAAATACCACCTTATAACCACATGATGCCGCCACAGTTATTATTCGTTTCTAAGGCTGTAACTATGTACGTATTAAACTGTTCGGTACGAGGCTTACAATACATTTGAATAGTACTAGAGCATTTGGAAAATGCAGAAGCTTAAATTCAGGAAAATATAATGTTTTCTGCACTCATGGAGGACAATGGTTCTCAGCTGGTCTGACTGTGGGACCCACCATCACTCCTTAATGACAAGTCACAGCCCAAAGAGATTGTCTTATGACTCGTCTCAGTCCCCTGTGTCACGGTGTGTGGTACATCTCACTCCGGTCAGGAAACTTGTCAGAATGCCCATATTTGATTGGCTGAGCTGCATCACGTGATGTGATTCACTACCCGACTAAGCCTCTGCTGTTAAATTTCGTTTCACGATAGTCACGTGCTCGCCCACTGACCAATCACAGCACACTCTGCACCTCGCGGCAGAGCTGTACATGGACACTGAGCGGCACGTAATGCTGACGTCATTATAGGCCGGCTAGCAGGTGCTGACACGTCAAAGAATATGCCCAACATGTCAAACTAAAGATCTGATTGGTTGAAGACTATGACAATCAACAATATCGTCTCCATTCACTTAAACTGCACATAGATGCACTTGAGTCTGCAGGCCTGTGCCTCTGTTCTTACCTAGAGACACAGAGGTGAAATCTGATTGGATAAAAGCTCTACTTAAAACAAGCTGCACTGGAAGCAGAGCAACTGAGGAAGACAGTAGCTGTGCAATGAGAAAATAAGATAATGGGAAAAATATTTGTATAAATTATAATACATGTAGTGTATTTAAGAAAAATTATTAAATTATAAAATAGATATAGCTTTGTGATTCTGTTTAGCCAGCAGAGAAGGCCTTGCAGGCCCTGACGGCCCACCACTGCTAAAACGTATTGTTTGGCCCATTTATATAGATATTTGTAAATACTCTAATTATATATTATATATATATTGTATTATTTAATTTGCTAATAATTCAGTCTATATTCCCAGAATGCAGTTAGGACCTCAAACAGCTAGCATTTATTTTTGGTTAATATTTAGAGCATTGTAGATGAAGCTGTGGCTCCTGTAGAGTACAGCAGTATTATAATCTTTGTAATACGTCTATTGTGTTTTATTTCATTTTATATTTTCAAATTTTAAATTCATTCTAAAAACAAAGAACATGGACCACAGAGTGTTATTGAAGCATATCAACTATATGCTTGGATTTTTTAAGAAATGGACAGATCCACACCAACACATGTATTAACCTTTAGAACTAAATGAATTCAATCAGAATACCAGCAGGTTCCAACTGACGGAGCTGTGACTGAAATCTAATCTGTTTCTACTGTCTGTCTGTCTGTCTGTGTGTGTGTGTGTCTCTCAGACTCTGTCTGGTAGAGATCTCGAGTATCACATCACAACCAATCACAGCATTCGACCATTTAAGGATCTGAAACACCAGGAAGTCATCATATCCAGGCTTGGATTCAACCTGAATGTTACCCACGGCAAAAACGAGGTCAGAAACACACACACACACACACACACACACACACACACACACACCTACCTCTTAGGTTCATGAATCTAAACACAGAAATAAAAGTAAACAATCTTCAATGTTTATTGACTAAAGTTTATTGATTTTGTGTCTTGGTTATTCTTCTTAATGATCAGAGCTTTAAGCTTGTGAACCGGCGGATGCTGCTGGAGTGGGACATTCCTGCTGTAAACGGGATCATCCATGTCATCGAGGCCCCGCTGACAGCGCCCCCCGCACCGGTGAGTGAACATGGTTTAACCCAGAGCTGCTCACTATTAGTATAACTTCTACCGCTGATTCTGAACCATTATGTCATCTGTCATTATGCAGCATCGACGTTTTTAATGGTGCAGATCCATTGAAATATAAAGCTCACAGATAATGACGATACACTTCCTGTTGACATTGCCTAAAGCATTATGGGAACTGTAGTGCCAAAATTTTAAATCACAAAGGTAACAAAAACCCAATTGAGACACAGTTCATCAAATTTATTTTTAATAACTGAGGCTCAGAATGTCCAATCGACTGACACACAATCCTTTTATATATAGATGTCTAATGTGTTGAAACCTGTGAACAGTAATTTGAAATTTAACTAATTCAACCTTTATTTATACATGGAAGGTTAGCTTAGCATACATGTTACCGTTTATAGTTAACAAAATAAAAATGAAATAACAGGAACAGAATCACGAATAGAGGAATTACAGACAAAGCTCCAGTCTAAATGTAAATGCTTCCACCTTTCAAAAAAAGCTGAAAAATTTAAAGTACAAAACAAATGTCCAATATTTAAGAAAGTGGGAAACCCCCGAAATCTGTCTTGATTGGCACTTTCATCAATTAATCAATTCCTTCCACCTCAGTGAATCATTCATTAATAAATAAATAAAAATTGTGAAATGAGATATTTTTTAATATTTATTTTGTTTTATTAATTGACAAATACATTTAAAATGTAAAAACATGCAGATGGAAATGTACCTCTTCTTGTGCTGTACTGATATGTAGCATCAATTCAGTGTGTCATGTAGGGATGGGATCATATCTGTGTTTTTATCTGTACTTTTTAACGTTTTGGTGTAATTTATTATCACACTGCAGAGAGCATCTCCTCTGATCTGTGTCGGGGCTGACACACACACACAGAGTGAAGTCTCAAACACTGAAGTGAACCAGATGAAGCGACCTTGAGTTGACGACGGCTACGCTCGTTACTGTTCGTGCAATAAAAACCTTCGCCAACTTTTTTTGACGTCCTAAACTGTCTCTCAACGACATGAAATGTTTGCGGCGTCGCGAACTGCTGCAGTTCTGAGTGCAGCCACTAGGAGGCGCCGTGACAACCGTTCCCTCTCCACTCTGCAAGCGCTTCCTAAATAAGATGTTCCGTCTGTTGTTGCTAGGCAACAGCTACAGCTGTGGGCACGGAGCAGATGGCTCCGTTTAGTTTCTTGGCCCAGTTTTCAGGAAATGAAGATTCAATCAGTCGAGTTTGAGATAACATCACGACCCAATCAATATTCATGATGCGGGACACAAGAAGATGATGGAGGCGAGATCACAACAGATTACTCTAAAGCCTTTAGCTAAATATTTATTCTACTCCCCGAATGACTTCCTGTCCTCACCTTCTCCACATTATGACTTGTGGACATTTTACAGGAGTGTCAAACTCGTTTTAGTTAATGGGCCACATACAGCCCTCGAGTGAGCTAAACCATTACTGACCTATAAATAACATCTCCAATTAAGTACATTCTGAAAACATTCACAGTTAAATAACAATTAATTTACTAAACAGACGAACAGCTTGAGATGTCTCGCTGATCTCTCAGCTACGACTAAAAACTAACTGCTGTTTTTGACGAACCTGCCAACAATGAATTCATTTCTCTGGTCTCAGTTGTCCTTGCAAGTTCTTGTATCTTTTCACCATGATGAGTCTGATAGTGGCGCTGAATATCATTTTCCGTTTAAAAGGTGCTGTGAACACGAATTAAGCACATTAGCTTCCCATTTACCACTGTAAAGAAACAGGAACTGGTCAATATTTCTTGGGAAATCCAACACTCTGTGTATAATATAGTATCTTCAAAAATGTCCTGAAGAATTCATAGTATAGTATGTCGAAAAAGGTCATGAAAAAAGTCATAGATATGCCAAAGAAAGGCATGCTATATAGCATGTCAGAGAAATTCAAAGTATAGTAGGAGGAAAAAGTCATAGTACAGTGTCAAAAAATGTCTAACAAAAAATCATAGTTAGGGTTGACAAAGTGTATACAAATTCATATGTATAAAATTATTATGTCAAGAAAAGTGATACACTAATCATGGGGTTGTTGAAAAAACTCATACAAAAGTAAAAAGTCACAGTATAGTATTTCAAAAATGTTCCTAAATAGTTAGTGTAGTATGTCGAAAAATATCCTAACAAAAGTCATAATATAGTCTGTCGAAAAACGTAATGTAAAAAGTCAATCATTTAATGAAAAAAGTAAAAAAGTCAGAATGTCAAAAAAGGTCAGTTTTTCATAAAAACGTCTTAAAAAGGTCAGAGTCACTTTTCCCCTGAACCTCTGATCTAAACCCTCACAACAACTCTGCATTCCACTAACCTGGAAACATTCAGGCTTTGATGACGTAATTTTACATGAGAAATGTTGGCGGCCATCTTGCTTTCCTCCACATCCTGTAAACAGGTTCTTCTTCCTGTGAGGAAAAAACCAAAATGTCTGCCAGAGTCAGTCATCAGGAGGATCAGTTCCCTTTCTCTACCCATTGGATAGTGAACATCAATTATTCATTTTAATTGGTTGAATTTTCACGAGGATTGAAAAGTTGACTACATGTATAAGAACATCACAGTAATGATTGTGTGTTTGTTTGTCGTACCTGTCGTCTCCAGATCTCCCATCATGCTTCCCGAGGCCACGCCCACACAAGCGGCACAGTGTCGGCCATCTTGGTGTCGTTGTTGCTGGCGTGTGTGTTAGCTGCACTCGGCTACTACGTCTTCAAACACAAGACGGACGCCTTCCGCTTCCACTACTTTAGGGTGAGAGACACACACACACACACACACACACATTGTGTAAAAGAGTAACAGACGAATCTCACAGCCGTAAACTTCAAAGTCAGACGGAGAAGAGTTTCTGTAACAATTAAATAAATACACAAACGTTCAGTGGCAGAACGGTTCGATCCTTGACTGGAACGTGTCATGTGTCGAAGTGTCCCTGAGCAAGACACTGAACACCTAACGGCTCCCCGGGCGCCTGTCATTGGCAGCCCACTGCTCCCTATATACAAATGCAGAGACAAATTTCCCCCTTAACGGGATCAATATAGTATAATACATTTAAAATACATACACACTGAAATTACAAAAACGTAAAAACAACAAACTATGACTTCAAGTGTATCACAGTTTAGACCTGGACGTTAAAATGTCTTACAAGCTGCTTAATGGACACCTTCACACATCGGAGCCTGAAACACTGCGTGATGTTTCATTGAGTGATGCTACGTTACAAATGTCTGATTCATTTGTTTCCTCTGTGACAGGACGAGGATGAGGACGATGCGCCGGGCGGCAGGACGAAGCCCACGCTGGTCTCCATCCCCAACCCTCTGTACAGCGGCTCCAGAGCCTTCAGCGAGCCGTTTGAGGTGAGTCGACCAATCAGAGAGCTGCTCGCTGGTTCTTAAACTAAACCCCTGAGGATCTGGTCTAAAGTCCAGTTTGTACAACAGAGACTCGGCACAGCGGTTTATAAGACTACAAGACAGGATTTTACAAATCTGCGAAGTAATCAAGGCAGCAACTATTTTATCCTTTTCACGACAATCACAAGGTAACCAGTAGGAATCCAGCTTTCATATTTCTAAGTAACCTAAAGAAAATGTGTGTTTGTATCTGTCACCACAGTGCCGTCACAGTTACTTCATTTTAACACAAAACAAAGAGTGAGGATTTCATCATCCATCACTTATATTTGCAGTGCATCAGGAAGGGATCTCCGGTACAAACAGGAGTAACGATCACAGCAGGAATAACCTGTTCGGTGTTCATATGGGCACCTGACTGTTGTTTTCCATCCTTTAGCAGGTTATTTCCACACTTTCAAACAATCACATCCTGTAGTTTAAACCCCGGTCTGGCGTTCTGATTCCAGCATCCCGAGAGGTCATAACCTCTCTATGAAACTATAAAAGGTCAAAAGTCAGCCCATCTTTTAAACTTCTGGCCTCCACTTTGAGTTACGATCCTTGAACAGCCTGAGGGGGTGAATCTGGGAATGTCCATAAATATTCACTTTATGACCAGGGCCCCATTCCTCGTACGTGGTTCAGCAAAGTCGATCAAATGCCCTATTAGCCAGCCTAAATTAACGAGATGATTGATGTCAGGCTATGTCGGTTTCTCCAAGGCTGATCCGCTCTCAAACAGTCTCGTTAATTCGACCCAGACGATCAGGATAATTGCGCGTGCCCGTCCTACGTCAAAAGGGGGAAGCGTCGATCACCGAAACCATGATTTTCTAACAGTACAATGTTAAATAAACTCAAAGAAAGAGGCTCTTTTTACTCCGCTGACGAGCAGGAGATGATCATGAACGCATATGAGGAATTCAAGACCATAATCACGGCTAAATCTAACACCGCCACCGCTGCGAGGGCTAGACAAGAAGCACGCAAAATATCACAGACAAGTTAAATGCTGTAAGTGTTGGGAAATGTATCGGCTAATTTTAATGCCTCATCACCCCAATCAATCAGATTATATGTCTTTAAATGTGACTGCTGGCAGTAGGCTTAATGGCTCATTGGATGATTCTTATCATCCAATGATATATAGCGAAAATAATTATCTCAACTCTTTCAGAATAAGTAGATAAAACAAGCCCAAAGAGTATCTAATTGATACTCATTAATATGAGGATATATGTACTGTATGCGCGTATGTATCATGTAGCCTACTATATATGTGTATATACATGTCTGTGTAGATTACCATATAGAACTAGGAGTTTGAATCTGTGTATGGGCGGATCAGTGTGTATGTATTATTCATAATCAGAAATTCAATCAATTGAAGCAGTGAAAAGAAATGGTGTGTGATTCTCTCTATTCTTATCATGAGTCCACCTTAATCATTTTCTACAGTAATGATATGCTGGTGTACTAATAACACTGTCATATCATTATGAGTGCTTTTAACCCCCATGTATGCAACGCAGCCATCGAGAGGACATGGGAGCAAGTAAACACTATAAGCACAAACACATTATTCAGAATGGTGAGTCAATATGTGCCATGGTAATGTAATGAACACATCCATAAGTTTATTAAGCGCCAAATAAACTTTACGAACAGCACGGCATGCAGCGGCTTTCCCGATGTTCTCCGCATCGCCGACACTGTACAAAAATGTACCACTCGCAAAAAAGCGCAAGGCTGCATCCAGTGTGTGAGACAGTCAGTGCTCGGCTGCAGCGTGTGGTGTTCAATGTATGGCTCCAGAAGGTCTGTAAATAAATGATTCCTTGTGGGCAGAATGGATAGTGCTCGTATAGGAAGTCATCATGATGCGATAACGGATCTTGGCGATGTGAAAGAACTCTCTCCCTATAAAACGCTAATCTAACTAATATCGTTCCTTCATCAGTGGGATCTCTGAGGAAGGGAGCTGCACATTAATGCAATAGAGGCTTCTTAGTTTGCTCAGCTGGTTTTAATGGATCACCGTGTGTCTCACTTTATATGCATTTCTGGAACTCCCGTATAACCCCCAGTATATGCGCAAGCGCATTAGACTACCGTATATGACAGGAGCTGCCATTTCTTCCGGGGGAGTGACCAGCTTATCCAGCTACCCTCACTTAGCCTGCCCCGGAGCAGGTTCAAGCTTATGGATGTGTTGCCATGGTGATTTTGCCGAACTTGCTTCGTGGAACCGAAAAGCCTGATCTACGTCATCTTATCCTGAAAAGTATCCGGCTAACTAAGTTAGCCACGTACGAGGAACGGGGCCCAGCTCTCTCTCCACATACGTTTTGTGTGGTTGGTTTTTTGGTTTGATAGTTTTCTCTCATTCCTTACAGGAGGCCGGTCAGGGGTTGGAGCCAGCAGAACCTGAAGAACCTCCGAACCTTCTGGACCTGGACCAGTAGAGCCAGTAGAACTGGAGCCGTCTGTTTACATACCACAATAACCTGTTAGTTTCAGCTTTTTCTCAGATCATCTGTATTCAAATAAGAAATAAAAGTCAATTAACTTAACCCAGATGCTCTATTTCTTTTTTTTTTAAATCAGCAATGGATCAAATGTTTCTGTCAATGTGAAAGTGTGTCACCAACTCTGCAGTTCTGTGATGTGTTTTAGCCTCTTTCAGCTCCTAGTTTTACATCGACCGTTTGGTTTTCAGCAAACAATCTTTGATAAACCAACTGAACACTTCCTGCTCAGCACTTAACAGAAAAAAAGAGAGAATAGTGGTCATAAAAATGTATTCAGAAATTAGTGGTAAAGTAAAAAAGTCATAGTACAGTCTGTCATAAGGTAATTGTATACTATGTCACAAGTAGTAAAAAAAGTCATAGAAAAGTCTTGTAATTACTTTTATATGTCATAGTCATAATATGCTAAAAAAATAAGTATGCCATGAAAAAAGTAATTGAAAGTGGTAATATACTATGTCACAAAGAGCCAAAACAAAAGCCATAAGTACTCACGCTATGCCATAAAGGTGTGGGAAAAAAGTCATTAAAAGTCATAGTATAGCATGTCACAAGAAAGTCATAAAAAGTTATAAAAAAAGTCCTAGGGTAGTATGTCATTTAAATGTCAGAAGCTATACGTCATTAAAAAAATCATAGTATAGTTATTTGTATATGTCAAAAAAGTAAAAATAAAGTCATTAAAATATATTTGTTCTTATAAAATGAGCTCAAATCAAAAGTGAGATTATGGCCATGAATCAATATAACGCTAGCCTGGGAGGAAAAATTTAATACCAACCGATGTTCCATGACAACCGCCTCGATATGTAGATAGCCAGCCCAGCCCGATTCATTATGACCATCATTAGTTAGTGACAAAAAATAAAAACTTTTAAATTGGAATGGGTCTACAACTGTCATTTTGTCCTACTTGATGACCTCTTCTTCATCGCCCCTTAGCTGAGGTATAGTGGGCTAAACACAACATACCACTGCCTGTCCTGAGCTATTGCTAATGTCATAAAAACGTTATTGTATGGCCATTAAAAAAAATGGGCATAAAAATGTCATAGTAAAGTATCTTCACGTCCCCGTGGGAGGGAGCGACGCATCGACCCCGTGGCCCGTGGGAGGGAGCGACGCATCGACCCCGTGGGAGGGAGCGACGCATCGACCCCGTGGCCCGTGGGAGGGAGCGACGCATCGACCCCGTGGGAGGGAGCGACGCATCGACCCCGTGGGAGGGAGCGACGCATCGACCCCGTGCTAGGGAGCGACGCATCGACCCCGTGCTAGGGAGCGACGCAGCGACCCCGTGCTAGGGAGCGACGCAACAGAGCGAACGGAGCGACGCAACGGAACGACGACCACGTGCGAGGGAGCGACGCAACACCCCTTCTCTGCACAGACACCACGAATGTCTACAAAAATCACATCAATCCATCACATAGTCGTTGAGATATTTCAGTCTGGACCAAAGTGATGGAGACAACACGCTGCTAGCGTCAGAAAAAGATTGTTTGTAAAAGTAATCAAAGGTGTTTTCAGGGTTCAGTTTTTCTTAATGAAACATCTTCAGCAGCTGTTAAAGCCAAAGACTAATCTCCATCTGAGCATGCTAATGTGCCGAAACAAAAACATGAAGTCATTTTTGTTGGCTGCTTCTTCGTTTCTTTGTTGCCAGAACAGATTGTTTTTGAGAGATGTGCTCCGGTCTTCACTCTGATTGTATTTGATGTGTCGTTGGCCTCCACATCTGTTCTTTTCACACTTGTGTTTTTCATCATGGCTGTCTAAACAGAACAAATGTGTTTTGTTCACACAGCCAGCAGATTTATATTTATATATTTTTTTTCATCACTCAGGTTTTGTGTGTGAAAGCAGCCATGTTGTTTATGAGGGAAGGAGCCAGTTTGTTTCTTCTCCTCTGTTTCGTATCTCCGGGCAGAAAGAGAGATTGTTGTTATTCTGCTGCGTCTACCGCTGGCTCACACCGAAAAAACCCCAAACGCTTCCACTCTCTGCAGACCTTCACTTTAAAATAGCTTTCCTTCTCTGCTGCCGACATTCAAGGTGCACAAAAACAAGCCTGGCCTCCTCCCTCTGCTGTCCACCAGGCTGTCAGACAGTTTATTGGTTGGACAGTTCAGCAGAAAGCAGTGTGATTACACACTGAAGCCATATTGAGATTAGACTTTCTGTGACGAGTTTTCCAAAATGGAGAGCGAGCACTCGTGGAGGTTACTGTTCCAACTGTTTCTTCGCCTGCTGAGCTCCCTTCCCCCCAACACACAAAGAGCTGAGCGGCAGCGCTGCCTGCAGAGCAGAGCAGCTTGGAAACGGTTTTGACTGAGAAGCGACGCTGAGGGGGAAGAAAAGGGAGGGGGGGGGGTGAAGATCGGAGACCCTGACCTCCATTGCTGCAGGCTGGCTGGCTTAAAAGCCGCCACTGCAGAGCTCATTTAAAAACAGGTTCGACATCCTGTTTGATGAAACATCCTGATCAGCTCGGATGTTTTGGCCGAGCCAAACGCTGAAGTTCAAAGAGCTGAAAGTGGCAGCTGGTTCCTGTGGAGAGGAAACCGAAGAGCTCCTTTTTTTTTTTTAAACGTTCACAATTACAAAAGAGTCGGTCTCTTTGTGCAGGTATTTTCTAAACGTTGCCGATACTGGTGCAGAACAAAGTCGGGTTTTTTTCTTATTCAAGTCTTGGTAGCTCGCTAAAAGGTGCAGTTGTGAAGCCGTTGACTTTTCTACTCCACTCGACTACGTTAAAGAAATTCAAATAAAATGTAGAAAAAAAACAACTGTGGTTTAGCTTTACGAGCTGCTCGGTCACCACGATGTTGTTTCCGCCTGACAGAGAACATCTGCATAACGTTGAACCTTTTTTCAACTTCTGCTGATGGATGACGTTGGAGCATTTGAGTAGTAGTGGAGGGTGGTTCAGTTAAAAATGAACGACATCCTGTCACGTCTCAGGTGTTTGAGTCTCTATGTGTGAACTGGGGGTGAAACTTGCCGATTAAGAAAGCGATTACACTCCGATTGGGCAGCTATTTTCTCCCAGTGACACTATGCCGTGTATGACCTTTAGTTCATGCCTTGTGTTTCTTATAGTCCTGGTGGATCGTTTGAGTTCTGGTGTAGAGAGCGAAGAAGCGGTCTACTTTTCTTTAATTACTGTAGTTGAGTAGAGTGGAGTTGACAACTGTGTGTCTATTCTGCAAGGGCTGTCAAACAAGAGTCCTGTGGGTCAGAGAGGATCCTGTTGTGTCTCCAGGACTTGAGTCTGTAAATGAGAATGGGACGTAAAGAGCAAAAGGCATCACTGAAGGTCTAAGGATTCAAACACTGGAGACGCAGCAAAATGCCATTCATCATCGAACATCGAAATAACCTTCATGTACCGATACTCAAAAAGTGCCCAGCAGTGTGACAGGAAGAAGATGAGAAAGGTTAAACTTAGCTTGTTCTTCTCCGGAGCGACGAGGAGTGAGGCGGAGGGAACGTTGGACCTACCACCACGCTGTTCGGTTCATATTGTAACCAGTGTAGCATTAAAGCATGGTGGACTTAACATGCTAGCTAACTAGCCAACTGCCAGCGAGCTAGCTTGCCAATTCCACCATGCTCTAATGCTACACTGGTTACAAAAAATGAGTCGATCAAAAGTTGTCACTCATCTGACAACAGCAATGTGCTTTCCTTCGCTGCGACAAGAGTGTGTAGATAAAGCATTAAGTAGTTTAATTTGACTCATTCACAAAAACCTCACCTCAGTGAGTCCTTGACTTGCAATAAGTCAGTTTAGTTTATACGGAAGATAACCTGCTACAACAGACACAATGGCAACGGTACACAGTAACGGCCACCTCCCTGACCGTCCTGCTACGTTGATTTAAAATGGGAATGTTCATTCCACTTCTATTCACTTTCTACGGGATGCATTCTGCATTCTGCTTACTCCACTGAAAATCAACTCTATCATATATTTCACTCGTGTGAACATACTGCAAGACCCTTTTTGACCAAATAGTGCCAGGAACTTTGAATAGGAACTAATACCTTCGTTGGCAGAGGACCAAGAACCTTTTGAGGAACTTCACCTAACTTTTGATCAGAGGACAGGGGCTAAATTTAGTTCCTCTGCCATAGTTCCTGTTGCTGTAAAAAAAAGTCCCTATGTGGATTAGTTCTTCCTGATGGTTCAGGAACTATCGGTGCAGAGTCTGCAGGGTTGAACGTCGCTGATTGGTCAAACACAGACAGCAAACAAGCACTGTGTGCTGCTAGAATCAATATTAAGACGAGAGTGTAATGCTAAGTTAGCTTCCTCACGAGTCTCAAGATAGAGGAGACAAATTAACCTTTTTCAAGGCAGTTACGTTCTAAAGCAGAAATGAATATAAAACACGCGGGGGATTGTCTGTTTGGAGAATTGTGAAGTTTTCATTGATTCACTACATTTATCTCAAACATCTGAGAGACGTCGCTGGAAATATGCGTTGTTGTTTCCTCATGTATGAAAAGTGCGTTTCACCTTCATTTTCTCTCCGTTAATGAACCAATGTGCTGTTTTGTCTCCATTGTGCATCTGAAGACAAATTGGAGTAATAAAGGTTTTAGAAGCTAGAGCTTCTTGTTCTTGTTCAGTGTATTACTGGAGAAAGTATTTGTTGATACATCTAGGGAAATTAATTGGTGGGAGGCATGTCATTAGTGATAGTGCCAAACTGATGAGTGTTTTCAAGTAAAATATAAAATATAAAAATATGGCATTAGAAAGACTACAAACCCAAAAGTAGCGCAAGTGACGTCTCTCTGTGAAGCTACGACGCCTGAGTGTTTCGTACCACGATGTTCCCACACCAGCAACAGGTCTGGTTCATTTTTTTGTTTCCTGGCTGATGAAAATAGCAGCTCGATGAAACACTTTAGGTAAGATAACGTTACAATTGTGGATGAGTAAAGCTAAGTTAGCTCGCTAGCTAGCCAACCAAGGTAACTGCCATGTTGGTGTTGGTGACGTATATTGCGCAAAACGAAAGATGTAGTTTACTGATCTGTTTCACACAAAACTAATTGATACAACAAATTTATGACAAACTGCGGCTTTCTTGACGTGCAAAGTTATCTTTTAAATTGACAAACATCATGCGTGTAATTCATGGCACAATTCAAACAAGAGGAAAAAAAATATTCATCTTTCGCTATTCAATTCTGAAAAAGTATCGGTGCATCCTATCCTGAGTTCCTTAAAAAGGTTCATATATTCCTGGATATGTTCCTTTAGTAGGAAATGGTCAATAACCTGCAAAAACTGCTGGAGAGAGAGGTACGTGGCTTTCAGCTCCATGTGTAAAGTTGACCAATGACTCTGTTCTTTAACTCTGCACAGGTGACAAACACCAAAAGTCTGCTGCTCTTCTGGGGTCAGCATGAACTTCACGGTCTACAGATCAATACCAAAGTTCAAAGATCAAAGCTACAGAAACACTGTTCCTCCAAAACAGGCATGGACACACTAACCATGCAGAAAGTCCAGGATCCAGAATAACTGTCAGCTCTGTGAGCAAAGACTCATCCCTGATCAGGCCTCTGCGTTGGTTCGCACATAATTGATCGACAGCGACTAGCCAGAGCTGCCCTGACCTCGCTCACTCTTTGACTGGACCTGATGAAGCCTCCTAGAGCTAATTTATTGAACTGAAATACAAAATCACCAGACTCAAGACACGACCAATGGCAGAACTTGCATTAACAACGCTGACACCAAGCACGGCAGGGCCTGAAGATAAATCTGGAGGTCATGCATTCAGTTTGTCAATCAAGCACCGATCGATTGGCTGCCAATCGAAACCGGACAATAGTCAGCTGATTGACCTTGACCGGTGACCAGGCGACCGTTTGCATATTTCCATTTCTGCCGGTCAGATTTACAAAGGTGTTGCCGCTGCATGATGGTTTTACGGCACACAGCAGCACAGAAAGTCCAAAATAAGCCGTGGATCAGACTTCTGAAAACAAAGCTAAACAGCTAACATTAACGGAGGTTGCATTGAGTTACATTATGATGCGTTCAAGCTCCAATCAGAAAAAATGTGCATTGAGCGAAGGTAAATTATAACTTTATCATGATGTGACAGTTGTTTGAAGGATATACTTTCACAGCAACATAAAATAGATATTAGATTCAGACAAACACGACTCAGACATACACGACTCAGTCATACACGACTCAGTCATACACGACTCAGTCAAACACGACTCAGTCATACACGACTCAGTCATACACGACTCAGTCAAACACGACTCAGTCATACACGACTCAGTCATACACGACTCAGTCAAACACGACTCAGTCATACACGACTCAGTCATACACGACTCAGTCATACACGACTCAGACAAACACGACTCAAACATGTCAATAAACAGCTCACTGTCACACCTTTAGTCTCACTGCAGGTCAATTATTACTGCTGGTTTGTATAAAGCAGTGAGCAGAGCCAGATGTTGAGTGTTTGGGTTGAATTTATGACATTTCAGTCCTGGTTAAACACCAGTGTTAGGGGCTGATTCCAAATGTCCAAACTTTGCCAAAGCTCGTGTGCTGGTGGACTTGATAGACCAAGAATTCTTCAACAGTAGGATATTCAATACAGTCAAAAATACAGACGCTGCTGATGTGATGCAAGCGCAACCATGGGTCAGTTTCTACTGGTGGACCACAAAGCTGAGTAAGAAAGATGGCGACTACGAGTGGTGGGGACAACGATACAGGACTAGTAGAAAAAGAAAATGTCTCTGGATCCCCGAACTCTTCAGGAATTTTTATGACGTACTATACTATGTTTTGAAGCCTCGAATTTGGCATTTGGCCGTCGCCACCTTGGATTACAGCCACCGCCATATTGTTTTTTGCAAAGAGTGAACGGAGGTGACCATATTTGGACTGTGGAAGAAGACGACATAAACGGCTGGGGTAGCGATCTGTGAATCACCGTGTAGCCCCGCCCTAAAGCATCCCCTGCCTTATAGTCTATTTGACTCTAAAGCAGGGGTCTCAAACTCAAGGCCCGCGGGCCGAATCTGGCCCGCCACGTCATTTTATGTGGCCCGCGAATCCGCCAGCAAAAAAAAAAAAATGTTTAAAAAAAAGTTTGACTTGATAATAAAAATATCCCCATAGTCGAAGTTATGAGATATAACTGCATGTACAATATTTTTACACTTGAATAAACAATAATCAAATGCAGAGACAGTAGTTACATTTACACAGTCTTAGAGTTACAACCGGCCCTTTGAGGGCGACCGTGATGCTGATGTGGCCCAGAGTGGAGATGAGTTTGAGACCCCTGCTCTAAAGGGACCATAATGTACTAAATGAACATCATGCTGTATTGAAGAAGACTTGAAACTAGAGATTGAGACCATAAACTCATGTTTACAATGTTTACTGAGGTAATGAATCAAGAGAGAAGTAGAGTACACTTCTGCATCGGCTTAAACTTTCAGAACCGGAGGTTGCCGCCTGCCTGAACTTGATCCAACACCATATTTTTCATTAATTTCATCCATGCCAAGCTAATGGAGGGGAAACCCTACTAATCTACACAATACAGATGGGAGCGGACAACTGGCTCAGTCTCAGAGAGAAAAAATACATTCTCAATAGCTTACATTTGAAAATAAACTCAACGTGAAACCCAATTTAGGCAGCAGAAAAATTGTGGCAAGGGTGAAACAGGATTTTCGTTTGTATAGCGTTGTTGTGGAAAAACTATGATCAGTTGGAAGAGAGAGAAGAGACTACACATACAGATTTACATCAAAGAAGAAGTTTCTAAGTGATATTTTGACATTTTCGTACTGTGACTCATTAGAACTGTTAACAGCTGTGAGTCAAAAGGTCAAAAAACAGCCAGCTGAGCATCTTGCTTCGTCAACGTGTCCTCCCCCCTCCACACACACACACACACACACACACACACACACACACACACACACACACACACACACACACACACACACACACACACACACACACACACACACACACACACACACACACACACACACACACAGAAATGTCACTTATTTCCTCTTTGTCTTTGATATCTGGTTCTCCACCTGCTCCGCCTCCCACAGCCGACAGATGAGCTCAGAGCTCTGATACTTTACGCCTCAGCGTCAACAAACTACACCCACAGAACGGGCCGAGTGGTTTGTTGATCCTGCAGCCCTCAACTTGGTAACACATGTTCACATCAGCAGGATTTATTTTTATAAATGTATTTATTTATTTAATTAAATAATCCTATTTTGATTAACAGAAGCAAAGAAACATTATGGACCAAAGGTCCTGAGGGAACTGGAGGTACAGGTTGATTAATAAACTATCTTATTTCATTTGATGATGACTGTAGAAGTATGAGAGGAAATGGTGAACAACTGTAATAAAAAAGTAGGAGGCAGGATTACAGATTGGTTTTTACGAGATCTTGAATAAATTAGTGGTGAATTCAGACTATGCTCAGCAGGTTTACCAAACCTGTTAGCACAACATCGTGTACTGTATGTAGCCATTATGTGCATATTTAAGACCATTTTTACAAGATTCTTGTTTCCAAAACAAGTTAGATAGACAGTTTTTAACTAATTTGCAAAGATAAATTAGCTAATTATAGTAGCTGGCTAGCTTCAGATGAACTGCCATAATAATAGCCAGTAAACCACAGGATAGCTAGTAGTAGACTACAGATTTATGCTCACTTTAAAGATGATTTACACAATGCGGGATGGCATTAACTGATATTTGAACTAAAACTAATGTAATATCTAACAGATTTAAATGTAGTGTAAAGATTTGGACTTCATTCTGTAAAAAAGGTACAGTGTGTTGCATTTTGGGGGATCTATTGGCAGAAATTCAATACATTTTTTAAATATTGTTTGAGGTAAAAGGGTGGGCTATTTATTCATTCTCAAAATATATAATTTAATATTTATTTGTTGGTCTGAATCTGCAAAGTAACTAAAGTCTCAGGTTAACCCATTTTGTATTATTAATTTGAATCTGCGTAGAAACTATTAACTAAAGCTGCCGAATAAATGTTGTCGAGTGTCAAGTACAACATTTCTCTTTAACTGTAGTAGAAGTAGAAGTAGCAGAAAATGGAAATACTCAAGTAAAGTACAATTACCTCAGAATCTTACATAAACAAAGTAACTTGAGTAAATACACTTAAATCAAAGTTAAAGTCCATTTCCATCATTGCCAACATCAAAAGCAAAAATACGGATAATTCAACATCCATGTAGCACAACATACAAAAAGTGTACTATATTTAATACAAATAACCTCCATAACAATAACTACACTGCATGTGAAAGACTGGGAGGGTGTAAATATAACTCACGGTATGAAGATGGTCTTTCTTCTCTTCCTTCATGGAGGGAAAGTGGTTAATATGCAGCCTGTAAACATGTCAGGTGCACTTTTATATTGTTTTCATCAACCATCTCCTCCATTCATCCTTGATGCTAACTAGCTTCCTGCTAGCTAAAGTAGACTTACACACAAACTTGTTTACTGAAACATTAGCTTAACTTTTAGGTCTCAGTTGTTTGGTTTTAATTGTTTTAACAAAGCGGCATTATAGTGATCACGGTAATGTTTTTAATTAACTTCACCTGGCTTCACTTCCGCGTTGACAATTCTTCTTCTTCTACTTCTTATTTTAATGGCGGATTGCAGACGGGCGGAGCAAAATCGCCACCAACTGTAATGTTGCGGAATTGACAAATCTTAGGTCTCACTCCAATAATGCTCAAACAAATATTCATTTCAATTATTTAATAATTTATTTAATAAAATAAAACAAAAATACAAAATAATATATATTTGTGGTAGACAGGTGTACATTGATTGCAAAGTGAAAAAACAGGAAACCGGAATGTAGTATATGCATAGTGAGATGTAGCCTAACAATATATGGCCTATGCACATGTCAACAGGTAGTAACAGTAAGTGTATAAAAGGTAAATAAATATATAAACAATATAAATCAGCAGCCAGATAAGTGGACATTCAAAACCAAATTTCCACATTTGTTTTAATATCCATGAGTTTAATCCCTTTACGGGAATCAACAATAGGTCAGTAGAGATGCATCCATAACCATTCACAAAATGTTGGTAAAACTGCCAATATATTCGTTATCTACACAGTTGATTTCTCGACTCAAAAATTCTCAGAACGTCCCATTGTTCGGACCGGATGGCCTACATTCGGACAACAGGAACAAAAGCTCTCTTCCTGCGTCTGTCTAGTTCGTAGTGCCTGTCATAACTAGGCTAAAGTTAGCATGTAGCAACAGCCTGGAAGAGGCTAGCCAATCACACCCAGTATGGGCCAAGCGACTCAGTTTAGTCTCTCCCACATACAGCCAATTATAATGTGTGACGTCATCTGTTTTAGGTTAAAGATGTTTCGAGTGCTTCCTTTCAGTTAGAATCGGAAGTCGGCGCTGGTAATGAAATCACACCCGAGTTGATTGTGTTCCAGAACAACAAGTTGGACAACTTATTGGGGGGTCATTGTTAGCAATAACAATTGATAACGCTTTATGCTAGTATTTAACGAGACACAAATATGAAAGAAGTGCTAATAGACATATTACTACAACTTTTTTACTGTTGATGCGTGTAGTAGCCATCTTGGATTTTGAGGTCGGGGTTCGTCCACCTTTCCCAGTCGGAAATCCGAGCTAAGATGGCGTTCCAGTTGAAATCCCGACCTCCCAGTTCAAATGGAACAGAGCGTTATGGGGAAGCGTCAAATTTACTCGTCAGGCATACACAGTACTGCAGAAAATATTGTGGTACTGCGACAGATTGCATGTAGCATTTAATCTTGTTGATTTGGACCCACGGTTTTCAAATCTTTTGTCAGTCGGTCTTTGATCTATTCGAGAGGCAACGTACAATTCAATTTTCCATTAAACGAAAGTCACAAAACTGTTTGTGCATTCTGTTAATTATAGTTCTTAGAAAGAAGTCGGAATTGGCAAAGAAACTTGTGTAATTTATATATAAATACTTCTCAATAACGCATGACTTTTTGCTTCGTGATTCAGGGGTCTAAGAACATTACCAATATGATCAAACAATGTAATGAAACTGAACTTTCTCAAAATTAGAGAACAACTATTTTCAGATCAGTTTTATTGAACAAAAAGAGTTTTCAAAGATCATGTAGGAAATACAATATTATACAAGTGTGGCACAAACAAGACTAACAGATAGAAGATCTAGAAAAGGGAATTGTCAGTGGGCATGAACATGACCGCGTACAGACAGACCGCAGGGGGGGGGGGGGGGGCGCAAGGAAACAAAGACTCTTCCAGAACGTAAAATTCACAGGAACAGAGAATTTACAGAGAAATCTGTAAAGCCAAACAAACATTGATGTGGCCTCAGTTGAAACAGGGGAACAGATTGCTTATTCCCGACTAATGCATGGACTTTGAACCAGAAAGCATAGATTTCCACTTTAAATTTGGTTAGTTGTTTCTACCAAGTGGTCCGTACCAGCTTCAACAGCATTTAAACATGACAGAGAATTCTGTTTTATTTTTTTATCTCTTTTTTTGTAGTTTTTGAAACAAGGGTCGTCATTTACTGATCCGATGGTCATTTTATTTCTGTTTTACATTTGACTGAAATATTTGGTGGTTGAAGTATCCAATATGCTTGATACTTGTTTTTTTCTTTTTCTTGGAAAAAGAATAGAAATGAAATTGGACAACAAAAAACAACTTAAAAGGTCGCCTTACTGTCTTTTTCCAGAGCTTTCATTCACATTGAATGGTCTTGAGATCAGTAAACTCTCCATCACAAGCTAGTACGTGGACTAAGTGATTTCTGTGGTCAAACCAAAGGTTTGTCTCGTGCAATGTGGTCAAACATCGCAAACAAAACTTTTAGGGGAAATCACAGGAGTTCCTCACAGATGATAGCATGAAAATGGATTCAGGTAGCTCCTCACAGTAGAAACTCTTTGGAAAGAACACACGGCAGTTTAGCATGCTCATCCCAACCTGCAAAGGGCAACAGTGCTATCAGTCCCACAGAAAATAACTCAGTTGAAGTCCCGGCTCCTCAATGCTCTAATCTGAACTAGAAAAGCAGAAAAATTACGACATTCTTGTCATTTAATTCAGCACCAACGTTGCAAAGTTAGCACCTGTTACAAAAACCAGTGTGGTCTCAATGTAAGTCAAACCAAATTTTTGATGTTATTTCACATATTTTCTACGTGATGCAGGAAAATAATATTAATGACGTACGTTCAGGAAACGGGCGACAATGTTCAGGAAACGGGCGACAATGACGCACTGTCACACTCTCAAAGTGCAATTCCTGCCAAAGACTCAACAGAGCACAGACGAGTTCTGATGGGAGATTAAACTTTCTGATGCTGCAGTTTCAGGAAACAAAACAGTCCTGCTGCTCAAGTTAACAAATTTCACCACAAATATTTAAATCAGCCAAACAAATGCCTTACATCAAGTCTCCAAATGGCAGTTGGTTGCTTGTGAAGTACAGAAATGTATTGGAATAAAGTAAATCTTGACTAAACCGACAGCTGAGGGTTGTTTTTGTATCCGGTGTAAAACTCCTTAAACTTATGGTGGTGGACCAGGGCCACGTCATTGAATGGAGGAATTTTAAGGCAAAAAGCCGTAATTCGGAAAGTAAACACTGAAATTAGTCGGAAGTTTGTAAAGAAAGGATTCAGAGATCGAGTTTAATAATGAGAAAATTTAAGCCTGAAGACAGAATTCTGTTATCTCATAATTCTCAATGTTTTCCCAGAATTAATAATTAAAGATGAATTCCTCCAAGTCCCCTTCCCTGCAGTTCATTGATTCATGTTCATGTTACTGTGAGACATCAAATCCCCCAACAGTTGAAAATACTCCATAAGTCTTTTGTTTCCTTGTGTGGATAAACTAAACCAAAGGAACACTTTGTGAAGGACAAACAAATCATCCAGATATTAATCTATCTCTGTATGGGCCACGGGTTTGATTCCCTGCTGCACTCGCTCCGAGAGCCTTCCCAATTTCCAGTGGAAACACAACAAAAATACAAAAAAAGGAAGACAAACTAAACACTCTTTTATCCCTCCTTTTGTTTAGTTCATTTGTTTTGCTGGGACCAACCAACCACCACGTCCGCTCGTCTGAAGGCTTTGGACACCTGCCTTGCTCATCCACCACTTCATCTGTGCAATGGGATTTTCTCCTTCTTCCCAGTGGAAAATGGGGCGCTGCAGACTGACAGCACTGTTTGTAAGCCCTACAAGTAAAAGATACTTTTCAACAAAACAGCGGGATACTTCAAATGAGTTATAAATACTCTTTTAAACAACTGTGAGCACCCAGTGCCTTGTTGAAGGGCAGGAAATTCACCTTTAACCTAACAGTCACAGTGGATGCTGCGTCCTAAACTACATCCACAATATCGGCTAGCAGGCTGGCAAGCAGAATGATGGTTGGTTGAAGTATTGTATAGTGTAAACTAAAGTAGACCGTGAAAATGTACCAGCATTCGGCCGATAGTCTTTTCCCAGCCTGCTGAGAAAAGCTTCACCTGACTTCAAATGCTTTTCAATCCCGAGTGCCCCTGTCAGGAACCAGAACTTCCACAGACAGACTCTGACTTCTCTACCGCCAACACACAGCAGAGATCACAAAAACCATGTAAGACGTCTGCTATGAACACTGGGGCTCAGCCAGGAACAGTCTAATGGATGTAAAACAATAACATCTGCTCAATGAAACAATGGTTGTGGGGTGTATTGTCACTTATTCTGGTATCTGAAGTTTCTCAGCACATAATTGAGAGGGTGAATCTGAATCACTGGAGACAGGTTGGCCTGTAGGATCTTTTGCGCTTTTCTGCGAGCCTCGGCCACAGAGCGAGAGTCATCCACTTTTACAACTTTCCACCTATGACTGTTTTTGTCCTTCCAGCCGTTTCTCTGCCGGGTGGGGATGTTTAGTTCCTTGGGGCCCCGACCATCTCGGTGGACACCGTTGCTCCTCCAGCCATTGCTGGTGAGCTCTGTGCGAGTCTCTGGGAACGCCCGTCCATTTGCGTAGAAGACCGGTGCAGAATCTCCGATGAGGGCGCCGTCCAATCGAATGGGGCAGGAGAGGCTCTTCTGGCTGTACAAGGCCACAGCTTTGGTGGGCGCCCCACCACCATTGTGAGAAGGCTGCAAAGGTATTCCTGAAAGCGTTGGAGGGTGTTGTTGCTGTGAAAAGGCAACAGAGGGTGCCTCAGAGGATGAGTCCCAGGAAGTGTGGATCTGGAGTCTGGCCGTATGGAAGCCAGATAGGCCCTCAATGTTAGTCAGTCTGAGGCACGGCCGCACTTCCAGCGCCTGCGACATCTCTACAGTCCGACTGGGTGTCCTGCTGCAGATGATGGCCCGACGGTCCACCAGCAGCTCCGGAGGGCGGATCCCTTGAATCTTGGGGTTACTCTTCTCAGAGGCGTTCCAGGACGGGTGCACCTCTCTCTTCTTGACCGGGGGCTTCCTTCCCCTCCTCTTGGCGGTGGGTCTGACGTTCCTGCTCTGTGGCTTCAGCATGTCAGCGGTCAGCGGTTGGTTCGTGCAGGAGCGGTAGCCGTACACATCTTTGCTGCGCAGCACGGTGGGCGTGTGGCCCTCCTCTCCCAACTCCTTCAAGAAGGTGACCAGCTCCTCACTGCTCGAGAGGTCGCGGGACATCGGGCTGAGGATCTTCAGAGCATCCAGGAGGACGTTCTGCCCCGCTGACGAGATCCGAGACCAGGAGTGAACTGCCCGGTCTTCATTGGCAAATGCCAAAGGTCGGCAAACCACTGGACCTCGCGCCGCCTCAGCCATGTTTCTAGTCCTGCTGGGAATACAGAAAGCATTTGGTTAAACTGAATCACAGAAATGGTAGAAGAACCTTTTTTGTTATTTTGCAACCATATATTGTTGCAACTCCTTTTGGTCTCCATTCTTTCAAAAGAAGAGGAATTTACTTCTCATTACCTCCAAATGCATGTTAAAAAAAGATGTATATCGTTCGGAATTTTCATGCCTTTATTGGATAGCGACAACGGAGGAAGAAAAAGAGATGGACGCCTTAACCTCTAGGCCCGGGACTATTTTTTAAAAATAAATGCGAAGGCAGACACCTGAAAGAATGCCCGTATTCACTTGCATATTTATGACACTTCATTGCCTCTTCATTCAGACAAACATCTCAATGTTTGTTTTATTTTTTTCTTTCGTCTGTGCAGTAAGTACAGCAGTACGTGTTCCTCCTCAGACGCCATGTTTGTTTACTGCGGGCTTCTCTTGCATTTGCGTTCGCATACTTCCGTGGACCATGTTTCTGTCCTTATGGAAGTTTCTCCATGATGGACATCAGAGATACTGCCGTCACTGGAAGAAGTGAGATCCAAGACGATTTGTTTTAATTACATATGATGTGCATTTTCAATTTTTACGGCAGTGTGACTCTGATCTGAACGGCCGATAGATTGAGGTAAATTGTGTCAATCAGGCAACAAAAAACAATCATAAAACCGTATGTTTTTCCCATCTGTTCAGAGAGCATTATCTGTTCATATCCTAACAATGTATGGTTCAACTCTAGTCTTTCCTAAACATTTCTCTACCATCATCATCTGCTTCTGGGTGCTCAGACCGTCTGACCCCAGAAGCTGAAGTGGATCTGCAGCAGAGTTCACTGCGACATGTTGTTAAGTCACCTGAATATAAAATGTTAACATGAACATGCACTGTTACAGCTGTGAACACACAGGCTGGGGATTTTTTAATTGCTAGATCAATGCTTGGGGGAGAAGCTAGTTTACTGTCAGCAGCAGTGTAATCAGACACCTCACATAGCCAGACCAGCAGAAAGCAGAGAATATAAAGAAACACTGAAGCTCCATGATCTGCTGGGAGAACGACCCCAGCTGGCTCGTTAAAACTGCGACCTCCTCTCAGTTCAGCACCAGTTTTACACCTTTATACCCTCAATCTAAACAAGCTTCGTTAGCCAACATGGCAACCAGGACCTTTGAGACAGTAGAAACAACGCCCTGGGATCCTCTTCCAGCAGAAAAAAACAAGACAAAAACTTGACATGGTAGCCTCGAGGGAGGGAAACCGCCTAATATTATATCGTTTTTTTTATTCACTTCACCACCACCACCAAAAAAAGGTCAAAGGAATCAGCAATTTCAGAAACAAAGTATGGAAGGAAATATAATAATAAATGTTTGATTGCGGCAATGGCTAGCCCTCAACCGATCATTCTCACTGTCTATTTTTACTGAGAACCGTGGGCGTCGCCCAGAAAAATAGGGGCATTTAATAGAAGTGATATAATTCCTACTTTGACTGGTATATTTGTGGTAGATCACGGATGATGCACATTTATTTCTGAGGTGACAACAACATTACATTCAAGCCCTTGCCAAACGAGTTCACACAATGCTGATTAAGCCTAATGATAGCCATAGCACGACTAGCTATGCTAACAGAGGGTCACAACTCTATTGAGCCACTTTAGCCCTCAGTAGAAGCAACTTCATGAAGTTCTTTATTATTAGTATTCTAACTATTAGAGACAACATTAATCAACTCCTGCCCTCAACCGGTACTGATTCATCCTCAAACATAGGAACCTTAAAATCAGCTGTCAAACCTGATAGAATGTTTTACTCCCATTGATCTTCACCAATTGACTTAAACAATGTCTCTATCCAAGCCATCTACCTTTCTCTTAGAACGCACCCAGACAAGGCATCTTACAGAAGTCTTCCCCTTAGTTAGCACTTATATA
Organism: Anarhichas minor; assembly: GCF_050575085.1. Taxonomy (NCBI): domain Eukaryota; kingdom Metazoa; phylum Chordata; class Actinopteri; order Perciformes; family Anarhichadidae; genus Anarhichas; species Anarhichas minor. The sequence continues at coordinate 3,794,796 of NW_027466467.1, read as the reverse complement.
CTTCAATCTGTCTTTACTAACAGGCCATGTACCACAGTCCTAAAAAGTAGCTGTAATTAAACCTCTTCTTTAAAAAAAAAAACAGCCCCTTCCTCTCCAGGGTCCTTGAGAAAGCAGTCGCGAATCAGTATCATATTACGGAGACTGGAACAGTTAATTAGCATTGAAGGAACCAACCGCACTAAACTGGTTTCAGTCCTATTTATCAGATTGATCCCCGTTTGTACACGTGAAAGACGTCTGTGCTTCAATGTTATGCAGATGACACCCAGTTATATCTGTTGATCAGGCCAGACAAAACTAATACATTTGCTTAACTCCAAGCATATCTTAAGGACATAAAAAACCTGGATGACCTGCAACTTTCTAATGTTAAACTCAAACAAAACTGAAGTTATTGTACTTGGCCTTGAATGCTCCAGATTGAAAAGGAAATTTGGCGTTCTAAGGAACGAAAGAGCTCTCCTGGGGGAGATGTGGCGAGCTCAACTGCAGACATACCTCATGAGCAAGTCGACAGTGTTCACTTTTTCAAATTCAGAGTCAAATAATACTATTTTAAGTACTCTCATTGCTAGCAGGGGGAGGCAAAGTTCCACAATCTAGCTTTAACATGCAAATAATAGCACTGGATATACACCCATAGCAATTTTCTTTTTGTCGATTCTGAAGTTTAACCTGCCGATTTCTGTTGATTTCAGTCTAAGAACTATAATTGACAAGGCTGCAGACAATTTTCTTTCACCACTGTCCCCAAAAACTATTTCAACTGTCTCAAAGTGTAAACTGTGAAAAAGGTTATCCTCTTACTTTGTAATTGTCAGCTACAGTGGTTATTTGCATTTTAATTATGTATTATAAGCTGCTTAGAGCTAGCATTATAGTTATACAGGTCACGATTCTCTCTCAAATTTGTCTTTATATTGCTGTGAAAACACCTTCAAACAACTATATTTATTAAAGTTTCTTGTCAAAAAGACATTTTCAATACTGAATAGAGCCTAAACGCATCATAATGCAAGTCAATGCAACCTCCGTTAACATTACTGGTTCAGGGCTAAACACAAGCTTTTCCCGCCATTTTTGCCCCATTAAGAATGTCTGAATATCATAAAAACACCATTAGTATTTTCTTTGGTCCGGGGTGATGCTTGCGCCGTCTGATCAACAGTTCAAGACACAAAGACGTTCAATCAACTATCAAATAAGACAAAGAAATGTAACACATTCTTACAACTGAGAAGCAAGTACCAGAGAATGTTGAGCAACAGGGTGACACGTTCCTTCATTAGTTTCAATACAAACACTGTAGTTTAGAAAATAGTCCCAACAAATGCACTGTGTCCTCCTGTTTGAGTAGCATTCCTAAAAACTGCAGCACCCCGCTGTTTAAGGAAATTACTTGGTTGTTGTTTTTTAAGAAAAAGAAAAAGAACATTTTTTTAATAGATCTACGTCTTCAGTAGGAACCAATAGTAATTGGGCTGAGTGCCATAGACAGAGAGAGAAATTTAGTTTAATAGGTCTATTTATCAGGGACCTGTAGAAAAAGAGTTACAATCACATACAAAGAGATAGTCAATTTTCATTCTGCAATCTCTGGGCAAGCCAGGAAGGATTTGTTGACATAAAGAAAAATATAGAACGACCTCAGACCGGCCCTTTAAGAGTTATTTTTGTGAGTCGACAACCTGTACTGGGGCACCCATCTCAGCCATGCTTGTTGCTATTTTTGTCACCATTTCTTTGGTCACAATTTTTCACGGATATAGCTAGGTAGCTTATCCCACCTCCAAACCAACCAGGGTAACGGCCGTCAACACCAACCCTATTTGAATCAGTGATTTAGACGTCCAGAACCAGGGTTCTGATAAATAAAAAGTCAAGAAGTCATCAGTTCATCTTCTGGGGACCATGAACTTTAGCACAAAATTTGAGGCTGCATGATACTAGCCCATTTATAGCTTGACCTGGCAGACGTAGGATGACCTTATTATCACTTTGAGAAAGAAAGTCGGAATTAGCAAGTTTATTATTAACAGAATCGGTCAAGAACATTTTCATTGGTGCATCTTCAGTTTTCAGACTGAAAAAATTAAGCTAGATTCACATCAGTCTTATTTTCAAACTGCCAATTTATTTTGCTGAGAAAACGTGTTATATTAAGAAAAGGTATGTGGTTAAAGACCATTAAGCTATTAATAACTTTATACACCTGTAAAGAAACCAAGACAAACCTACACTAGTGAACCTGGATATGCTAATTAGCCGCCTGGTCAACAAGACAAAGTCTGCAGCTACATGATCACAGCATCAGTCTGCTGGCTGTTGGATAATTTGCAACCTCACACATGATCTAATATTACAACCCATGCTCTGTTTAACTTTCATAAAAACTGAAGACAAGGAATGAGATAGTAGCTCATCAGGTAACAACCTGCTCCGTGTCCACCCCCCACAAAAATAAATATGGGTAATTAATTTGTTCATTTTGCAGTTTAAACAGCGCAGCCTGCAGGAGCAGAGCAGGCCAAGAAGATCTCTGGCGACTGTGCATTTGAACATCAGGCCCATTAATCAGAGGCAGCAACACACTAAGTGTCCACACTGCTGCCAGACAGACAGACTGACAGAAGGACAGAGTTCCCATCCCCCACCTGGTATCAGTAGGGTCCTAGGATTTCTGCGATACAGAAAAACATGGACTGAATTGCAGGGGGGGGGAATGGAATCAACTGTTAAATCTAGAAAATGGCAGAAATTGCCAAAATGTGGATGCAATTTATAAAAATCAATACCAGACGATGTTACAATGTCCTCTACCATTCAGTGCTGACAGCTATGGCTGTATCGAATAGTCTGAATCTTTGAAGCCTAGTTCATAATCTTGACAATCAAATTCTATTTGAATGCGACGCAGCTTCTTCTTTTTGCATATATATTCATCATGGTTAGGGCATGTTTCTGCTCAGTTGCAGATAAAGATTCGGCTACACTAATATTATTAGTAGGTTTAGGGTATTATACTATTGAATTTGATTCCCAGGTTGACCCATCGAATCGAGATACAACCCGCTGGCCGGCCGGGTTTGGGTAAGCGGTCGGGTGGGCGACAAAGCAGCATTCTGAGTTAGTTTTCAATTACTTACAGAAACACTGCATGCAATAGTCCACCTTGTCTTCACCTCTCTACCTCACTCTCAAACACGCACAGACACAATGTCATAAAATATGACGACAGACATTCAAAGCTTTAAAAAAAAAAGAAAGATATTCATTACAGCCCAACTGACTGCGCATTCATCACTAAACGATGGCCAGGATGCACTTTATTTCTTCGACTACGTGGAAATCCAAACCACAGATGATGAACAAAAGCATTAAAAGGAACAGTGTGTACGATTTAGTGGCACTTATGGGTTTGTTGCAGATATCAACCAACTAAATACCCCTCAGCTCACCCCTCCCTTTCTAAGCGTGTTGGGGAACTGCGGTGGCCTTTAGGATTTTAGTATAACAATTCCTTTTTTCAAAACATATATAGAATTTTGAAAACAAATAAAATCAGAACAGGATTAGAATTTGTATTTAAAATATATAAAAATATAGTTTTCAGAGCAGCAACAGTTGCGTTTACAACAGCAAAGTCACTAATATCTCACTGGGAACAAATATAAATAAAATATAACGGAGAGCACAGACATCCCTCAGTATTCCTTTTGTGATCATGGCTGCTTTGTTTCAGCCACATAGAAGTTCTTTAAAAAAAATGCTGTTGGCCGATCGTGCGTGCTGTGTAAACATTGCGTTTGGTGACGGGGCAGCTCTGCAGGTGTGCTGGGCTGGATACGACATTATGTACAAATATAATACAAATGAGCTGCAACTGCATTTTGTTATGCAACCCTGTGTTGCATAATGACAATAAATTACTGTTGAATCCTTGAAAAGGGCTGTTGAAAGTCAAGGCCTCGCTTCAATAGAATAAAGCGCATGGGAGGGATTGACCGAGAAAGAAAACTTTGAGGCACTAGATAAGATACCGTTATATTGTGGGAAACAACTCCAAACATGGTTAAAGGAAAGGCTAGTAACATAACAGTGTATAGAACGGAGCAAACTGTTCTGAGCTGAGCACTGAAAGAAAATAACTTCTGTTGTATCTTTGTAAAACTAGACAAATGTAATTTTTGACACATCCAGTCATTGATTTGTTGAATGCACTCAGTAATTGTATGGGACCATAGTCACCTTATGATATCTTTATTTAAATCTGTTTGTTGTCTGCATAATAATGGGAAGAAAATTTGGGATATGTTGAACAGAAGAGGCCCAAAAATGGAACCTTGGGAAACACAATTGTTCAGAGCCAAGAAGGTATTAAACTGTTGGAAAAACAGCATTTTCAACGATTTCAATGAAAAATGTGCCAAATGTAAAGATATTCACTCAAGGCCTTCATGAAATATTGCGTTCACGAGAATGGGATGGACTTGAGGTGACAAAGTGACCTTGACCTTTAACCATCAAATTCTAAATCAGTTTATCCTGATTGCAAGTGGACGTTTCTGTCCAATTTGAAGAAATTCCCTCCAGGTGTTCCTGAGATATCAACCTGAAAACATTTGCCACGGCTGTCGCCAGCGTGCAGGCTTACAAATGTAGAGAATATCATTTTGTGTTATGTGGTTAAATGTAATTTATGTTGCTGTTGGTTTTTGCTGCTAGTCCGCTACATTAGGGGCATTCCTCGCTGGTACAAGCTGGAGACCGTTTTAAGACTGCAGTGAAAATTTTGTTTATTAAAGACGAAAGCAAACAAATTTGGATTGAAGCAGAATATTTCATTGAATAAAAAAAAAAAAACGCCCCCCTGACGATTGGCTCAACAATCGTTTCTCTAAAAACTGTTGGCTGAGACCCAAAAGATGGTCGGTGAGGAAGAGAAAGCCTGAATTAATTTAAAGATTTGTGCGAACAGAGATATTCATCCCAAAGAAAACACATGAATAATCTCAAAGAGTAACATCATCCACCACAACCTTTTAGTCCGATGTTGAGACCCTTTGAGATGACAAAGTCCTCAGTGTGGCCCTTATTATGTCACATGCTGATTCAGTCCATAGTTATCCAGACTACAACAGTTCTTTAGTGCTGCCATCAACTTTTCTCTAGGCGGCCGAATACCTTCTCTCCTCATTGGGAACAATCGAAAGACGCCGCTGGCAAAACAAAAACAAAACACTATGTGGACACAGGCCCCAAGATTGCAGCTTGACATGAGGAATTCAACTGAGGAGCAACATATTGGAAAGAGGCAAACTTCCCCGTAAGGCATCTGCTTGCATGGCATTGTTAAACAAAATGGCGACTTCACTCCCTGCCGTACGCACTCAAGCTTTATTCATAAAACTGCTGTTGGGAGGGGTTGACTCAATAAGAATTGGTGCATTTTTATCTTGTAATGGCAAAGTTTTAGTTAAAAACATAAAACCAAGATTGTGCTAGATAATTAATTGAGTAATGATTTGAACTGTCTGGTAAGATCAGAAAATTTCACTGCAAACAAAAAATGACTGGCGGATTGGACAAGTGGTAAAAAAGAAGTAGACAATCGTTTTTAAATTGTTAGGCATAGCACGACATGGCATCAAACTGAACGAGGAATAATTCAATAACTGTAATGATGGCAGAGAACTCGAACACAGAGAGTGGGACATTGTGTCCTAACAGCGAGCAATGTTGTAAACAAACAACATACCGATCTGCTGTGAAATCAAGATCAGTCTGGAGACGTAACAATTTAAAAGATGGGTGAGTAGTACTTGCTAACTTCTTTTAAAGCAGAAAATACTCATTTTACATAGTGATATTTAGTGAAAATTAAATCTCCCTTCGATCTCCCTCTAGCCAGCAGCCACCATGTTTATGTTATTGTTGAGAAGTGATGAGGCAACTTATAGATAACTCGACTTCATAAATCAGCCGTCACTCGTCAATGGCGGCGCATTCAAGGAAACAAATCAACCAACAAACGTTCAGATCAAAGCTTTAGCTTTTTTCAGTGGTTTTGGGCGATGTTTGTCATTTTAGTTTGCTAATTTAATCGCCACAATTTTTCTCAAAACTGAGCATAATTTTCAAGTGTTCATTCCTGTTGATCGGATCGAGTACAATTTCACAGCGACCAAAATACCAGTTTAAAGTGTGGTAATCAAAGACAATCAACCTCGACACTAGTCGCAAAGCGTAATTACAGGATAAAACACAGCTTAACAAAACTGGCAAAGTGATGCGTTTGCTGGATTGTAGGGACAAAGAAACTAAAATGTCACAACAGTTTAGTTGCTCAGTTCAAATAAACTTGTCGGTTCTCTCTGGTGGACAAACTATGTAATGGAGACACTTTCTAATGTCATCAAATATTTTCTGCAACAATGAGAGAGAAAGGCAGCGGATACTCTCCAATTCTACAGAAAATAGGAAGATGCAAACAATATTGTCTGTCTGTTCTACTTCATATCACAGCAGTTTCAAGACTACAATTTTGGCCACACAATGTAAAATACTACTACAATCGTATTAAAACAAGCTCACAACAGTTTATGACGGATCTTTTGATAGCAGTCATGATAGAAATTCAGACCATGGAACTGCTCAAACTGACAGACGGCCAACGTCAAATTTCTGACAAGCCGGAAATCTATCCGATAGTCTGAGAGCCTGATCGTTGATCGTAACGGCATCATGACTCGTGACCCTCTCAAACTGTTTGTCGAATGACAACCGACAAAGATTAATTTTGACCCAATTCTAAAATTAGCCAGGGGCAACCACTTCAGGGCGAAAATCTGGCTTAAATGCCAGTAAATAGCATGGTTGACGAGATTTGACCTCAAAGTATTCCCGAGTGACTTCGTCAGTTAGATGCGCACACGTATCAGGGGTAGAAAATAAACCGCAATGACGGCTTATGAGGAGATCATCATTAAAAGTTGCCTTTAATAAGTAATAATAATAAAAAGTAATAAGTGGAAATATTCATTATCTCAAAACTGACCCAGCCGGTAAGTTCAAAGTGAAGAGTTAATCGTTATTATTTAGTAATCTGGTCTTTAAATAAAATGTATAATGTAGTGTCTCATAAAACGTCATAGCCTAGTGTGTCATTAAAAATAAGTAATAAAAAGTGTGTAGTATAGTATGTCATAAAAAAGTCATGATATAGTATGTCATAAAAGAAATGTAATAAAAGTTGTTTTGGTGGCTTAAACTGTACAACATAAAAGTAATTGGTGCAGATATTCATTTTCAAGACTGAACCAACCCAGTTAGATCTTACTATCTATTTATACCAGAGCAAAGTACTGGAAGGTGGTGGATCGTCTTTCAGAGAGGAAGAAATGCTGGGTTTTAATATAAACCTATAAAGTCTGTTAGAATTATCTTTGCTACTAGCTGCTGCTTCTCACTGGAGTACGCACCATGTTAGCTAGCCAGAAGAGCTGCAATAATTTGGCCTTAAAAACAGTCTCTGACAAGTTACTTAATTTTCTTAATACAAGAATCAATTTGCGGTTTCGCCGTTCAGGTGTACAAACTCACAACAGTTTGATTTTATGCCAAGCGGCATTTGTCATTATGACATGTTGAGGCAAAATAAAAAAGCAGTCGACATTAGCAGACTGTTCCAACAGCACCATGGCGCTAAATTCAGTGTGTATTGACCTTAAGATTAAATTGCTGATTCTGGGGGAGTGGTGCCACCATCTGATTTAATTGAACGAGGGTTAGCCCCAAAGTTAACGTCAACCTCAACCCAGGTAAGGTGGGCTGACCTTTAAAGTGGACCAGCTATTCTCATTTTAGTGACAAGCTCCTCCTCCGAGTTTTGGTGGAGCTGCTGCTGAGTCACGTTTGACATCTAGAGGTCAAATTCTGAATCACGGTCTGGTCCAGATTACTATCAAGTCGGTGTGATTATCCTGGATTGTTTGTTGACAAGAAGCCTGTCTACAGGCCCTATCAGACCAAAAAGTAGCATGGCAAAATGTATCCTTGCATCTTTGAGAAATAGGCTGCATTAAGATGCTTGGTGACCTACGTTGGAGAACAACTATAGCTCGGGACGTAACAAAACATTGACATACTATTCATACTACGTGTGACATAAAATTGACCTAATCCGCTGGATAAAATAATTACAAAATGATGGCAAGGGACGAAAAGGTACAGCTAAAGAGTAAAAACACAGCTCACATAATACACTGTAGAAAAAATATTCAACACTAAAATATTTAATTATTTTAATTTGCTTTTCCAATAATACTAGAACATTAAACTGAGTTGAAGAGGTAATGTTGATTTTCATTATAATGAACAATTTGTATTCACGGAAGCTAGCCAGCCATTTAGCTAGCTAGCTAACACCGTGATCAATGTGTAGACGTATTGCTTGATTTTACTTGAATGTAAACAGTCTGCTGGTAATGGCATACTTAATCGTTAACTTAGTAGGCAGTATAAAATATAAAGATAGAGTATTTAGTATGCAGTACGTTAGTCTGTGATTTCAAATACAGCCATGGTGTCCCATGAACTGTAAGGCTTGTTCGTAAAAACTGACATGTTGGTCAACCGGGAACATACAAGCTCTACTCAGTTAACAATAGGCAACTGGACAAGGTTTAGGTATCGGACGTATTCTGGTTTCCATCTGACAATAATTTAGTATTTTATTGCCTTAAAGTGATCTTGTAAACTGGCTACTTGTGAAACAATCCGGGCGTATACGTTGTCTCAATTCCAGTCTCACATCTCAAGTTGCTAGTTGGACTGTTAGCAACGTGTAGCGTACGGAAAATGAAGTCTTGGTCGAGATGTCCTCTGGCTACGCTGAAATATAGCCCCTTGCCTTCAGAGGCGTATCAGAAAGCCGATGAGTCACATTGCTTTTTACTGTCGGGATTGTACATAATTTCATTGCGTAAACAGGTGTTGACCTCCTAGCTAGCTTGTAAGCTATTCGACCGCTAACCATGATAACTCACTAACTTTGTTACTTCCTCATAGGTTAGCGATTATTACAGGTCAACACAACTAACAAAAACAAACACACTTATGTCTTAACTGACAAGAACAAAGAAACATATAATGTGTCACTACTTTTAGATCAAAAACGCTAAAAACAAAACAAACCAGTTTAGCCAATGAGCGTTAAGCTAGAAAAACGTGCGCAAAGCTACGTGGTTCCGTAGCTCTCGAGCGCCCCCACCTTCACGAACTGGCAATAAGACTCAGTTTATTTTTCCTGAAACACGAACTGTAGTCAGATTTACTCAAGTAGCCGCCGTTGAGAAGCTCACTTACAACTTTCAGTGGTTTGATGAAAGACGTCGCCATTTTTTTCACACGGACTTGTGAACTGCCGACAAGCTGAGCTCGCCAAAACACTCTCCCAGCAATCTGTCCTCTGTCTGGGCAGCTATAGTTGTAGAGGCTCCCTAAAGCCCTTCCGGCCGACCAGGCCCTCCCCTTCGCTCCGAAACATTATCGGATGTATTTGATGAGTCGGAACCGTGAAGGTTACCGATGTGAATGAAAGTGCTACAGCAGGGGGAAAAGAAAAAAGGCGGTATTACCTTTTAACGGCGCTGTTTCGGCATCCTCCACCGCTGCGCCGACGCTCCACACAGTAAAATGGCTGCAACAACAGCGGTGTGGATGACAGACCAGGGAGAGAGAGGCGGAGGCAGCCGGGGAGAGAGGAGAGGAGGGCGGGCTCTGTTCTCCGAGGGGGTGGGGGTGGGGAACGAGCGCAAGTGACTGAAAAATATTATTGTGTTAAAAAATAATAATAAATCATGTCTGAAACAAAATCCACAACAACAACAAAAATACAAGACAACAAAAACATGTTTTATTTCATATCACAATAATTATTTTAAAAAGTAAAAAACTGAGTCCCCCCTCAACCGTGAAGCCTAAGTAAATTGTGACGTCAAGACGGGGGCGTGGCTTATGCCGTGTCTGTGACTAAAACTCTTTGCAACCAACCATCCCAGTGACCTATCGGTGGCGAAATAAAGGCTAGCTAAGTACTGTATAGTACTGTAAGTACAATTTTATACTTCTACCACACTACCAAGTTTTTGTCGGCAAGTATTTAATTCAAACAACATTTATTTGACAACATTAGTTATTAGTTACTTTGCAGATTTAGATTAGTAACACAATGTAAATCAAGAAATTAAGATATATTACCCAACAGGATATAACTGTACACTTCAACATATTTTTGCTGTCAACTAAATAAATATGACTGTACTTTGTTGAAACAATACTGGTGTTCCAAATTTCTAAAAATAAAATTTTAAAAAACGGTTGAACATTTTTTAGGACTGTTTTAAATCAGTAAACAGTCCTAATCTTGCAAGGCCGACTCTGACACACGTTAACATCATATCCTGTTTTCAGAAACCAGGATAAGTCCTTGTCCCGTTTATGGGAAATGCGAATACGCTAGCTGGAGTACATCGAAAGAAATCGGGATACTCTTGCAGGCATGGCTTTAGCCAAGTGATGTAAGAAAAATACAAACAATGGACATAGTCACCCTATTTTATGGTCTATTTTACTCTAAATGGGCCATCATTTACTAAATGAACATCATGTTGTATTGAAAAACACATGAAACTGGAGATTGAGCCCGTAAACTCATGTTTATAATGTTTACTGAGGTAATAAATCAAGTGAGAAGTAGAGTTCTTTTCTCATAGACTTCTATACAATCAGACTTATTTTGCAATCGGAGGAGTCGGCCCCTGATGGCCATTAGAAAGAATGCAAGTTTAACAAACTTCAGCATTGGCTTCCCTTTTTAGAACCAGATGTTTCCGCCTGGTCCCCCGTAAAGCCTCAAGGCTTAAATCCTCTGGGACTTAACTGACGTCACCTGTGAGAGGCTACAAGGACTACAAGGGCTTGGAATGGTATAAATACCATTGTGACAGCACTTTGCAGCAACATATCACATTTCCCGACGACAGCAAAACATGTCATGTACAGCTGTGGGTTTTTATTTCACGTTTTTACTGCCTGATTTGAACTTCTCTCAGGCTCTTGTCTCACGAGAAGAGAGGTATTTGTCAACCAATCTATTTACTTGTTTTTGTCAAAACAGAAAAAAAAACCTGCAACTTGTAACCAGGTTTGTAATATACCCGTGTTTGATGTTACATTGCTATGAATTGTGGGTAACTCCCTAAGGCAGTCGGCAGACATGCAAACTTACATAAAGTGTGCATAAAGGGCTCACCCTTTATGCACACTTTATGTAAGTCTGCATGACTTTGAGACTTTGAGACTCTTTGAGAAAGCCCTCAAACACTTGATTTGATGATTTGACAGTGGGACGGCCCGAAGCCCTCAAGGACATTTTGGGAATGTTCTTCAAAATCCGTGAGTCTGTAAGTATGGAGATTGGGATTGAGTTGAAGAAACAGAGTTTTGTCTGTTGGTAATGAAAGAGGCTTGTGACAGGCTGACACCTCTGCCTAATTTACCTAAACTTTTGTAACACACAAAAAAATGTACCATTGCAAATTTTCCTAGGTTGTTTATAGTCTATTTATGTACAAATACATCAAACTGTTAAAAATGACTGTGTCAACGGTGACTTGAGCAAGCTCACATTCTCAGTGGATTAATTTGTAATGTAATATTGCAAACAGCTTGATTCTGTGCAGTTTGATGTGCAGTGATTTGCCACCTGAAAAATCTTCAAACTCAAGGATGAATCTCTCAAACTGGGCTTCCTGGTATTTCCTTTTCACACCTAAACATCAACACACTCATGCCCCGATTCTCTTTAGTTCTTACCCCAGGGGGGTTTCCTCAGTGTACTTCTGCATATTCCAGACATAGCTGGACTGTGCATTACACGCTGCCTTCATTTTGATACCGAATTTGTTCTGGTTGCGCCCACAACACACAACCAGACATTCATCTAAAGTTTGTCTGAGGGCCTGGATTGTAAAGAAATTGCAGGGCACACATGGCCCATACATCCTGTATCGTTGTGAGTTTGTCACAAAGCAGAAGAAAAGCATGGAAAGTCTTCAGAGACATGGTGGCTGCAGCATTCCAAAGGCTTGTTGTTGCTTTGCCTTTTGACTTAGACACTCCTGCCAAAATGAACAACCCAATGTAAGCTTGCAAGTGGGTCACATCCAAGTCTGTCCAACTGTCCCAATACAGTTCAAGTAGGAAGAAGGACCATAACTTTCCATTTCTGGACGTTAACATGTCCACTTTTGGAGGCCAAGCAAGAACAGCATCTGCTGGTGGTTGAGAGACAACAGGAGGGTCAACCCCAAGAGCATCATTCTCATCAGAAGATGCCTCATAACCAAGGTCCTCCTCAACATTACCCTCAGTCTCAGACTCTCTTCTATGTCACTTTCACTGTCAAAGGACTTTGCTTTGAGGTCATTTTCTATTGATGCGGAGCATAAAGATAGCACACAGAGCACCGAGTGAGATGGTTTACAAGCCTGCTGTGCAAGCTTTTATATGTTTGACCATCTCCGGTGTTGCGTGAACAATAAATATTCTCACAGCAACATATTTCCCCCACCACACAGTGTAGGAAATATTAAGGGGTTCTCACACTCCTACAGGCATGGTAATGGGAGGTTAGGGCCGAAAGATTTCAAAATTGCATGTGAAAGTGACCTCAGTATCAACCAAAACAACCTACACAAATGTGTGTTAAATGTTTTAAACAACTAAAACAGCCTGGGGTCAAATTTACCTCAAAGAACACAGATGTGTCAATGACAATATATCTACATGTTAATTTTATATTTACCCAGTTATCCCTATTCAATTTGGAAAAGTCTCCAAAAAAAGTCTAAATTTCCCAAAAATGATTTCATGTTTTAAAAAAATGACTTCACTGTCAGAAATAATTCTTAATTTTCCCTAAATGACCACATTTTCCAAAAATGTCTTCACTTTCCAAATATTTCTTAATTCTCTAAAAATGTCTTAACTTACCGAAGTATTCATTTTACAAAAATTAAATTTTTGCAAAAATGACTTCGCCCTCCAAAAATGACCAAATTTTCCTAAAACTTCACTTTCCAGATAAATCATAACTTTCCCAAAATGTTACCACTTTCAAAAATGTATTCACATTCCTAAAATAACCTTACTGTCCAAAAAAAAACAACAAAAAAAAGTCTTCATTCCAAGAAATGTCCTCACTTTCCAAAATGACCTAATTTTCCAAAAAGAAAAAAATACTTCATTATGATTCAAAAAGCAACACAAAGCCACCAACAAGTCTCATAAGCTTAATTTGAGATTCAAATAAACTTTTGAATACATTATTAAACAGATTGTGAATTGTGGATTTTGTCCCCATCAATAACATCGTGCGGGAGGAGGAACCTTTAGTTTCAATTGGTCAAAAATTGGTCCATTTCTGTGAGAATGGTGGACAAAAGAAGAACTGAGGGTGGGTAAAAAAAAAAGATCATAATCATCCAGATTGTTTTATTTGCAAATAATATAATTTCCTAGTCATTGATATACAACAGATTTGTGATGATATGCTAGATATACAGTATATAGCTACATACATACATACTGTACATACATACTGTGGCCATACTTTTACTTTTACATTGCAGCTATATGTGATAGTTGAACAAAAACAAAACATCTCACCATAATGTACCACATGTTTCTAATTTGCTAGCCTTCCAAAAACCTCACGTTGGTCTGAGGGAAATATTAACGAGTCAAAAATGATCTCACTTTCCAAAAAATGACCTCCTAAAAAGACTTCCTTTTGATTAAAAAAACATCACATGCATACAAAATATGAACGCATAACAACAAAGCCACCACTAACAAGTCTCTTGTCTATTTATCTGTATGTGTGTCTATTGACACAGCGATGACGTCAGTAAGTCCAACCATCTGTTCTTCTGTCAGTCGTTCACTCTGTGAGCTCGTCTGCAGAACGTCCAGTGATGTTCTACTGTGTTCTCATTGGCCCGTTCGCTCATGTGGTGAACACGCGTGTTCCGTATTGTGAAACCCTGGAAAACAATGAGACAGGCAGACTGAGTTATAATGTTACTATTATTTAAAATATAAGCTATATGGTGTTGATGTCAGAAGTTAGAGTACTCCGACTGATCTCAACAGTGTCTTTTAGTAGGAACATTTCTACACATGATGTTAAAGACGAGATAAAAAGCCACGTACAGCTTTGGAGATGAAGTCCAGCAGATGGACGCGCAGGCTGACTTCCTGTTGGTGGTCACATGGTCCAAAGGTGAAGGACACCTGGTAGTCTCTGGTGTCCATCATGTGTTTGTTCCACTTTGTGAAACTGCTGGAGATCGACTCCAACATTGCATGGACCTAGAGAAGAAGAAGAGAGTCATGTGACTACTGGTTGTGTCTAAATGGTGACCTACAATTTAAAGAAAAACGACAACCTATCCTAACCTAAACCATTCCAGGACAATGCCTAACTTTAACCATTCCAGGTCAATGCCGAAACTTAACCATTCCAGGTCAATGCCGAAACTTAACCATTCCAGGTCAATGCCAAAACTTAACCATTCCAGGTCAATGCTTAACCTAAACCATATAGAATCAGAATCAGAACCAGCTTCATTGGCCATGTATGCGTACGCATACATGGAATTTGACTCCGGTTTCCACTTCGCTCTCAATGTACATACACAAGTTTACAATAAGCAAGAAAAAAATATATAATAACTAAAACAAGGGCAACAAAAAAATGTAGAACAGATGTAGGTATACAAATTTAACAACTATGGACAGTATAAGTAAGGGGGGTCAGTGTTGGGGGGTTCTTCCTGAAGTCCACTGTCATCTCCACAGTTTTGAGCTTGTTCAGCTGCAGGTTGTTCTGACCACACCAGAGGACCAGCTGTTCAACCTCCCGCATGTACGCAGACTCATCCCCGTTCCTGATGAGGCCGATGACCGTTGTGTCGTCTGTGAACTTCAGGAGTTTAACAGACGGGTCCCTTGAGGTGCAGTCGTTGGTGTAGAGGGAGAAGAGCAGTGGGGAGAGCACACATCCCTGGGGGGCGCCAGTGCTGATAGTCCGGGTGCTGGATGTGATTTTTCCCAGCCTCACCTGCGGTCCTGTCTGTCAGGAAGTTTGTGATCCACTGACAGGTGGAGGCTGGCACAGTGAGCTGGGAGAGTTTAGGTTGAAGTACCTCCGATGATGGTGTTGAACGCTGAGCTAAAGTCCACAAATAGAACACCAGTCTCTCAAAGGATTTCATGACCACAGACGTTAGGGCGATGGGCCTGTAGTCATTTAATCCCGTGATGGAGGATTTCTTGGGGACCGGGATGATCGTGGAGTGTTTGAAGCATGAGGGGACTTCACACAGCTCCAGTGATCAGTTGAAGATCTGCGTGATGATGGGGGCCAGCTGGTCAGCACAGACTTTCAGGCAGGGGGGACACACCGTCTGGGCCCGGTGGCTTCCTGATTTTCTGTCTGTGGAAGAGCCGACTCACATCCTTTTCGCAGATCCTCAGTGCCGGTGGTGGGGTCGGTTGGGAGAGATGAGGAGGAGGCAGGGGGTGTAGTTGGTTGTTTGATGACGTGGCAGTTGGGGGGTGTGAAAGTGGGCTTACCAAACCTGCAGTAGAAGACATTCAGGTCGTCAGTCAGTTGGTGATTCTCCTCAGTGGGGGGGTGGGGGGGTCTCCTGTAGTTAGTGAATACTTGCAGGCCTCTCCACACTGACGAGGGGTCGTTGGCTGAAACATTTTTTCCAGCTTTTCAGTGTAGCTCCTCTTAGCTACCTTGATCTCCCTCGTCAGTGTGTTCCTGGCCTGGTTGTACAGGATCCTGTCCCCACTTCTGTAGGCCTCCTCCTTAGCCCGACGAAGCTGCCTGAGTCTTGCAGTGAACCAGGGTTTATTGTTGTTATACGTGCAGAAGGTTTTAGTCGGCACACATATGTCTTCACAAAAACTGATGTATGATGTCACAGTGTCAGTGAGCTCATCCAGGTCTGTAGCAGCAGCCTAAAAAACACTCCAATCAGTGCAGACAAAGCAGGACTGTAACTCCAGCTTTGCCTCGTTGGTCCATCTCCTCACACATAGAGGTCAATGCCTAACCTTAATGATTTTGGTCAATGCCTAACCTAAACCATTCAAGCTCAATGCTTAATTCAACCATTCAAGGTCAATAGAAAAATGTGTTGTCAATCAATGTCAATCAAATCAAACATTTATGGACAAAACAAACAGACAGGAATGTCTGCTAAACCAGGAAATAAAATACCTTACAAATCAAGGTGCTTCATCACATTAACACACAAATCCAATACTTTCTATTGATTTGTGACCTTGTCCACAATGATCTCATACAACCAGATATACTGTATTAAAGGGACATATATTACAGTATGAATGTTATTGAAACATTTGGGACACATTTTTATCATCTCATGCTATATTTTGTCATGTCACCCAATCCCAAAGAAAAAACACACACACAGGAATAATAATAAATTTCAGCGATAAAACAATTAAATGTGCTGACCTCCCACCATAAAAAGTAGCAAAAAACCCAGAAATTATGTACAAACATTTACTTTTACTGCAAGTTTCAACCTGCAGATGTTGAAGTTTGTCACAGTAAGCCAGCACTATCAAATATATTCAATGTTTTAAGCACACATCTATGAAATCAATATATCAGAACTAGTCTTAATGTAGTACTATCTAACAATTTAACATATAACCTGTTTGATTCAATGTATAACTTGGAAACACTTAAACGTTTTTTAAAAAGGCACTCTGGAATCGCCTGAAAATAATAGCGTCAGGAAAAAACATGCCTGAACTTGGCTGAGAAGTCTGGGACTTTTCATGACACTGTTAGTAAAGTGAAACTTGGATGGGACCATAAAATATAACACCATTTTTCCAGGACAACAAAGGAGGAGTTTAAAAATAAAGGTGGAGCATTGGCCCCAGAAGGAGGAACTATATATGAGAAATCGCAGGTAAATCAGTTGGACTCTGGGGTCTGCTCGGGTTTACTTCTTGCTCAAAGAATAAACTCTATCGCATCAAACTGTGACCGCTTCCAGTGATTCCTTTCGAACACTTTCGGGACACCAATAGCAGCAAAATAACAGAATAGACTAAGTGTTGGAGCAGTAGTTTAGACTTCATCGACTGGCCCAGACTGAGCTCCTGTTTTCCAACACAAATGTTACTTATTTACCATTTTTCAAAAACAAAGTAAACGGTAAAAAATCGAAATCTAAATCTAAATGCTCTCCATCAATCAAATTAACTGATCTGCAGCACAATATAGATTGACCGTTGAATCATGTACATACACTGATCTCATAGAACAATCAATTTTAAAAGTATATTCTTGTCAGAATGAAAGTATATAAATGTCTAGATGTGAATGTGCCCATTAAGAGAAGAACCAAATCTATGAACCTGGACTGAAATACCTCAATAGAAATAAGATTATAATGCATATAATTAGGTTTTGGTATCACAGAATATTCTGCCATGATATCTCCACAGACAGTATGTATCTCCACTGACCTTGGTGGTGATGGTGAGCTGCGTGATGATGACTGCGACGGGGTTGGAGTACTTGGACAGCTTCCTGGTGCTGGACAGCTCCACCACCTCCTCGTAGGTATCAGTGGGGTAGGGCAGCAGGGGTTTGGGGTCTCCTAGACAATGAATCAGGGGCTCAATCTGATAGAAGTCCGCCTCCTTCCTGAGGAGCTCGGCCTCCTTGAAGTCGCATGGCAGTGTCAGCTCAGACGTCCGCAGGAAGTTGAGGATGTAGCTGAAACAGCAGAAACAGAGACGGGATCAGTCCAGACTGCTGAGTTGATGATTCTGTAAGAGTCTGAACTGTCAGTCAAAGTCAGGACGGGAGGGGAGAGAGCTCCTGTACAACTCCAGAGTGAGAAAGTTTGTTTCACTATTTCTGACATCTCTCAATAGTTTATTACTTCCCTACCAGGCGGCAACTTCCGTTTTCTGAAAAGTGAAGCCAATGCTGAAGTGTCTTAAACTTGCATTCTCTCTACCGGCCAGCAGGGGGAGACTCCTCTGGTTGCAAGAAGAAGACAGATTGTATTGATTTATTCCCTCAGTAAACATTGTAAACATGAGTTTATGGTCTCAATCTCTAGTTTCAAGTCTTCTTCAATACAGCATGATGTTCATTTAGTGAATTATGGTCCATTTAGAGTCAAATAGACCATTAAGCAGAGTATGCTTTAGGGCATCTTGGCAGTCCACAAACCAATGGGTGACGTCATGGTGACTATGTCCACTTCTTATATACAGTCCGTGTTTCGTGCCCCGTCTGTGGTTCTCAACCCTTTTGGTTCCAACCGAGAATGTAAATCTTTAAAAACAGCTCACAAATACATAGTTTATAAAGACTCAGTCATTTCCGAAATCAGCTGGTCACTGTAGTTATGAATAAAGGTCACCTTTTGTAACTTAAGGCCTACTTCTGATTGTTTACAAATATCCAAAGGACCACCTTCCCAAATAATAATAATAATAGTAAAGAGTAAGAAGCCACTGACGCTCGGAGATGGAGATTCTACTGTGACACTCTTTCTCTATCTCTTTCCCATTGGTCCACAGTGAGCCAGTCTGTTCCTGTGACACAATTTCTGTATCGTATATGCACGCTTCACTATGGGCTCATAAAGATTATATGATTTGTATTTGGTGCTGCAACATTCATAAAATTAAACTGCAGTCATGATGGACTGTTGATGTATTATTGTGTGCAAATTAAGCTGGGCTGATGTTTGTGCAGGTTGGACGGGGCAACAGTTGGGTTGTGATGGTGCTTTGAGGAGGACCTTTTAAAAAGTAAAAGCAAAAAAAATCACTTTTCTTTTTTCGGTTAAAAAAAACCAATCCATTTTGTGTCCCTGTATCCTGGAGAAAGTTAGCTAGCTTGATCCGCTAGCTGCACACACACACTCACCGAAACAGCGGGCCGTCGCGGTCGATGAAGTAGTTTCCGCGAGCGTCCCTGACGGTCGCGAGGTCTCCTCCGAACATGGCTCCCAGCATGGACTCAGGGTAGCGCTGCAGCGTGGACAGAGACGTGCTGTACAGGCAGCCGCCCACGTTCAGAGTCACTAGCTCCCCCATCTGGAGAGAGCAGGAACAGCAGTCAAGAGAAAAACAATACAGAGAACACCGAGAACAAATGTGTGCTCTTGAACTTAGGCTAGTTGACCAAGAAGAGCATGAAGAAGTCCTGTTATCTCACATGGACATTTAAAATACACCCGAATCTGATATCACACACGACGCAGCCTGTTTGTTTTACCTACAGACATTTACATCTCTGCAAGTTTTTTTAAAAAGTGGACCACATTCAAATCTAAACTGTTAATTTCTTGACTAAAACCACTCTCAAAACTAGGACTGTAACTGATGTAATTGGTTAAGGATACATGGAATTATTGGGACCTTATTGTGAGGACTCGCCCGTGATGTGACCCATCCACATTAAAGGCAGTTTATATTTTAATGACATAATACAATTCGAAGTTGTAGCTATCAGTCTATTTAGGTCACAACGGACCAGAACGGTGAATATCTGGATCTGTCGGGGAGCTAAAGTCAATGAAAACGCACTGCGGGTTGAGGGGAAACCTGGTGGAGGGGTCACCTCACCTGAAGCCTACCTGTGTGAGCTGTGTGCTGCAACATGGACCACAGTTGTTGTTGTTGCACCTAGAGTGTTGGATGCTTGCATGAGTAAAGATAACACAGTGACTGATCTATAGAGGGAAAATAGTACTGATGTGTAGAAACAGGCTGTTACGTGAACACGTGGCACGACTACGCTGCGACCGCGTTATTTTTTCTCGTGGGATTTTGTGACAAAACCTAGTTTTGAGACCTCATCAGGGATTCCAGATGAAGGATCTTGTAAGTGTGTGACCCCCCCTGTTGATGGTGAGTCATGTAACACAGCGTGAAAATCACAACCTGACAGCATGTTGATTAGTGTGAACAGTATCTGACAACCTTGAAAGTTGTGTAGTGTGAACTCGGCTTTAGAGAGCACCGGTATCATAACTTAACTCAGTATCAGACACTCACACATACAGCTGCACAAAAGCATGTTTCATCACTGAAATGTCAGACGTTGGCTGTGTAGAAAATTGCATACTGACATACTATTCATACTAAATGGAGGGAAACAAATTGAGTATGTTGTGCATGACAGGATGCACCAGAATCAGCTTTAATGGTCAAGTGAGTGTGTGCTGATACAAAGAGTTTAACTCAGACATAACAGCTAAAAACAAGGACAACAAAGCTGAGCACGGTAAGGTAAACATGACCAATCACTATGTATATGGGATGCGTACATTTCTATTGGTAGTGATGACATTAACATTCTAAAGAACAGTGAGCATTTTAACTATGGAAATATATAATTTACCATTAAAAGTATATTGACACTATATGAGTGATATTTGAAAGTGCAAGATACGAGACTATGAGCATTTCAATTGCTTCTCAACGGCTCTCAACATGGCGACGGCGAACCAGAGGCTCGTAGCTAACAGTGCTAACAGTGCTAACAGCGCCAACTACAGCGAAAGTGCTGAGCTATATCTTTACATAGCTAACAGATGTCTTAACGCTACATCAATGTTCAAATACAGCTCCAATTTACATTGAACGGTAGCTTCAACCTGTAATGTTGCGGTCGATACGGTCATGTGATGCAGAGAAAACGTATTACTAATCGTTAATTTAGTGCGCAGGACATACTGATAGAGTATGTAATGTGTAGTATGTAGAACAGTAATATGATAACACAGCCGTTGTTCAACTAGCCAAAGGCTGAACTGACGGAAAGTGGGAACAGTATGAAGGTATATTTGTGTCTTTATTACGCAAACAAACAAAAAATGTTTTGAGAGCAAGTTTCTCGCACTGCAATCAAAAATCAAGTTTGTAAGTAAAAATATATGAACGGAGAATAAATTATTTGTCAATTTTGCTTATGAAACGAGAACATTTGGCTGCAAATCAAAACCCTACGAGTTGAGTTTGGATGTAGTGGGCGGGGCATACGCTGCTGAATGAGCCGGGAGTTTGTATTGGTGGGTTCGATTTGGCTCTTGGTATCTGCTTCCACTGTAAACACTGACGGGAGGTTACTGTGATGAGCCACATGGAGGTCAGTTGACATTATATTGCTGTTTTGTTTAAAATGATCTCAAATGTAGCAGCACTTCACTCTTTGTTTGCGTAATAAAAGACACAAATATACCTTCATAGAACAGTTCAGACCGGAAAACATGACTCGCACGTACCATGTGACCCAGGTCTCCATTCTCCATCTGCAGCGTTGCTTCTCTTCGGGGTCAGACCGTCGACGACATCGTCTCCACCAACACCTGCAACGAGAGGTCGATGAGACGGTTGCCATGGGGATAAGCGACCCAGCTGATGCGGCTGCGTTGCCGTGGTCCAGACTTCATCATCCGGCTGATCAGTCTTGTGTAACTGATGTGTGTTCACCGTGTGCCAAGCCAGTGAGGAACAGGAGGAAGAGCTGTGGACCTCCGTCCTTAAATCTCAGAAACAAAACTCAGATTTTTTGTAAAACAGACAAATTGATTAATGACGCACGTTTTTAACAAGCTGTGATTAAATATCGTTCATCGCAAATGAGACTCAGCTGTTTCAGGCTGAGGATCTCTCAATTTACATTTTCAGCATCCTGCAAACTCATGCAGCAGCACCAGAGACTTTTTTTACTGCATGCAATCTTCTTCTTTGTCAAAAAAATGGCGCCTGCATTGCCCACAATGCAACTCAACTGGTGACACTTTATTCAGAGGTTTGTGCGTGTTATACTGGTAGCACCACGTAGCCTCGTGCTGTTAACCAAGTAGCCTACAGAGGTCTCACTTTCGCCCTGTAGCTTTTTCCAGCTATAAAGTTAAAAGAGGCTACAATCGTTGTAGTCTTTCAGTTATAAAATAAAGCTTTATTGTTTTGGTTTTCCAGTCTCACTGCTCTCATCAACATTGTTTCCAGCAGCTGTTTTCATGAAACAAGCTCTGATAAACCCACTGCAGCACCAAACAACACCCAGACAAAGTTAAAGCTTTTAGCTGGTGAAGAAAGTGGAACATTGAGACCAAACCAGAGCTTAAAGAATTGTGAATATTTGTGCAATATTGTGCATTGATGCAGAATAACAA
Organism: Anarhichas minor; assembly: GCF_050575085.1. Taxonomy (NCBI): domain Eukaryota; kingdom Metazoa; phylum Chordata; class Actinopteri; order Perciformes; family Anarhichadidae; genus Anarhichas; species Anarhichas minor. Next base: position 3,772,462 of record NW_027466467.1, on the reverse strand, counting down.
AAGGGTTTAAAAATGAGTCTAGTACCCTAGTAATATGTGTTGATTATTAGATTCAAGCCCCTGCTGAGTTTATGTCGGTTTGTTATTATTTTTTACATCTGGTGTCTCACACAGTACACGTCACCAAGCCGTCACCTTGGCTAGCTAGCTGGCTAAGTAACTTGGTTGTACCCATGCACAAATGTAACGTTATCTTACCTGATGCGTTAATTATTCAGCCATAAAGCAAAAAAAACGATCACAACCTGTTGTTTGTGTGAGTACATCCCGGTATGAAACAATCACAGCTTCACTGAGAGACATCATTTATTCAACTATTGGATGTTTACTCTTTCTAATTACATATGTTCACAGTCTTGAACTTCAAAAGGTTTATTACAAAATGCCACTTATTTGACATGCAAAATTGTCCTTTAATCAAATCAAATGTCATCAAATGTGTAATTTATGGCAAATTTTTAGATGGGATAAAAAATGATTTGTCTCTCGTCGTTGACAACTGTACAAATAAGGTCTCATGGTGGTCAACAGGAGATTAATGTGGAAGTGCTTCCCAAGACGTATGACTGCAATCAGCCACATGGTGGCGCTGTAATGAATTCATGGAAATCCTTCACACTGTAACTCTGGTTGACTTTAAATTTGACACACATTTTAACATCTCATTGTGCTCTCATCAGGGTCATGAAACACATTACAGACATTTACTAACTTAACCAATTTAAAGCGAGGGTTTGGTGATCTTAAGGAACTAGCAAGAGTATGCTACAATTAAAACCCTCAATGATGAAAATATATGTTTTATTACTCATCAGTAATGGAGCAGAAACAGTTTATCAGCTAATTGATTAATTGATTGACAGAAAAGTGATATTTACTGGTATCTGTACAGGAGGTACTTGTACTGTACTTGTATTTCCATTTTCTTCTTCTTTATACTTTGCTCCACTACATTTCAGAGGCAAACATTTCATTTTTCCCAACACTACATGTATTTAATAAATGTAATTACTTTGCAGATTCAGAATCTTAATACAAAATCTAGTTAATCAACTAATAAATAATGTTATTACTGTAGATTAAGCTACTAAGAAGTAAATAAGTAGTTTAAATGAATACACAAGCGCATACACATGTGTACAGTGATCATATTCAGCTGATTTTGACGATGACTAAATGTGGTCATTTTAGAGGCTGTAGTTTGGTGTCACTGCGTCAAACACGCTGTGACACGTTTGTATTTTGCAACATAATGTAAATACATGAAGGAGCAAGAATACGTCACACCGTCACTTTGATCCGTTTAAAATAAATGTAATAATAAGATCTGTTCGGTCTTACCGATAACTGCTCCATCACTGCTTTAACACGACACACAGGTGGAAGGTAGAACATCTAGCTAACGAGCTAAAATAGCCTTTTTACATCCATCAGTTACAGTTCTGTCAAGCACGCGTCGAATAGGAGAAGACTTCCGGTAAGACCTGTCAAAATAAGAGTCGTTATTATCAATATACAGATATGAATAGTAGAAACATGAGTATATATTATAGTCAGTGTCAATGCTGGAACGTAATAAAGTGAATTTATTCAAGTGCTGTACTTAAATACCATTTAAATGTACTCTACTTGAGTATTGCCATTTTTCCTTCTAGTCCACTAAATTCTGGAGGCAAATATTGTACATTAATTCTTACTCCACTACGTTTAGATTATTAATACGAAATAAAAATCAAGTTATAAGTGATGATATCGTATAGTTAAGTTACCTAGCAGTATATAACACCATTAAAATGAGCTCCACCGTTACCAGCTGCAATATTAAAGGGTTGTACACAGTAAGGCATCAATAATTACTATAAAATAGATTCTGAAATGGGTAGAATGATTTCTCTACTTTTTGTTCCTTTAGTAAATGTTTATCCTAATAATATGATGCTCAGAAACACTAATGCTTCCGTCCACAGGGACTGCCCCAATCAACAATAAATAAAAGTTCCTAAGAGTAGTGTAATGGGAAAATATGTTATAGTATCATGTGAAGTTTTAAAGAATGTACAACTGAAAGTGAGGAACACAGGCAGACACAGAACAGCAGTTCTGCAGATGATGTTCTTTGTTGGTAAGACAAAGACACAGAGAGACCTTGACTCCAGAACTGAATGCCCTGACGGAAATATCTAATGAGCAGAAACAGACAGCCTGTGTCTGAAATACTTATACTCCCCTTTTGACACATTATCTGAAGTTGTAAAGGCGTGAACCTTTTGTATGCATAAATGATGTTGAATATTGCACTTTGACGAAGCTTTTTGACAGTACATTGAGATACGTGTCTGTCAAACTGCTGTCCTGCTTGCAAGCATTAAAAGACAAACAACGTTGATTCTCTCAAGACTCTGTTTATTGACATAGATTGAAAACTTTGACTCTTCTCCCGATTAATCATAGAAATTTTCCACTACAGTAGCTTTAAGTACAAGTTTGAATGAATGACAAAATTATTTTATAAATTCATTTTACCGAGATCATGGTCTTCAATCTGTGCTGATTATTAATGCAAACAAAGTCTAAATGCTAATCCAGAGGCAGAAATGAAAAACAGAATTAGTTACTATTTAGCTTAAATATTTATATTAAATATTTTAGCTGAAGAAAGTGTCCATCCATCCTTTAAATAAACAGTAGATACATGTAGTATCTGCCTTGGCCTAAACAGTATGCTTCAAAAAATAGGTAAACATGAAACAGGCCAATGCAACTATTGTGGGCAAAAGGACACAATAGAACATGTTATTGTGCAATGTCAGAAATATGAAACAATAGAACACGTTATTGTGCAATGTCAGAAACATGAAATAATAGAACACGTTATTGTGCAATGTCAGAAACATGAAACAATAGAACACGTTATTGTGCAATGTCAGAAACATGAAACAATAGAACACGTTATTGTGCAATGTCAGAAACATGAAACAATAGAACACATTATTGTGCAATGTCAGAAATATGAGCAGGAAAGAGGGGAGCTGATTGGAGACCTCGGCAAGATGGAGGTACGGTTTGATGTAGTGGATATTCTGCAAAAGAAAAAAAAACAAGTATTATTTCAATTTAGACTAACTAATATTATTAAGAAAATATGAGCCAGTTGTTTTTTTTCTTATTTATTTAATTTCATTTAATTTCTTTATTTATTTCATTTATTTTATTTTATTTTTTATACTATACAGTAAGTACTAGACATCCTGATCCACACTCCAGACCAGTTGGTGGCGGTAATGCACCAATTCATTGTTTGCCAACCGCAAATAAACCTCAAAGAAGAAGAAGGCGTAGTACCGGCCCCCTAACACCGGGGGGCGCCAGCGGCCTCTCAGCTAACATAAAACACGGAAACTAAACATTGTTTATCTGCGGCTACATCCGGTTGGATCACGTCTCTTGTGTTTTACATCTGCTCCTGGAGTCGTTGCAACTTTAAAAAAAAAAACTGGAGGCTCTCCGTTGTCGTCATGGCGACTAAAAAGACCCAAACGAAGTTAGGTAAAGATGACGATGCGGCTGCCGCGTCCGAGCACGACTATGCTGAAACTACTGCGGCCAATAACTCCACGTCCACGGATGCTGCAGACGGCGGAGTCGTCTTGCAAGAAAGCTCAACGACGGTGGGTGCGGAGGTGGACTGTCCACCTGTAAACCACGTGTGTGCGTTTACTCCGCTGCAGGCCGAAGAAGAAGAAGGCCCCCGAAAGACAGACGCTGCTGCTGCGACCGTCGTCTCTCAGGTTCATCGAGTTGGCGGCCGGCGTCCCAAGCATCCGGAGGACAGGAGCTGCTCCGCCTGCAAGGTTGCGTTTGAGAAACAGGGCCGCAGCTTCAACCGGAGGGCGGTGTTCACCTTCACCACGGCGGAGGCCGTGCACTGGGTGTTCCCGGACTCCACGACAACCGTGCACGACAAGTCCTTCCTGTGCGAGACGTGTGCGCAGGTCATCAGGACCAAATGCAAACGGAAACAGAACGGGAAGAGAGCTATGTGGCTGAAACCGTATCAGGTGTGTGTGTGCGCGTGCGTGTGTGTGTGACACTATCTCGATATAAAACTCAGATGAACATTTAACAACACGTGATCCTGTTTTGAATGCATTTCCCCTGATAAATGTTCCCTAGTTCCAAATACAAAGGGAATATATAGCCAGAGGTTACATCTCTTTGCTCTATACAACACAGGAACAATCAATATATATGCAAATATACAAGTAAACCCCTAATTACCATCTTTTTTGGATAAGAAATGAAGTCGTAACTCTAGAGAAGCTGAGTGTTTTGCAAAAGTGTACATTAACGTATGCTGTGTCCAAATTTAGCTTACTAATCCGTATTCACTGTACAGCGTGTTTACTGCTTTGTAGTGCTGCCTGAATTCTCTACGTAAAACAGAGAATGTTAATCATGCATTTATATAATACCTCAATATGGGTTTATATACTATAAGAGCAATATTTAGCTCTCACTAAAAAATCTAGTATTGGTTAGACTCGAGTCAAACTTTTCCAAAAGTAGTGCACGGTGGATTGTGACTGCACAACATATACCAAATGAAAATAATGAGCTGAAGTGGCCAACTAGCGCACTAGATAATCCTCCACATAGGGGGTTTAGGGTCCCGGCTGTAAAGTTTACTTACACACTGATATGATCGTGTCACTTTGGGATGCATTGAGGTTTGACGTTTGTGTGACTGCAGCCAGAGGTGAGGGACAGGAAGAAGAAAGGCCGCCGGATGGGAAAGAAGAGCAAAGCCGCGCTGCTGGTGAGCAAGTCGTGCTACAAGTCCGCTTTCAAAATGCTCTGGTCCGCTAAAGGTGCCCGGAAGCCCATGCTGGAGTTCTGGAGCAAACAGTTGAAAGAAGAGGTGAGGACGAAGGCTCCTCCTGGTCGATCAGGACAAACGCATCCTGCTTTAATTCTTCATAATGCACATTTTTTTTCCACTGTTGTGTAATCATGGCGCGCTGTGTTTCCTGGTGGCGGTGCAGATGAAGGCGCTGACGCGACAGACGGACAATCCCTTCCACCAGAAGGTGTCGAGCAGGAAGCCGCTGTCGTCCTTCCCCTGGCGGCGCTGTCTGAGCTGGGCCCAGGACAAAGCTCCGCTCGTCACCACCTGCCTCACATCGCTGTTCCCCGACATCAATGCTCTGTCCAAGAGCAGCCAGTAAGTCTCAGGTTGAAGAGTTAGCTCGGGGGATTGGGGCGGAAGAGTTGAGGAGTCCTGCTGGTGGTGGTGGCTCATTTCAATCTCAGCAAGAAAACATCTACTAAGACCTCCTCGGTGTTCTGTTTGTTTCGTGTGGTAGTCAGATGTCAGAGGATCAGGCCCAGACGCTGCTGATGCGCCGGGCCGTGGTGGCGCTCTCCATCCCGCTCTTCACTAGGAACATCTGGAAGAACAACTTCCTGCAGGCCGCTCTGGGGGCGGAGCTCCGCCTGCAGGGCTGCTCGGGCTCCGCCCTGGACGCCCTCAACACCATGGGACTGTGTCAGAACAAAGACACCGTCCGGTTACTGCTGCACAGGCTGCGGAATGGCAGCAAGGCGGTGAGTATCTGACGTGTTTACACACACATGTTGGCTGCAGCCAGATGTTTTTATGTGTTTGCACAATTCAACTATGATGAGATAACGCTTTATTTATCCAGAAGGAAAATCTTGTGCCAGAGTTTGATTAAAGATTACAACAGAAGAATATATATATCTATATCTATCTATCTATCTATATCTCTATATATATATATCTCTATATATATCTATCAATGGAGTAGTAAGTTATACTAACGCCAGTGCAAATGGAAAAAGTAATTACAATAACATGATTAAAAAGAAGAGTATAAATATAAAGTGCATACGAAGTAATACTGACAGAAACTAAAATAGAAAAGTAATATTGTGCATATCATCGAAAATGCTCTGCTCCCGACAGTCGGCACAGAACGGACGACAGAGGATGAAGATCAAACTACAGCTGCCGAAAGGAGAACAGATGACAGATGTGGAGGAAGGGGATATCGAGGAAGAGGAGGAAGAGGAGGAAGAAGAGGAGGAGGAGGAGAAGGAGGATGCAGAGGAAGAAGAAGATGAGGAGGAGGAGGATGATGCAGAGGAGGAGGAGGAAGCAGAGGAAGAAAAAAACGAGGAGGAAGAAGAAGATGAAATGGAGATGGCGGTGGAGGAGTTAGAAGTGGAACAGGAGGAAGTGCAGGATGTAGTGCAGGAAGAGGAAGAGGAGAATCGGGCAGTGGAGGAAAAGACAGAGAAGGAAAAGAAGAGGAGGAAGAAGAAGGCAAAGAAGGAGAAGAGGAAGGAGAGAGCAAAGCGAAAGGTGAAGGAGAGGGGGGAGGAGGAGGATGATGATGAAGAAGGGTCTGAGCCGAAGAAGAGGCGGGTGGTGGTGGTGAGGCTCGACCCTCTGAAGGGGCACTCAGAAGTCGGACGATCCGACCTATCGGCTCCTTAAGACTTTATAGACTCAACTGGCCCCGCATCCAATCAGAGAGCAGGACAGAGGTCCCGCCCCTCTTCTCTGGGTGATATTGAAAGGGATTCTGGGAATAGTAGGAGGGCCATAACTGGAGGGAAACTATTGAGAGCTTTACTTTAAATTTTTCATTTTGTCATTAGATAAAAAAATTAATTTGTTCCCAGAAAAGAAGCTTGACCGAGAATACAACACTCACAGCTGATTGGTCGGCATCGTTTTGAACCCCGACGGGTCTCTGGTTGGTTGGACCGCAACCAACTTCCTCTTTTGTTCCACCTTACTCGGTAGCAGCTTCCAAAATTAATTCTTTGGTAACATTTTGTTTTGCAGGTCGCACAGCCTGATATTAATTTACTGATGAACTGATATGTTTTCAACTCTTAGAGGTTTCTGGGCAGAACTCCGCAGTCTGGCACCAATTTATGGGACGTAAGAGAGAACTAAAATAAATCAGACGTTTGTCCTAAATATTGTATGAAATTCAAAAAAGGCAAAATGTTACATGGACAATTTCATAACTTCAGAAGAAAGACTTTGATTTATGATAAAAGGTAAATATTGTGGTAACAAAGTTGCAATCCTTCAAGAAAGTTATATTTTGAAAAATTATTTGATTTTGCCAACAGTTAAGCTGCTACTAAGAGGCTAACTGTCTTCTTAAAAGCTGTGTTCTCTCAGAATATGTCCGTACAGTTGGCACCACATTGCTTGTTTATAAACTCGCAGGAACAGAAAATGGTTTTCGATTTTCATCCTCAGAACTGGACGTCTTCAGCTGTTTCTGTTTACAGACTGAAGCTGTGCGTTTGTTTGAAATGTTTCTGTGGATGCACAACTGAGGGAAAGTTTGTTGCTTTGTCTTTCTTTGTTTCCCGTTTGTCGGCCGTAGTGAACCATCAGATCAGGATAACGGCTTCAATGTGCTCGTTTGAGGCATAAACTCTACATGTTGTATGATCACAGAGTTGGTAATGCGAGGGTTAAACATATTGTCCGTAGAATACAAACAATATCATTAAAACTATGAAATAACGTACGACAGGCTTCCATGTGTTTCGTTTTCAGGAACAGAGATCATGAACGACTTCTAGAGCTTTTAGAAAAATCTGTTTTTAGTCGTCGTTGCGACCGAGATGTTCGCTTGAATGTTTTTTACAAGTCGTACGACTGGTGATTACGGTAACTCCAACATGACCTGAACGCAGCATTAGAGCAAAGAAAACTAAAATATACGATTGTCAAAAATCTGACAATTCTTCTTTTCTTAGAATTCAACAATTTATCTTGGAAATTGTCTTTTTAATTTGACTATATAGTCCATAATTTAAATGAAAGGACTATATAATGTGACACTAATTATGAAGAAAATGGAGACTTCCAATAATGGCTAAACTGGTGTGGGTTAAATAGATCTATGGAGAATAACGTTCAGCATTATCACCAGAGTACATAGATCTTTCCGGGACATTAAGATATTAGATATTAGAGGCTCATAAAATAAAGTGTTTCTCGATCCTTTTCTGTGGAGTTCACTGAATATTTCCATCGTTTGTAAAACTGCGGATGAACTTTTCTCTCCTGGTTAGAAAATGAAATGAAAGTTTGTGAACCAGGAGACGCTGTAATATAGTTTGAGTTGTAACGCCAGAGCTTTCTTTCTTTCTGCAGTGAATATTATTTTAGTGTGTCTTGTTGGAGGAATGTGACGGATGTTTTCTGTTGAACCGCAGCGAGTCCGATGACATCGTATTGTAAAAGTCAATAAAAACATGTTGAAGGCTTCACCCGTCTCGCTTCTCTTTGAGGTGATGCAGATCTACTGCACAACAACGTCATCTTGTTTGTTTATGGAAAACAATTGATTTTAATGTTTTTTCCTTTTGATTGAGGCTTGATTTTGTAAAGGTGGAATATAAATAAGAACATTCACGACACTTTTTAGGAGTATTTCCATTTCATGCCACTTTATATTTCTAACTTACTTTAAATTGAAATAGCATTAGTTACTGGTTAATCTGCAGATTACAAAATATAAATGATATATTATCTTAAGTTAAGCTTCCCAGCACTATAGTGATGTATGCATGAATACGTCACTCATATATGATGAATATATATATAGTGAAATGGGCCATTCTGCATACTTTAACTTCTGGTACTAGTATATTTTGATGCAAATATTTTTGCTTGAAGTAAAAAGATCTGAATACTTATTCAACGTCTTGCATATCATTAGCTAACAACATAATTAAATGTCACCGTGGTTTTTGGGTCGTCTTCAGCCACACGAGTGACCTCATCCCTCGGTGTGCGACGGTCATATCGACCCCGCAGTGCAAAACTTTAGGGGGAAATGGATTTCTTACCAGTTATCCAGTTTTCATCTTCAAAGATGATTCTGGGAGGGTGACATCTTTGTTTGGGGGCAAAACAAGTTTAAAACCAGTTTTTCCAGAAACATCACTGCAAACGTGGCCTCGCTGCTCTCCTCTTTGTTGTACGTTACATCCACAGGAACAGGCTGGATTTAGGTAGATAGTAAACACCTGTGAGATCACGAAAACCAACCAATCAGAGAGCAGAAGGCTTCACCTGCCAAGAACAGGAAGTAAACAGGATGGACTCCTGAAAGAATGAAGCAGCATGAAGGGAGTGAAATGTTTTTATTTCTGTAACAGAGTAATTTACAGCAACAAAAACGGCAGAGCTGCTGCAGCTACAATAAATATTCCCAACAATAATCCACCTCCAGCACTCGGGCTGGTTCATTCCTCTTCACTAGTTAATAGACTGAGTATAATGTGTTCTGGTGGTCAGAAATATATGGGCGTTTATTAACAACAAAACTACTGGTGAGTAAAAAACACATTTTAAACAGTCTGCAAGTCTAAATTTGAGAACACGCAGGAACAAACTCAGGAGTTTTGTTGTTACCCAGATAAACAGAAAAGCCTACAGGATAGAGGGACTTTTATTTTGAAGGGGGAGGAAGTGGAGCGAGAGCAGCTAGAGCTACACACAGAGAGTTCACCCAAGCTTATCGCCGACTACTAGAGGCAACGACTTGACTGAACCCTGCGTGTCCACCGCTCTGGGTGCAGATAAACAGCTGTGCGCTTCATTGACCAACATCTGGCGAATAACATTATAATCTGGAGTTTTTTTAAATTTTCTTTTTAAAGTTACCGTTTGGCTGTATTTACACACGGTTCAACTGTTTTACCAGACGATGTTTCCACCGTCAAGACAAAGAGGATTCAGGTGGGTTCGTCTTGAGTGTGCGTTTCAGACATTGAGGGTCCTTTTGATGGAGAAGATGATGTCTTTGATCTGCGGCAGGCTGTTGTCCTCCAGGATTTTGGCGTACGGCATGGGGATGTCGACGCCCGTCACCCTGGTGGCCGGGGCGTCCAGGTAGTTAAAGGCAGGACCTGAAAACACACACAGGAGGTTAGACGTTGTATTTTAGTTTATACCCTAAAATCTCCAGATTTCTCCAAGCTCACTGTTCGTATTTAACCCCATGAAGGGAGAGCGACGTATGACTTAAACCAGCCAATCACAGGACAAGAGTCCACACATTCAAGGATTTGAGGGGCAGAAATAGTTACATGAAGTCTAAGAGTCTGAAAGGAGCTTGAACGCGGTGTAATGCAGCCGTTACCTTCCATGACCCTGGCGCAGATCTCAGCTCCAACACCAAACTGAGGCCAGCCGCCCTCCACTGTCACCAGGTGGTTGGTCTTCATCACGCTGGTCTCAATGCAGTCCACATCCAAGGGACGGATGGTCCGCAGGTTGATCACCTGACACACACAGACAGGAAGTAGTTAACAGGCTGCCGAGTGCAGGTCATTAGTGTCAGATAACAGCGTGTTGTGTTCCTTCCTCTACCTCACACTCGATCCCCTCCTTGGCGAGGACGACGGCGGCATCCAGGCAGTGACTGACGTACCGAGAGTGAGTGACCAAAGTGACATGAGTCCCTGAAACAGAGAGAGGAGGAGGAGGAGCAGAAGAGGAAGATGAAGAAGAAGAAGACGACAAGTTCAGGAACACAACAGTGACACAGACAGATCTCTTGACATCCAGGTCACGTTTAACTGAACACCCTCACAAACCTCCGGTTCATCATGTTCATAACAAAACGCTCATTACTTGTATTTCAAATGCCACCTTATTCTCTATAAAGCAGTTACACACTTTTGCACCTGTGTGAGCTGTAGTGATTTACGCAAGTTAAAGGAATAGTTCAACATTTTGGGAAAGGTGTAAATATCTATAACCTTTGCAACATTTAAGCCGATCACGTGACCATTTAAAAAAAAGAAAAGAAACATAAACCTCAACAACCAGAGGATAATTAATCGATGTTTCCCGCCGCCTGCATACTCAAGTGTTAACTTTCAGAAATAGTTCTACTCTGTTCTTCCTCCGAAGTATTTTCTGCAGCGCAGAGACAATCTTCTTCCTGTTTAAACCGTTAAACCGTTATTTGAAACGGTGCTAAGACGTGCGCGTGAACAGACAGTTTTCGTGACAGTGATCTATGATCTATGATGCTAGAACTATCTGTTTTTGGGTGCAGCGACTGCGTGAAGCTTCCTGAAGTCCTGTTGCCACCAAGTCTCACCTTGTCTCTCAACCTTGGCTTTTCCGATGGGAATGGTGAAGTCTTTGGACTGAGACTCCTCTGACATCTCGAAGGGAACACCGTACATCAGCTCGTTCTCCAGGAACACCACTGCAAAAAAAAACACACACACACACACACAGTTCAGTAAAAAACAGTGAAGCCCGTTTACAGTTATGGGTAACTGCTGATGTCTTGTTCTGTGTGAAAAGACCCTTTAGTGTAAATGCATCCCAGAAGCATTCACGATTGCATAAATTAAAGGTGTAAATGTATCCGTCTCTCAAAGACGCATTCTTAAACTTCAGTCTTCAGTCATCAGCTTGAGCTCGGAGCAAACCACCACTCACATGGATGTGTCGCTTTTGATAACGGCAGCTGATCTCTTTTAACAAATGAAGCATTCATATGTATGAAAATGTGAATGAATCACAATTTGAGTATTGGTAGCATTCTGGTTTCCGTTTGCAGTCCGTGTCTCAAAAGAGGCGGAGCTCGTTGGCTGAAATGTAATCTCTGAACCCGCCCGCCATCGTCTGACAACGATTTAGATTTTTAGTGGTTTAAGATTAGCTCGTCTATCCTCATGAATATCGCCTCCTATCAGTCGTCAGCTTGATAGACGATGCGTTATGAGACCGAGCGGTAAGCTAACATCACACTGTACATCGACTGAGATCAGTCGTCGGTCTTCTTGTCGTGTGTCGCGTCTCACCGGGGTTGTCGTCTCTGATGGCGGCTTTCAGGAGACCTTTGGCATCTTCTGCGCTCCAGGGACTCACAACCTTCAGACCTGGACAGTGACCGTACCTGCAGACAGAAGAAAGCACTACCGTCACCCACTGTTGCTTCCACCTTTGAAGGGTGCCTAATTTTTTGGGGACTTACTTTCGCTTGTTTTGTCTATTTGCTTGTTTGACAGCTTTTGTTTTGTTTTTCCTCAATCACAGCTGTTAACTTGTACTATTGCTGATAAAATTATCAAAAGTACAAAAGCAAGTTGTAATGAAGCTACAATAAAGAACCTTGCACACATTATTAAGAGTTAACAGTTATCAGGTGTCAGTGAACGCACCACGCTGCGAAGCACTGCGAGTGCTGAGCGGCGACGCCTGCCGACGCTCCGTTGGGGCCTCTGAAGACGATGGGCACCGACTGCAGACCGGCGGACATGTAGCAGGTCTTTGCTGCAGAGTTGATGACCTGGTCGATGGCTTGCATGGAGAAGTTCCAGGTCATGAACTCACAGATGGGTCTCAGGCCGGCCTGCAGGGGACGGAAGTTTAATATTAGTGAAATAACACTGAGGAGCCATCATTCAACAAGAGGCCTTCTCGTCTAAACATAATCGTTTTAATATGTTAAAGTTGTTTTCATCACAAACCAAGATGTGAAGTAAAGTTTTGTGGTTCAAAGAGTGTGTGTCACAGATTAGATAACAATCTGATGAGCAGGTGGCCTCTTGCATGATGCGCTTATCCAGAGTCATAATGCTAATGTACGGTTAGGGATTCATGTGTGTTTCCTCAATGTGTTACAATGGGGACGGAAAAAAACTCACCATGGCGGCTCCCACTGCGATGCCGGTAAAGCCCATCTGCAGGAAGGAGGGGGAGGGAGAGACAGAGAGAGGGACACAGAGAGAGAGAGACACAGACAGACAGAGAGAGAGATGTTAACAGCTGTTCCTCTGAAGGAGTGTTTGGATCACAAACACTGAGCTGATTCACTTCCACAGAGAACATTAGTGAAGGTTTGAGAGTCTCACCTCTGTGATCGGAGTGTCGATGATGCGTTTGTCTCCGTACTTCTTCCACAGACCCCTGCTCACCTACACACACACACACACACACACACACACACACACACACGACTATGGCTTTAAGAACCCAGTTGTAATATACCGTAGTTTTCCTCTAAAGAGACTCAAATAATCGCTGCAGCGCTGAGTGAACAGGCTCAGCTGCTGGAAAGTCCAGCCCCTGGTTGTTTATTCCAGTTCTCTCCTGAATCCAGAGCGTCACTGAATTCTACTGCAACTGTTAGAAACCGGTCGTTAAACTCTTTGAAATAAGGGGTTCCCGGGTTGAATTTGTCAATAAAAAAGCCAAAAAAGTCACTCACCAACAGTGACCACATACTCGTGTTTTCTTTTGGTTGCCACTCACCTTGTAGGCTCCGTCGTACTGGGCCACCTCCTCGCCCAACAGGAACACCCGCTCGTCCCTCTCCAGCTCCTCGTCCATTGCCTGGTTCAAGGCATCACGGACCATCATCTAACAAAAAAGAAAACAGCAGCACAGCAGTGAGTACAGACGCTCTACTGTCAGAACAGTCTTTTGAAAACAAATCAAACCATCCTGTTAGTGAGACACACTGATTATTTACAGTTTCCAGTTTGTACAGAATTTATTTATTTTTTTGCAGCTATAACGATGGCTATATTGCTATTTTGTTAATTATTTATTAATTATTTTGTGTATATATATATATATATATATATATATATACACATACACAATTTTATATATTATATAAAATTATATTATAGAATATAAAATAATTTATATTTATATCAAAGCAATCAACAAAGCTTTAAACTTTAGTTGATTGAGATTTGGCTGTCACAGCAGCACAAGGACAGAGAGACGAGAGGCATTGAGAACTGATGATGTGACATCTTTAGTAGAACAGTAGGAACCTTCAAGCTTAACGCTGGAGGAGGTGAAGGCTGGTCCGACTGTGTAACATTCTGACAGTAACGACTGTCATCTGTCAGTAAAACAAAATAAAACCCAACAACAGCTGGAGCTAAAGCTAGCATGCTAGCTGCTAGCACTGACCTGCGCAGCGGCCGGAGCGCTCTTGTGAAATCCCCGCGGTCCTAGAGCCGACACGGCATTCTGTAGGAAAAGACAGAGAGACGCCGTTAGTTACACTCATAATCAACAAATTTAGAGTAACCGTTTACCCGAATAATAGTCATACCTTTCCTGAGCGGAGAAAGCATCTCACGGAGGCCGCCATGTTCAATCTGTCCTCTGCCGGAGAGAAGGCGGGGTCTCCTACGTAGGTCAGGAAGTTTCAACCAATCAGGGCTACAGTTCAGATGTCGAGCGGAAGCTGTCATAGCTAAAGAGCCAATCACAACGGATCAGCTGAGACGGAGGCGGGAGGAACGTCAAGAGTGGAAAAAACATCCAAGGACACTGTTCCTGTCATTAGGTTTGGAAGACCAAAGATGTACGATGAAAAATAAATTAAATGTTATAAATGACAAATATTTAAAAAAAATACTTGATGGAATTGTTTTGTTTTTTAATTACAAGACACCACAAATGTATGTAAGGCAAATTCAGAGTCCTACATAGCTGCATAATTATTTCAAACAATAAAGTTGCAGAGGGAGGAGCTATTTTAATTTCCCCATAGACAAAAAAAATGTGTTTCCATCCAACTTTTCATCCACATTTTAAATTTAAACATAAACATGAGTGGAAAATGTAAGCGATGTTTTTATTCATAAATGACACAGGCATTCTGTTCTGCTGCATCATGTTTACTTTGCTGTCCTTTCTATGCATGAAAAAAACGAATGAAAAGGGTAAATATGGGTAAAAGACAGACATGAGTTTGAGTCCTTTCATTGATTCATATTTTCTTGACTTTGTTCACAATAGGGTCAGAGCTTTCAGCGACAGTCCAGCGTCACACTACACAGATAATGAAGCTGCTGCTGCGACCTCTGAGCCACAAGATTTACAGTCAATAAAACGAGTTGTACACGCTACACTATAAATACAGTTTATAGAGCCTTTAATCAATATTTTCTTCTTCCTACCCCCTACTCACCTGGACAAAACATCTTTTACCTTCACTCTGATCTTAACTACACACCTGTAGAGTGGGTTAGGGTAAATGAAGAGGTGTATGGCAGCACAGACAAGACAATACTACCTGGAGAACACTGTCATTCGTGTTTATGAGGAGGTGTAAGGGAGCTTCTATACGTGCATTTCCTTTTTTTGTGTAAATAAAAAGGAAATACTTACTACAAATTCCATTGTTACTTAGTTCCCTGGTTTCTGTTTAATCTAGGCATTTCAAATCTTCTAAGGTGCGTCCAAAAACCCCATTTCACTAACAAATAAACACAACTTAGTCTTGATTTTCCTGAACCATTTTTTAATCAAATGTTCATTCGGTTGATACAGTTATTATTTCATCACAGCAGGCTTGCTAGATTATTATTTTTTGACTTGAATATAGATGAGGGTCATTTTGCAGCTGCATTAAATGTAGAAGACATATTTTTATTCAAAGGCGACATCGGGACGAAACATTTGATGCATCTAGTGTGAGATAAAAGACCTGATGATTGAAGAGTGGTTTTCGTAACAATATACTTGTAATCCAGCACCGTCTCTGTGACTGTGAATTTAATTGTTTTTCGCAAACACACCTCTGGACTCGTCTTCCGCTGCTTGTAGGTAAAGTGCTGCAGAGAAACATACCGATACAATTTAATGACCATTCAAAGAACGTGAAGACCATTGCATTGGACCGGATTGCACTGAATAATAAAAACAAAAAAAGGCATTCAGCACAGAGCATCGATTTAAAACAAAAGCTCCGAGTGCTTAAACTTGGATTGCAGAGATCAGAGTCATCAGGTGGCAGGATTCTACTGAGCTCAAGACTCACAATAACAACTCTGTCACAGGCTAACACTTTAGTACGCAGTGCGTCAGGTAATCACAGGTGAGAGGAAGAAGAAACGAGGACCGAGACACAAGTGGGCCTCTTGTGGAAAAGATCCTCCTGTCAGTCTGATGACAGTTTACTGCTGCTTCTACTGTTGTCTCTTGTTAAGGTTTACAAGTAAAGTAGATCCTCATGCTGCCGTGGTTCTACCCCAGAGTCACGCACACTTTTAATCATTCGACATTCTGGAAAATACGCTGAGTCGCTTTCGGGCAGAGAGTCGGATGAGAAGATAAATACCACTCTCATATCGGTCTGTTCAAATAAAAAGCTACAGCCAGAAGCCGGTTAGCTTAGCTTAGCACAAAGACTGGAAACAGGGGGAAACAGCTAGCCTGCCTCAGTAATAAGGCCTTGGACTGTTTGTCAGAGGTACGAGGTGTAGACGTCACCTCGTTTTCACTATTTTCTGACAAACGATAACGAAAAGTAATCATTAGTTGGTATTATTTAGGGAAATTCCCAGACTGTAATGCCAATAACATCCTGTGTGCTAAAGTGTTACTATCCTCAGACAGAGCTTGTATACATACAGATTATCTGGCATGTATGATATCAGACAATATTTCAACAAAAAGAGACATTCATTTTTCCATAGGCACATGGATCCATATGGCACAATAAAATAATCTCAGCTCTATGACGACAACAGACATTAAAATACAACAGAATTAAAACAAAACCAAAAAAAACAAATAAAAAAAAAACAGGAATCAACACAATCAGGGTCTGAAATTAACCGTCACCGGACGTCTCACCAAGGTTAACTGTAACGTTAGAGTCACCAGTGCTGTTTAACTAAATAAGATCCCAAAATAACGGATTTCCTTCTTTCATTCCTTCAGCAGAATGAACAAAGATGGATGCTGTGAAAAGCTGAATTTGAAGTTGATCATTAGTTTACATTTCAGGTGCTTAATCTCTGACTCGCATTCGATTACTAGTTCAACTGCCGTTCAATACAAACGACTATGAATTAATAAAGTCAAACTAAAAGGTGACGAATGGATTTTCTCTCTGTAGGAAGTTTCAAGTCTGTGCAAGTTCATTTTCGGAGAAAGAAGGAAATCTTAAAACATGATGGGAGACTTGGAAAGTGATCAGCAGTTAATGGGCTGAAACAAAACATGCAAAAGCAGCAGTGTGGGTCATATAAGTGGAATATAAAGGACTTATTGTGGTGCAAAGAAGCTAAATCATAAAAAATCTCACATATCAGTAAAGATGCTGGTGGAAAAAAAAAATAAAAATAAAAAAAAAATAAAAAAAAAATAAAAGTATTTCAGATTCATTTCAGACCCCAAATACAATCAGAGCGGCTCATCGCTGTGGATCCACGTTGCTCCGATTCAGGACGGTACAGACGTCTGACCGGTATCTCCGTCTCACAGACGTTCACCAAAAGTGCAGGTTTGACATCGCGTAGAGCAACGTCTCTATATCCAAAGGAGAGAGCAGCTGCATCAGCCGCAGCGGCACCGGCTGCCGTTACTTTCTGCCACGTTTAGCAGCCGAAAGTCTCACTGGTGTGAGGCAGAAGTTACAGTACGATGGGAGATCAGAGGAGAATGCTGCTTAACTTCATGGTGGGCAGTTTCACCTCTCCAGCCCTCCCGGGACTTGAGTGAAAACTATGGTGAGCGTTATATATTGGGATTGTTTACATTAGTCAAGTTTCCACACAAAAGTAGCGCAAATTTTAACCAAATTCCAGAAAACGGCTAACGAAAATGCAAAATAAATGTGCCTTTCCATCCAATAACATACGTGAATACCAGGTGCATTAAGATCAACAGTTGGTGGCGTTAATTCACCTAAAATGGTGGAAAACCATGTGGAAGACATGATGTAAATATGTTTGTTTCATGTATTAATTAGAATATTTTAAGCTCAACGCGCCACACAGATCTGAGTTTCTCTTTAGTGAACGTTTGAGTCTTCATGAACATCAGGATTTTATTTGTATTTATTTATACAGCAACATTTCTACTTTTTTGAGACGTATAAATATTCCTTTTTAAATTTTCATTTGGGCTTTATATGTACAAATTGAACGTGCGCAAAAAAATAGGTGGATGGAAACAAACTTCTTGCAGTTTGTAGCATCGCGGGTAGTTGTTGATTATGTGCTGCTCTTTTTCTTTTGTGCTCTAACTTGTGCAAACTATTTGCATGCTTAGTCTGAAATTAATCAACAACTGACCAATCAGGACGCCTCATGCTCACAGAGCTGAACAGTAAAGTTTCTTTATACGTTCCTAAATGGGATGAACAACCTCAGAGGATCCATGTCAATCCACAACCTCTAACTGACGAGCTAACGGCACAAAATCTCATCAATCTGTCCCTCTGGTTCAGACCAAACAAAACCAACAGCAGGTCTGATCCCACCGTGACGTTCAGACAGACGCACTGCAGCAAACGGACATCTGTAAGTTGAGAACGTTCTTAAATCGTGTGAAAATAAACCTGCGGGTCACATACGGTGACCTGCATTATTTTTTCAAGTGCAGACACATTAACAGATTTGTTTCAATTGTTTTTAAGAAAAGTGTGTTTTTGGAACATGATAATAGACAAAAATGACTTTATTGATTCGGGTGATTGAGTCTTTTTTTTTGTCACCGATGTCCTGCAGTGAAACGGTCTCCGTGGAGGCAACACGTCATGAGATGATTTGTCAAAGAGGGAAAGCCGGAGTTTGGATCAGTCCGAGGACAGATCATCAGTGTCAGAGCACCGATATTAAGATCTTTTGGATCCAGGAAATTCAACTTCCTCATCCAGCGGGACGAAGCATTCACAGTGGCTCCAAAACATAAAATTTCAAAACATTCAACTGCCACCTTGACAAGAAGAAAAGAAGCCAGTTGGCTGCCTGTTGAAGCAGCAGGTCAACCAGAAAAAAC
This sequence comes from Anarhichas minor, assembly GCF_050575085.1. Taxonomy (NCBI): domain Eukaryota; kingdom Metazoa; phylum Chordata; class Actinopteri; order Perciformes; family Anarhichadidae; genus Anarhichas; species Anarhichas minor. The sequence continues at coordinate 3,753,612 of NW_027466467.1, read as the reverse complement.
CCAAAACCCTCACCAGCCTGTGGAGCCCGGTGGCCGTGAGGACGAACCTCGGTGCCTCAGACTGTCCAGAGTTTTTTTGAAGGGCAGACTGAGACTCTCCTCTTTCCCACCACAGCAACAGATTTTAAAAATTTAAAAGCAGGAAAAAAAAGCAGAAATAGCAATAAAAAGTAAAAATGGTACTTGGAATATTTTTGTTTCGTTAGCGATTCCTTTTCACATCTCAGGGAGCGACGACATGAACCGGTCCCGACCACAGTGCGGAACCAGCAGGTGGGTCGTGACGCCGTAGTGACTGGTCCTGGTGGAGGAACAGGTGGTCGGGGGTCAGATGATGGCTTTGCTGCGGTTGACGATCTCGGCCTTCTTCAGTTTGCCCTTACTGAAGGCCTGGATGGAGCTCAGCAGGGCGGTGCGACCTCCTCCAGAGGAGGACAGAGGAGTAGGACAGGAGGACGAGTCCAGCGTCGGAGGAGGAGGAGGTGGAGGGGGGGGAGGAGGAGCAGTCAGGGCTCCTGGATGAAGGAGAGAATCAAAGAAAAGAGGGTGAGGAAACAACAACACCTCTGGTTTCTGGTGACATTCAGTTTCCCCAGGAGCTGGTTCCACAAAGATAAAGTTAAACTGGTCGCTTGGTTCACGCTGGTCTTAGTTTTACTCTTTAACTAGTTTACAGAGAGTTAAAGAGTCACTTCAAACTCTCATTAATATCAAACAGAGGGCAGTAAAACGTGTCCACATTAAGACACTCAGCCAATAGAGGCACGAAACATCACAGCTAAAGATTAAACATGAATATAAATCACAACGTTATCCTTCAGATGATCAGAGTACAAACCTGTTCACGGTCTGTAGTTTTATTAGAGACTATAACATTGGTCGAAAATGGTTTTGCATTACTTTCTATTAAGGCACTCTGTCATTAATGCATTATTAATTAATAGATTGTTTACTAATGATTTATAGTTCAGTTAAGTCATAAATAAGAACCCCTTTTGAGTTATCAAATATACCTTTTGTTGATCATATTTAGTCAAGTTATTAATAAAAATATTTTTATATTTCTAATTAGCAAACGGCCGAAGTCATCTGCAGTTATAAATGAGTTATTATTAAATGTGCTACACTGAACATTTTTGACAAACTAGAAACCCAAACTCTGGCCTCTGTTTGTTTAAATGTTGGCACCATTACAACTACACAGAATTAGAAGTATGGTTTGCAATATATTCATGATTGTACAGACAACTATCACTGGATTACTGCGATCCCGAACAAAACTTAAAAACACAGTAAATTAATATTTTACTAATGACTTATTAATTCTTCAGAAGCCATAAATTACAACAATTGCAATCTATAAACCCTTTATAAAGGGTGAAATAACACACTTATTTAAATTGTCGATTGTGTTCTGTGGGTTTTGCAGAGTTTATCTTTATGAAACCAGCTCCTCCAGATCCGTGTCCCGGCTCAACTCAACCCACCACCAGTTCACCTTTCAGACACGTTGGTCCGGAACTAAAAAGCCTCATTTTAAGAATACGGAGTCAAACGGCCGGGTGGTCCCGAAAGTAAATACGTTAATAAAATAAAAGTTAGAAAGGTTTCTTCTGTTTTCGATATGTGTAAAAGATTTTTTTTTTAAACTACAGTACCCATAAGCCTCAGTAGCTGTTGCTATGACGACAGAATGAAATCAAAGTTCTAGATCATTCAGATCCAACGAGGCTCTCGGATTGGAAGATTCTTACAGCAGTGGCCTCTGGGACTTGTAGTTGTTTCTCTCAAAGTTTTCTGTGGCTTCACAGCTCTGTTGTCTTTTACTAAAGGAGCTACTGCCTCCGTTTCTCTACTCGTCTGGATCACTTCGATCAACGGGGTGAACTGATGGCGAGTTGAACCGTAACCTGGTACATTCTCTTACAGTTGTGCCATTTTGCATCCCGAACTGAATAAAAAGCCGGTGATTAGGGGCAGAGAGACGTAGAGCTCTAGCATGTAGAAGCAGAGGCCAAGCGCTGCGACTTGAGTCCACAGACTCCGCCTTCTGTTTGACTAGACGGTGATTATCTGCGATGTAATGAAAGTACATCCGTCACTCTGACAGATGGTAACCACACCTGGAAAAACCCGTCACTGCAGAAGGACATTAGCATGTTTGAAGATGATTTTATTTGGAATAACCTGTTTTTGGCTGAGCAGAACAGAGGAAACGTACGACGTTAGATTTGAATTATTTTATAGGTATTTTATGAAATCATAATTTAAGAATGCCTGCAGGGGTGACTGATTATCTCCAGGGTGGCTGTGGAACAAACTCACTTTCATTACATTTAGCAGCCAAAGAGGCCTTTATTGTTTTTTTCCATGTAATATTCAGATGACCCTTCAGTCACGTCCACAGCTGCACTTCCAGTGAGACATCCGTCTTCAGATGTCAGACCAGAGCCCAGCTGTGTCCACGGTCCACAGTTAATGTGATTAAATGTGAAACTTGTGCTCAGATCTGTGATCACAGCCCGACTAAGACAAGCTGTGTCCGAAGTACGAACCACCATGAAGGTTTGAAAATGGTCCGTGCTATGAAAACAAAAATGTTTGATAAATACGGGCCCAGATCAGAAGTAAATTATTCAAAATTTGTAATCGATGTGCTTGAAAGAAGGAACCAAAATGAGAACCAAAAAAAGGTTTATCTGGTTACTTCACGATGTTTATGGATTATCTGAATATTAAACCAAACATGTGAAAATCCTTTTAAAAGATTTTCTGAAGGGTTTGGTCAACGGCAGAGCAGCTGGGAGGGGAAAAAAATATTGAAAAAAGAAATCAGAGTTATTATGAGTTCGATACGTTTCTGACCAGAAAAAAAGCAACGTTCAAAGACCTGACACATCTTCACCGTGACACCCCCGTCCCAAACACAGACACACGAGCAGACGAAAAACAAACAAAACAGAGACGGACAAACGGACATGCTGCAACTGACCAGGCGGACAGACGGAACGGACGGATCACAATCTCCAATGAGGACATGGGGTCTGAATCGGGGAGGAGTTGGACTGTCTGCGAGGTTTGCAGATCATTGCAGATTGTGAGGTTTTTTATAAAAGTTGTGCGTACACCCTCTTCCAGGCAAACAGAGACTCGTTGATCTCATCATTGACCCTACAAAGTCCCTTTGAGGTTGAGAGAGGAAGTAGAGCCGTGCCTCCACTACATAGTGTGTCCAACAGAGAGCACTGAAGGTTCATTTCTATCCTGCAGAATGTCCGGCTCAGTGTGTATCTTGTAACACAAAATACAAAACAAAAAAATCCAAAGGAGGAAGTTTTGATGTATTTATGTAAAACTTGAATCACCGCCTCACGGTTGTATCCTTCCGCCAACTAGTCATGTTTTAATTGACGTCCATGTCTAAACAAAATATCATCACTTCATCATTTTATCCTATTAGACATGTGTGAGGTTGTCATAATTAGCATATACATTTTTGAGTTTCTGCCAAAACGTCGAAGTCAGTAATCTCCGGTTCTGCTGATTGAATCCAATGATGAAGTGTCTTAAAGCTGCATTCTCTCTAATGTCCACCAGGGGGCGACTCCTCTGGTTGTATAGAAGTCTATGAGAAAATGACTCTACTTCTCTCTTGATTTATTACCTCAGTAAACATTGTAAACATGAGTTTATAGTCTCAATCTCCAGTTTCAAGTCTTCTTCAATACAACATGTTTATTTCGTAAATTATGGTCCATTTAGAGTCAAACAGACCATAAAGCAGAGTATGCTTTAGGGCGGGGCTTACTGTGATTGACAGGTCACTAATGCTATCAGAGCGGTATACGGTGCAATATCATTATCAGCCGGAAAACTCCAGTATTGGTCAGGTCGGATTTAGAACGTTGTAATAAAAGTCCTCATTACTGAAACACAAGTTTCAACACCAGAACTAAAGAAGCTCTGGATTTCAGCTTTCAGTTAACGGACGGACATGTTTGTTTCCAGGAAGCCGTTATCTTAACGTGTGCTGCTGTCTGCACATAACACACACAGAGGCTCGTGATCCGGCTCAATCCATTAAAGTCTATTCATTCATTACTTGAGATCACAAGCATGAGACAGATCTCTGACCAGGAGATTGCTGGGAAATCAGGGTGTACGACAGCTTAAAAAAACCACCAGTGACCTTCATCATCATCATCATCGACGTTATAAATCGTTTACTTTACCCAACGACACGGTCAGAATGGAGCATGCTCTATGGTGGAGACGGCACAGGAAAGAGAGAGGGAGATGACAGTTATCTGTTCAGTGGACCAATCAGCATTTACACAGTATCCCCAGGACAAAGAGGAGAGGAGAGGAGAAGAGAAGGAAAGGAAATAAGAAAAACAGGAGAAGAAATAAGAGGAGAGAAGAGGAAATAAGCAGAAGAAGAGAGGCAATAAGAAGAAGAGGAGGGAGGAGAGGAAATAAGCGGAAGAAAGGAAATAAGAAGAGGAGACACTTATATCAGGGGAGGAAACTGATGCCACATTCGTGTCAACATGGTGTGAAAGTTTGGTGATATTCTTTATTTTATTTGCATCGTCAAGAAATCTCATGAAAAAGACCAAAACCAACAAAGAATCCTAATAAGTATATTTTGGATTCATCTAAACCGTGACGGAGGAAGTACTCATCTCTGTTACTTAAGTACAAGCAGCAACACTCTGTTACAAGTTAAAGTCCTGCATTCAACACTTAACTTACATAAATGTACAAAAAGTACTTACTACGCACATTGGCCCATATATTGTATCATAAAATTATAATCATTGATGTTTTAATTTGTTTATCACTGTAATGTTACAGCTGTAACATTGGAGCTAATCTTAATTTATTTACTTACTGCTGGGTACCTTTAACTACAATAATACATTATAATTTACTAGTTGATCCATATATTTGCTTATATATTGATAATCTAAATATGCAAAGTAATGTTGTCAAATAAATATTTTTTTTAAAAGTACAATATTTCCCTCCAAAATGTGGTGGAGGCAAAAATGGAAATACTCAAGGAAAGAATAAGTACCTCAAAATTGTGCTGAAGTGCAGTCCTTAAATGAGTAAATGTACTTAGTTACTTTCCACCACCAGCAACAGAGCTCAAAACACATCAGTGACCAGCATCAGCACTCACGAGAGCAGCAGATCTATATTCATCCGCTGCTGAAAATAGTCCCCCAAAAATGCTCCATTTGCTCCTGTTTGAGTAAGGTTGGCTAAAAGCTACAGTGACCTTTCATTAAATATGGAACTATATTCTGTATTAATGAGCCTTTTTGACAGACTCACGTCTTCAGGTTTGGGTCTTTTCGTGGGATTTGTTGCCAACAACAAGCATTAAGAATATCAGCAGACTATTGCTTTAAAATATAAAACATCAGTGTTTCCCATCCTGCGTCCAGCTAGCTAGAGACACAACAAAGTGAAGGAGACACACTGGAACCAGGTCCTCACATGGCGAGAGAAGAGGTGAAGAGACAGACAGACAAACAGACAGACAGGTTAAACGATTAGTCTTCATATTCACACATGCAAATCTCAGAGGAAAATTGAGGGAAGAAGTTCAGGGTTAACGATAAAGATGCTGTTATGGATCTGAGAGCTGCTGCAGCAGGTTCTCACCAGTCTGTCAGATACGTTCCACAACACAGAGACACCGGGGAAGACAGACAGTTCAACTGACAAATGGGAAGACAGACAAACGAACAGACTGATGACAGGACAGATGGACGAACAGACAGACAGACGAGAGGATAGAAAGACATACAGACGGGAGGACAGACAAACAGACAGTTAAACAGACAGACAGGGCCTACCTGTGGTGGATGGGGGGGGTGGGGGAGGAGGGGCATGTGGGAGGGGAACTGGCTCCAGAACCTGAAGATGGACAGAAAAACTGATTATTCCCCATCAGTAACTTTAATAAAGAAAAAAAGCATAGCTCAACAAAACCTGAAAGTGCAGAGTCTAGACTACATTTATTGTTTTAATATCCATTTAAAGATTATTCTAGGATGTAAATGTAATTCATGGTGCCGTTAGATTGCTGCTCGAACGTCCCGTGCTTCCCTTTGTGTTTTTGAAAGGCTAAACGCCAACAAATAAGGAGTGAAACAGAAATGTTTGTTCCATAAAAACACGGTGGACATTTTGTAAATGATTACATCTATCTTCTTTTCAATAAATTTAGACTTTTGGACCAAGACAATGACAGAGACGAGGACTGAGCACCACCTCGCTCTCTCTGTGTGTGTGTGTGTGTGAGAGAGAAGGTGGACTATTGCACACAATGGTTCTGTCAATATAATTCATTCATTCATAAAATGTCAACGTTATGAATGAAGATTTGAACTATAAGATACAACACCAACTAAGACTGTACCTAGGTAACTGTTCAACTAGGTGTCCAACTACGATTAACATACCAACAAGCTAACTAGCTAACTAAAAACGAACTATTACAGTGATTAACACGCTGCCTACTCGGTTAATAAGCTAATACGCTACCTCCCTTTACAATACTCTTAGACTTGTTTTGCTGTGTTGTAAATTATGTCAGACTAACCAAATGAATAAATAAATATCGAATAAAACAAAATGACCGATTCAGCTATTCAAAACAACACCTACCAGGTGAACTAGCCAACCAATTAGCTTTAGCTAGCTTGTAAAGACAAGAGAGGCTGAAGCTCTGGTAGCACCAGCAGTGACCTACCAGAGTTATTGTTGTTTCTAACCGAGACGTCTTCTTCATTTTCATAAGCCGACCGTCTGGACTTCTGCAAAGACAAAAACTCAACATTAGATTTCATTGAAACGATACGGTTAAGCTAACATGCACCATTTACAAGAAATGAACCGCTTCTTGTGCACTTGTAGAGTCACCTCTGTTCCTCTAACCTCAAACAGGTTCCGTGTTTAATGCATGCGTTTAATTTCAGTCTCTCTCAACAGAAACTTGTTCCTGTGGGTTTTTCTAAACAAACACGTATCCGATGAGTCTTAGCCGCAACCAGCCAAGACGTTTGTCCATGATGTTGTTCAGATGTACTTCCTGTTGTGAGAGACGCTGTCGCCTACCTTCCTCGCCAGAATCTTCCTCCTCTTCCTCTCCTCCTCTGAGCCGTGGTGAGACTGAGCTCTGGTCAGCCTCTTGTGCTGGTGGAGCTTCAATCAAACAAACACACACAACATTACCCTCCTTACAAAACAGCAAACCTCCTATTTACAAGCTGCATAATGCAATCTGTTCACAAAAAGAATAGGAAATCCCTGACTTTACATTCAATAAATGTCTTCAGGTCTTAAGTGTGCAGAAGTCTTTAAGAAAAAGAGATAATGAATACTGCATAACAAATACTGAATCTGTGGATCTTCTTCTCTTAAGAACCTTCACATTTCTATTTCAGCAGATATGGCAATTAAGTGGTGAATATTCCCATTTGTTGCCCACTTTGGCAAGTTGATAATCCACCCTCGGCCTTGAATTTGTCCGTTTCTAGAAACAAGTGGAATGCAGAGTTCACACAACATCACGAGGCTCTCCGGTATCCTTTCATGACCTCTCCTTCATGGAGTAATGTTTGTCTATATTCTTGTTTTATAACTGCACAGTGAAACAAGCAGAGGAGAAGCAGTGAGTGCAAAGACAGCGGACGGAGATTCATGTAAAATGCTTCATAAAACACAGGGTGACCTTCAACTTTATGGACTGCTGCAGTTAGCGTGCTAGCCATGCTATCTGCTGCAGTGAATGTTTACAACCCTGCCCAGGCTATTTCATGTCCCATCTGCTTTTTCTGCCTCGGGACGCCGGTAAACGTCTGCAGGTGAAATCTGTTTTGACTTCCATTTAAGAAGCAAGCCGTTCACCGTCATTCTATGCTGGTCGATAGTCGAGGAAGCATGAAAATCAAGCATTCATTTCCCCAAATGCAGAATGTCATTCATGAAGCAGTCACTTTCAAGACATTAGAAGACATGAAAGAATCTGCGGAGAGTCAAATTGCGTTCACTTTGTAGTTCTAAAGAGAACACGTGAGGTTTCAGTGCAGTCTGCTCCTGGAGTCGGCATCACTTACAGGAAGAGCAGCTTAAAGTAATTTGACATTAATGTCAGCACACTGTTTGTGTTTGCAACATGAAACGGTTGTGGGAAATCACGTTGCAATGTTTTTCCACAGTATTTTATGTTGCAGGGGCCCGGCCTTGTCCAACTTGTTTAGCAGGTCACCGATTCAAAATACAGATATTTGGGGAAAATCGTTGATGGAGCCTTTAAGAAGGGACATGTCCTCCCGAAGGTCTTCAGTGGAGAAAATAAACAAACGATTTAAAGACGTTAAATGAGTGAAGTGACCCACCAGTCTCTGCTCCTCCTGAAGCCTCTTCTCTAGACTCTCCTTCGCCGTCTTCAGCGCCTCTTTTAGCCTGCTGGGAACCTGGAGGAGAGGAAGGACTCAGAGGTCTGCTTCATCTTTCTTGTCGTTTTATTTTTTTATCAGAATAAACATTCTGAAGGAGTTCACATGGACAAACTCTCGGAGCAGTAAACTCAGCCTCTCACCTTGATCTGGAGTTTTTCGGAGTGTTGGAGCTGAACGTCACTGAACAGCCTAAAAAACACAAAATGTGACTCATCAGCAACAAAAAAAACATGATCATGAGTCTGTACACAGGATGTAGGTGCATCACTACTTAATGAAAACAACAGGACAGAGGCTACGTCAGGTGAACTCACGGTGTCTGGATGAGCTGCGACACTGTTGGCATCCCGCTCTTACAGGCTTCTGTGGACAAAATGGACTGCAGCACTGACACTGAACACACGAACACACACAAAATAAATCAAATAGAGCACGTTGGAACATTTAAGTAAACTTGTTTCAGGTCCAGAGGACAGAATGTCTGGAGGTAGAAAGGAAATCGTGACAGCATCTGTATGTGTACATATTAATCTGTGTGTGTGTGTGTGTGTGTGTGTGGATATATACTGACCCACAGCGGTGTAGGGGGCAGCCGGGTATTGATCGACGGGCACGCTGTCCGGCGGTCGGCCGTACATCATCTCGTAGAGTAAATGTCCAAAGCAGAAGACGTCTATGCTCTCTGTGGTCTGCAGAAACACAAGTACTACTTAGATCTAACTTTCAATCACAAAGTGTGTTAGTGCATGTACAGGCTCACAATCTGAAGATTTAAAGATGTTGTTCACAAGAACACGAGCTGACTCCTGGAACAATTATCTCTCTCCCATATTCTCCATTTTCAGTGTCTACGTACGTTGATCTTCCTGAGCTGGCTGAAGGCCGGTCGCAGCACTGAGGGAACTCCCAGCATGCCGTTTTCTACATCAGTCAGTCGACACACGCCATCATCCACAATTACGTTAGACGCGTGCAGGTGACCGAAAAATACGCCGCCATCATGGAGAAGCTTCAGGCTCTGAACACACAGAGAGAGCGAGAGAGAGAGAGAGAGACTGTTGTAGTAACAAGTAACATTTTGTGATATGTGTGTGTGTTTTATTTCTTTGCATGTGATATGTGTGTGTGTGTGTGTGTGTGTGTTTTATTGCTTTGCGCGTGTGTGCATGTGTGTGTAAATATACCTCCAGGATCTGGCGGCCGTACAGTTTGATGTGCTGCAGTTCGAGTCCCTGACTCTTCTTCGGGTTACAGTACTTCTTCAGGTAACTCTCTCTGGGTTTCACCTGGAGGAGAGGAACAACGGGTTTCACTGGAACCTTTTACCAACAATATGGTGGAATAAAACTAAGTACATCCACTCAAGCACAGTTTTGAATTTCGAGGCATTTGTACTTTACTTTAGTATATATATGATCTCCACCAGCTGCAACGTTAAAGCAGTGAACACATTATTGCATCAATAATTATAATCCAATAATATAATATACATGTTTCTGAAATTAAATATTCTGCTAAATGAATACTTTTACTTTTTATGCCAATACTTTTACTTTAGAGAAGTTTTGAATGCAGGACTTCATCCAAAAAGCACTTCAGTTGAAGCATAGTAATGCCTTTACTCCAAACACACACACACACCTTACAGATGTGGTCTCTCAGAGAGCCTCTCTCACTGAACGGCCGGATGAGCAGAGCTGAAGACTCACTGGTGCTGGAGAACAACAGCGGACAGAGATATGGAGTCTGGAGAAGAGGAACACTTTAATTATTTACAGCTCATTATTAATTAGAAATAAATGCATCTCTGCATTTAATATTCATATTAAAATGGTACGATTTAAAGAGGAATATTTTTTATTTTTTTCATCACTACTGGATTTGGCTACGGCCTCAGTAATGTGGAATAATAATAAATATATATATATAAATAAATAAAACTATCCGAATGACCATCAAAATAATTAAAAAAACAATGAAGTAAAAACAAATCAGTGAATTTAGTATTAGCTATAGCTACGTTTAGCCGTAGCTATCTCACCACCTAGCTGGTAGCTTTCTGTTGACATAGCTTGTGTTAGCTTTAGCTGTCTCCACGCCGTTATAATGACGAATTCAACAGTTCACAGATTAACAGATCTAAGTGCAGTCACTACAGTTTGGCATGTTTTGGCTCCTTTTTGTTGCTGCAAATTTAACACAATGTTTATGTGTATATGTTCAAACAGTTGCTAAAAAGTCAGATTCTGGTTTCACGACCAAATGTTTAGTTACTGTGTTTGTGGCTGTGTAAGGCAGTGCAAGTTACACACACACACACACACACACACACACACACACACACACACACACACACACACACACACACACACACACACACACACACACACACACACACACACACACACACACACACACACACACACACACACACACACACACACACACACACACACACACACACACACACACACACACAGAGAGAGAGAGTACGTACAGACAGGCTGGTTAGCAGCTTTATTGCTGACTGCAGGTCTTTGTCGGACAGGAACTTATCAGGACCCAGGTCCACCTACAACACACACACACACAGATTATTGGTTATTTCGATAATTACAATCTTCTCTACAGACTTGCTTCTGTGAACCCGAGTTACACAAATGCAATTTAAGTCATGTACTTTTCAGATTTAAAATACTCCCAGATCACATATTTCCAGATACTTTGTAGCTTTAAACTCAGACTGCTTTTCCTCATGCACTCCCACTTAAATATTTAACTGTAAATCATTCACACAACAGGAAATGAGAATAATTTATGAACTACTGAAGACGCACAATGTGACGCCATTAGACCTTCTTAAAAATAAATGGGAAACAGATTTGGATGAACTAATTTTAGACAAAGATAATACAGGGAATATTCTCCTCTTCGCTGCGCCTCAGGAAAACTGTTATTCAATTAAAATAAAACACCGTCTGCACTCGTCTCAAGTCAGACTTTCTAAGATTAAAGCCGACATAGATCCCACATGTGATCGATGCAGGTAGAATCCAGACACTCTGGAAAGTCAAGAAAAGTCCCTTCAGTCAGCTGAGCGGAGTGAAATACGGAGGAAATACCAATCAGACGGTTTACAGACTTTATCGCTCCGTCCACATTTGTTGTGTCCGACTGGAAAATACTTTAACATCAGTGAATTACTTTTAATTTAATCCAAATGAAGCTAAATTGAATCTCCACTGTGGGGAATCCCTCAGCGTCTGAGACGTTCCTAGAAACGAGTCAGAGGAAAGTAAAAGTGGAAAACTGTTCTAAATTCTTACTTCTCCTTGAAGAGAGAAAAGAAGAAGTCATTGTGATTCAAGAATTCATAGAGTAAAACTTGTCCATGTGTTGTTGCGTCACTTTTCCATAAAACGCTGTCCCGCTGAAACGTGTCACAGAATTATATTTGTAAAATGCTTCATTATAGTGATTTTGAAGAAACATTAACTTCATTTCCATCATCAGTTTGTGAAGGACTAAAGGTTAGAGGCTGGGATTTTACAATCCTCAACCTTCTGAACCCAGAGCAGCTTTTCACTCCCGTCACATTTTTCTTGATTTTCACTGAAATATATACAGCAAGTCCTGCACCTCTATGGAAACAGCACAATCATGGCTAGAAGTAGAGAGAACTTAAACATGTCTTTTGTGCAGTATAACAAAGTTGCAATGCCATAAATCATAAAATTAAAGAAATGCAAGTTGAATTTCTTTGATAAAGTGTTAAAGCTCCATGTGATATATATATACATTGAGCTATTCACCTTTGTACAACCTCTACTGTCCTCTCCTTAATGCAGTTCAGTCAAAGTTTTACAGATTGTTTTTCAGCCGAGTAGATCATCGCTTCCTAGTTGCGTTGAGAAGCGCAGAATTTAACATATTTTACATGATCTGGTTTGAGTAAACGGTTTATTTGGAGCAAAATTTTAAATGAGACATTTTTGGGATGAAATATCAAAATGTTAAGCTCATTTTCGGTTGCTTTTTCTGACTGAAGCGTTCGTCACACATGATATGTTCAAGGACCGTCGGAAAGTTGAAAATCTGACAATCATGACAGTTTTTACAGCTTCTGGCTACGATATACGCTGGAGTTTTGCCCACTGTTTCAAGAGGACATGTTTTCCATCCCGCCGGCAGGTTTTTGAGTTCAGAGGGAAACCGTGACGTTGTACCGTTGCAATGTGGTTTGTGCAAATGAACGATGTTCGGCTTCACTCCGTGTTACCGACACCCGGAGCTCCTCGCTCACCCAGCGGTGAGTCTTCAGGACGAAACGTTTCAGGTGAGAGAGCTCCTCAGGATTGATTTGCACATACCACCCACATCGCAACGATACAAGTTTCCTTAAAATAATTAAATGATATATTTTGGTTAAAAATCAATACAAACAAAACCTGATTAAATAACAATTCACGCATGCATGTTTGAAACTTCATATAGAATTTGAGCATTACTCCGAAGATCTCAACTCACTAGTTAAAGCCAGATGAAACAACGTCCCATGTTGCACGCTTGTATTACTGTTCTCCTCAGACATTTTTCTCAGCCTGTTGCTGTTTTTGATCAGTGAAACTTGATTTCTTTTGTACTCACCCAGCTCAGCAGATACCGCTCTTTGGGCTGCTCTTTGTTTTTGATTAGAAAGTATTTCTTCCTGATTCTCCAGCCTTAAAACAAACAAACAGGGTGTCACTTCATTTGATACTCAGCCAATAAGAATCAAACAACAATGTTGTCAAACGTGTTGACATACATTCAAATATACTGCATCGTGTTAAAGCAACACTTTTGAGAGAAGAGGAACACATTCTTTCTCTTCCAAGCAATGAATCAATGAAACACATCGTTGCTTACTTCAATACGCTCTGTTCACTGTGCTGCTGTTACAATCGCATTGTAGCTAAATGCTAAACAGTGACTAGTTTAAAGCGGTAGTTTGGATGTTTTAAAGTGGGGTTGCATGAAGTACTTATACAATATTATTTATTTTGGATACTGACTGTGTGCAGTGTTGCATTTGAAAACAACGAATCTAAAGCAAACTTCAGCATGCTGTGCTAGCGGTTAGCATTAGCACTGCAAACAGTCAGGTTCAGAGTCTTACCGTTGTCTTTGAGAGGCTCCAGGACCTCCCACTTCAGGTCCGACCTGAAGAACATGGAGACCTGCTGCAGGGCGATCTCTGACAGACAGAGAGACAGAAAAAGAAAGAAAATAATGAAACATAACAATACAAAAAGAGAGATACTGGTGATTTAAAACAATAAATGGTTATACCGTTCTTTGCATATCGATGTCCTTGTAAACACACGAAAACCGGCATTGTTTTGACAATAAATGTTCATAAACATTCAGCTCTCATGGTCCACATGTGATGTCTGCCACAGTGCCTCTTTAGAAACTACCACTAGAATTTTTCAGAATATATTTATGAGTCTAAAAACACAGAATCCAAGGTGGTCTCTTTAAACACTTAAATCTGCAACAGTGTGTTTGTTAGTAGTTTTATAAATTCATCACATCTTTTGTAAAATCTGAATCTGCAAAGCAAATGTTAAAAAATAATATATTCAGGTTAATGTCATTGGGTAAAAACTACAATAAAATACATATATACTGTGTATATATAGTGAATATTTAGTGAAGTATTAAGTAACATAAAATATTAAAAACTGAACTTAAGTATTTGATGTGAATTTCCATTTCTGAATAAGAAAAAAAACTGAAAATAATCTCCCAGTGAAGACGAAGGAACACACCTGTGTAGTTGGCAGAGTAGTTGTTTGGGTCAAGGAACTTCTTGACTATCAGGGAGCTGGAGAGCAGGGGATGCTGGGTAATTGAGTCCAGAAAGGCCTGCAGTCCTCTCTGCCTCTCTGCTATGAACTCCCTGTCCATGTTTCCAATTAGCTTCTTGGGAGGAAGAGGGAGACTGATGCCACAAACCTGCAGAGAGAGAGAGAGAGAGAGCTGGAGTTTGTTTTCTTATCAACTTTAGTCCTTTCCTGTATATCTAAGCAATGTATTTACACAGAGACAGACTAACAACAGGTTTCCGACAGTTCTGCTGCATGTGGACTGAAGGTAAAGGGGCCGACTGGAGGTCGGGGTCAGTGGGAGACCCCAAAAAAGGAAATGAGCAGGCGAAACCTCAGCAGAAAAACCGCTAACTTCCTGTTATCGAGCAATGATTTGACCTGAACATAAGACGAGTCACAACCAGGACAATCTGACACTAACCCCAAAGTCAGAGCCGCTCCAGGCCTCTCCAACGCAGTTCCATTGATTATAGATTTAATAAAGATCAATATGATACTGGGAAGATGCTAACCTGAACTGATTCTAATGATCTTTAAGTATCAGATGCACCTTTTCCACATGTGACCCTTTAAAGTAAAGAACGACACAAAAATGAGCTTTCTTTTTCTCGAAACAAGCAAATCTGTCTGGAGGCTTTTTTTTTTTTTTGTTTTTACTTAATATCTTAAAACAAGAAGAAATTAAAGGCCAACATGCAAGTTATCATCGCACTGGTTCCCTCGACAAACAGCCGATGAATAATAATAATAATCTCTGTGGTAAACGGAAGTTTATGATACTTACGTACACGCTTTGTTGGTAAATGCAGAAGTAAAGAACTGACGCTATAATCAAAGCTCATCATGACTTCACTTCCACCAAGCTTGATATATTTAATGTCCCCGACAACATCTGGAGTCTCATTTAGCCACTTGTTTAAAAACGCCTTTCTTAAGACACAAGTGTTGTATTTACTGACAATTGTATTTTGTAGAACAAAATGTGAAAATCTCTGAAGCTTGTTTTAACCACAGAACTTATTTCAGCCACCAAATGTGTAAAAACACTGACTCATTTCCGGGTTTTAGGATTCCTGCAGCGCCCCATCCTTACACTAAGATAACAAACACTTCACACATAACCATGTCTCTATCTTCTGTAGGATTGAGCCACCGTGACAGCTGTCACGGTCCAGACTGAGATGTCTCATCAACTAATGGATTGCCATGAAATGTATTTCTGACAAGTTATTGGTTGAGATATTTCAGTCCCGAGAGCTTTAACTCTAACACGGCGAAAAAAATCCATCACAACATGAGCTGAATCTCATCAGGTGCAGCGGAGCAGAATGAGCACACAGCAGCGTTTTCAACATATTCTAGCGGAGATATACGGAGTGTCGCAGTGCAACCTTCCAAAGCAAACAGCTCATCAGTACACAGACCATCAGACCATCAGACTGCCCTCTCAAACCACCAGCCAGGAAATCAATGACACAACAGCAAAACCTTGAGCATATCGTACCCAACAGGCACTCAGTGTTTCCAAACAGGAAGGAGATTATTGGCTAAGATGATGCCGCGGTGTGTAAATGTGCACTTATAGACATTTCATGTTGGCAGGCTGCCGTTTTCTTCATGTTATTAGGCAATTACCAACAACGCACTTCAACAGTACTGCTGCCCATTTTATAAAGCAGTCCACCATAACAGTGTATGATAATCATTTTTAAAACTAGTGTCATCTGTAGAGCTCAGTCACCAAAAACACTCATTTCTGCACCGAGCATTTAAAGACATCTGTGAAAAGTTTGTAGTTTTTTCCTTCAGCAGCAGCTTGAATTCATGTCAGTCACGAAAGATCCGAAAATGTCCGCAGAAACTTTCTCAAAGCAGCGACGAGGCACGAGACACTTCTCTGCTGTTCCATCTGTAAGACCAGCATGTTTTAAAACACCCAGGAGACGCAGCGACTAAAAGAAACTCACCATCAGGCTGCTGTTGAGGACATCAAAGTCGCTGTAGCGCCGAATCACCTGCAACACACACACACACACGTTACTGACCCGTCTGTGATTGGTCAATTCATCTCCTTATTGGTCTTATGATCTGGACATTTTTATCGGTCAGTACTTCTGCCAAACAAACTGATTGATTGGCATTTCATAGTCATGTTCTCTCCTCTGTTCATTCTAATTGGTTGCCACCTGAGGTGGTGATTGGTGCATTTACCTGCCAGCTGTTCTCTGAAGACACGCCCCTCTGGACCCGGACGATGTACTCCTGAGAGACGAGAGAGATCACAGCCATCAAAACATTAGTTTGCTGCTTTTCTTAAGTAACTAAAAATTGTACAATCACAACTTGTGTAAATGGTTTAAACAATGAGAAAACACTGGGCAACCATGTCCAAAATTACATTCCCATATAACTAAAATCCATTCTCGATCAGGTTTCAAGGAAAACATTTTCTACCGATTACGGCTCGCAGTTTTTTAAAATTGGAACAAAACAAAAAAGGAACAAAATGACTTGTTATGTTTAGATTTGGTAAAAGATCATGGCTTGTTTCAAAGCTGTGTTTCTTACTCTATTTAAGGAAAAGACGTCAATTAAAATAAGTCAATGTTGACCTTTTTTTTTTTTTGTTGCAGGGTGAAGGTCCCATATCGAAATGCTAAAATAAAGAAACAACTGTATTGCTATGAAAATAAATGGGATGGGAATAAATGGAAACACAAACAGGTTCATGTTTCAGTTGAGTTCACTTTCCAAATAAACGGTTTAAATAACACAAACACTGTTCAGTGAGGATCTGTCTGATCACGTCGCTGCGTTCACAGATCTCTGCAGTGAAATGTTTTCATAACCAACAAGAATGATTATGAAACAGGACTCGTGGCGTAAACACAGACTTTTCCTTTAATCTAATCCTCTAACAGTGTAATTCCTGCTGACAGGCTGGTTTCTGCTGTTATCTCGCATTCATTCACGTGAGCCCAACACAAACACATGACATCACTTCCTGTTAAACTCGATACAATCTCTCAGACGATTTCTTTCGTCAGTCTCTTCCGAAAATGTACAAAAGCTACAAATTCCTGAAGTTTTTTCTCCAGTGCAGCAGTGTATGTTTCATCACTGCAACAACCTCTCTATTATTCATGATATCCACCCTCCATTCATTTATAGCAGTAATGTTTGCAGTCAATAACAGTCGTCACTGTTCAGTCCCTTCTGTCCTTTTGAATTGCCTTGTTGTTTAAAAAGGTGCAGCACACATAATCCTGCCTTCTGTCCATTCTCGTAGCTCTCCACTCGCCCTGAGTCAGTAAAGCTGCCGACCTTTGATCTGCAGCAGTCTCGTGCTTGTGGAACCCGCGAAAAAGAAACATATCAAAACAAAAGGGACAACCGGCTGATCGGTATCAGCGTCAATACCGATCACATGAAGCAGGTCGGGTGATCCACGCCGAGTACAGTTTTCTTAGTAGGTGTCACATCATTTAGCTTCAGACTCTGTTTTCTTTGAGCGACACTAATTCCCGGCCTCACGTTATTCAACATGTAAACCGTCCCACTGAGTTCCACACAGTGAGCTATAACGAGTACAAGTAACAGCAGATACCAGGACGTGGAGTATTGGATCCACACAAATGGAGTTGACCTCACAACATATTGTTGAACTTGGATAATATCCAGAACAAGATTTCTAGTCGTTTGTGTTATTCAAAATGACTTTTAATTAGTTTTTTCTTCTTTGGAATAGAACATGCAAGTTCTATGTTAAGATATATTTTTGCCACTGACTGTACATTACATTATTTTATTAATTTAATTGGGAGAAACGCATGATAACATGACACCGACCTCCGACTTCCTCTCCTTCTAGTCAGTGACTTGTAATTGGTGACCAACAGGAAGTGACTCGTCCTTGAATAGAAGCTCAAATACATGCCCCAAATACAGTGTTAGTGAGAGGCACATGCTCACATTTCTTAGGAGTTGCTTATGTTGTGAAATTCTGGAAAGTCATCTGACAGATTCAGCATCAAGGAAATCTGTAATAATGTTGTTCTGATTTACAGGAAAGTTGGTGTTTTGAGTGGACTAAAACAAAAAATAGTAACTCTGTACAAAAACTACCAACAGGGAGAAATGTAAATACATAAATACAGTTATTATATCCGTCAGTATTAGTGTCTCCTATGAGGTTATGGTTCTGTTTTACATGTGCAACAAGGATGCCTGACATTAGCATGCTAACTGGCTAGCTCAGCTGATCCCCAGTCGGACTGTAAACAACAAACCCGCAACAGATGCGTCCATTATCGGACAGACGAACACATGTCCTGCTTCATTATTATTCCTAAAAACATGCTTTATGTCCACCGACAGTCAC
Source organism: Anarhichas minor (assembly GCF_050575085.1). Lineage (NCBI taxonomy): Eukaryota > Metazoa > Chordata > Actinopteri > Perciformes > Anarhichadidae > Anarhichas > Anarhichas minor. The sequence goes on along the minus strand of NW_027466467.1, from coordinate 3,734,878 downwards.
GTTGTTCAACCGTCATTTCTTACTGCAAACGAGTATAAAGTACACATTTAAGTGCAAAGTAATGCTGAACATGAGCTTTTACAACAAGTTGAGTTACAATGATGAGATGATGTCACGCCAAACTTAGTTAAAAACAAATGCGACAAATTAATGTTTCCGTTGATTTTAACAGACGCAGAGATTATTTGTGTCACTTTACAAACATATCCACCATCTCTTCGCTTCGACACGTATAAACATACAGAAAACAGCAAGCATAGTCCTCATACAACGTTAGTAGAAAGATGTCAATGGAGGCAAATAATAAAAAAAACGACGTTTTATTTATTTATTTATTTATATATATATATATATATATATATACATACATATATATATATATATATATATATATATATATACATACACATAGATATTATTATTATGTATGCCGAATGTTACAACAGACCATTACAGATTAACAATACTTTTTGTTAAAGATAACGTTAGACAGCCTTAAGAGGAATCAATAAGACGCAATGATTGTCAATATAATTCACTTTAATGATAATAGATAAGCGACGGTTCTCGGAGCTTTTACAGGCATTGCTTTCGGCTGCTGGTCCTCCAGTCAGTCGGTGTCAACGCTCCACTCTGATCGCTTTACATCAGCAGTGTGCTGGATGCAAAACAGCTTCCAGGAAATTGCTTAATCAGTGACAGTCTGCCCGATAATGGAGATACAATGTCAACTCTCACGCTTAAAAAATAAGACTTGACAACTGACGCACGGGGGTGGGGGGTGATAGTACTATTTTTTACAGCTATATTGAGTTGAAAGAGTTGGTTTGATGGTTTAATGAAACAATTCACAAGAAGAAAAGAGCCGAAATGAAGCTTCCAACACATGTGTCCGATAATGGAACCGGTGACGCAGCGATTGCCTCAAACGATAAATTCCCCCTTACAATTTACGCTATTACGCTGTATTTTCGACACGTACGAGCATCTATCTTCCTGGGGTGAATAACATACTGTTTCACCTGTTAAACCTACAGGTTGTTAGTAGGTTAGTTAGGTTGACGTTTGTTGTTTTTCTAGTAAACACTCACCGTGTGGGACTGCAGGTTCTGGCTGGCTTCGATCACCGCAGTTAGAGGAACGGTGTCGTCAAGCAGCAGCCGGCCGGGGGTCTTCTTCTCCAGGAAAGACATCCGGAGGATTAACGGAGAAAGTCTGGTCTTAAACGTGTCCGTCTGTCCACTGACTGCGGAGGAGGAGAAGGAGGAGGAGGAAGACCAACAGCTCGGAGAGAAGCGAACTAACCGCTGGCTGTTAGCTTAGCTTTTTACCGTAAACCAGGATGCGGTGCTGCAATCAGGCGTCGAGGTGCGTCAGCGCCCCCTGCTGGTACGGAGGAGGAAGTGTTCGAGGACATAAACAATTGACCAAAATAAAAGAAACGAGCAAATAAAGAAACTGAAAAAAGTAAATAGGTGTCAAACAAACAAGTTCAACAACACAAAAAAAATCACAAGACAATGCTGAGCTTATTTCTTGTTTCAAGAAGCTTTCAACCACAGTTCATGGCCTTCCTCAGCTGATGGAGTTGATGGTTGGAGTATTGTGTTGAAAATTTGTTTGTCAAACCTTCAGGCTGGAATAAAAAAGAAAAAACTACAGGGTTAACAGCAGCAATGCTGGAGACAATTTGGGCGGATGAATACCAGCCGCTCACACATTTTCTGGTCATGTATAAATTAAAACATTCTGGGAGAGGGTTATTCAGATTCTTGAGGATATTTTATGTTACAAGACTCCCAGGGACCCCCTGATTGTGTACCTGGCATTGATACCCAGTGACATAATCTAAAAAGAGAACATCTATCTCTTTAAATCCTCATACTTGCATGAAAAAAGGACATCACACGGACCTGACCGTCCAAGACCAGGACAGTAGTTTAACATTGTAGACTGAAGGAAATAGAGTCCATAGAAAAATGGACTCATAACGGACAGCATACAAGAGTAAAGATGGGTCTTGTTCTCAGCTGGGCTGAAAAGAATAGTTCAAAGGTTGTAAAGAGAAAGGTGTTTTTTGTGAGGTCACAGGGAACTTGACCTTTTCGCCACCAAATCTTAACCAGTTCAACCTCGAGTGCAAGTGGACGTTTGTGCCAAATTGGAAGGAATACGATCAAGGTGTCGCCGGCACGGAGGGACAAAACAAATGTAGTCTTCAGGGTCTGAGAGCATCCAAGTCCTCCAGAATAAAACCAGTTAAAAAAGGTGAGGGGAGGGTCAAAGCTACAAAAGTTAAAAAATCAAATGTGTTCGACCAAGGCTAGCCAGACATATGCCGACCAAAGCAGTCCACATGCTGATTAACATCCCTTAACGTAGAATAAATAAGATGAGACAAAGTCATCGGCTAAAGCAGCTGTTCAGGTGATCGGTTGGACTGAAGACTAGCAGACTGTTGGTCCTCGTTGGACATGCCTGTAGACAGCAGCACAGACATGTGGCACGCAGAGGGAGACAAGTAGAGACCTGAAAACTGTTGAACTTAAGACCGTGACAAGACGTGAATGGATTTAATAAATTCAATGATTGTTTAGAGTTTTTATTTCACACATTAAAGAAAATACAGAGCAGATCTGACAAATTAAACATCTAAATAAATCATCAGAGTCTCTCTGGTAGCCGTCTCTGTCCAGACGCGCATCATGTTTCAGTCATTCATGTACAGGATCAATAAACTACAAAAAAAGTCTCGAGAGATGCCAAGCGCCACTGCACCCGTCACCTCTGACCTCCTCCTCTCACTCCTTCTTCTGCTGCTCCTCGGGCATCATCACCATCACCTCCCCCTCCATCACCACCTTGTCCCTGACGGAGCACGTGACGGCGATGAAGGCGAACGACATCTTGATCTTGCGGACCTCGGCTTCGGCCAGCACCTCCTCGCCGATGTAGAGTGGCGCCGGGAAGCGGATCTCCTGGTACAGGAAGACGCAGCCGCGGCCGGGCATCCTGGTGCCGAGCACGGCCGAGATCAGGCCGTTGATGAGCACGCCGTGGACGATGGGCGCCTCGAAGGACGTGGTGCTGGCGTAGGCCGGGTCCAGGTGGAGGGGGTTGTTGTCGCCCGTCAGCTCGGCGAACAGCTGCACGTCGCGGGCGGAGAAGGCTTTGGTGAGGGAGGCCCGCTGGCCGACGTGGAGCAGCCGGCAGGAAGGAGGAGAGAGGCACAGCCGCGGTTTGTTAAAGATGCTGCTCCACATGAAACTCATCCTGAAGAACGAGTCTCCTCCTCCTCCTTCAGTCCAGCTGCAGCTCTCGACTGTTTCCTGTCAGCGCGAGCAGGAACGGAGACACCTGAAGATAAAGAGGAAGAAGAACTGTCATTATGATTCCACACAGAAACATATACAGAAACATTTGTTAGATCACAGCTCTCAGATCCAACAAAGACACATAAAGTTCTTCACACATGCATTCAAAAAAGTCTTCAACAGCAAAACAGCGTTTACAAACTCTCAGGACGATCAGCACGTCTGCGGGAAGTTTTGTGCAAATGACTGGATAAATAAGACTTTGGTTGAACTGCACGAGTTGTGTGAGAGTTTGTAAACACGTTTTGATCATCATTAAGGATTCAGTTTTTTATCCTTTCTTCAAAAATTCAAGGTGTGACACAACAGAGGTGTGATATTGATGTACAAAAGGACATTTTGGGGATGAAGTATTCCTTTAATATAACTATTCCTGCTTTGTTTAACTGACTAGTAGACACTCATAACTTGAATTTTCCAGCAGTCAAAAGTCATAAATCTAGAAGTGAATCTCAGGCTGCTTCCTTTAAAAGGCAGAACCCTCTGAACAGATGTGAGACTTTAACTGTTTAACTTTTCCTCAGCAGCTGATACACAACATAAAGATCATTGTTTTGGACTGAAGTGAAGTCTGCTGACCTGCAGCACCCTGAAGGCACAGGTCTGGTTCTGGTAGGAGCCCAGCAGAGTCAGGGAGCTCCACAGCTTCACCAAACCCCTGAAAACACAAACACACAATTAAAACAAACATCTTGTGTCGGAGGAGTTAAACTTTCTCTCCATGCTGCTGCTGCTGAACTCACCGGCTGTAAACACGCAGAAGAGCAGTGAGGGAGTCTTCATCGTACTTCAACAGGTCAAAGGTCAGCGCTGCCCCCACCTCAAACACAAATGCAGTGGTACATTTACTCAAGTGATGTACTTAAGTACAACTTTAAGGTAATTTACATTTTCTGCTACTTTATACTTCTACTATATTTTGGAAGTAAATGTTGTAATTTTAACTCCATGTTAATGATCTCACCTCTCCGTACAGGCTGTTCAGACCGGTGATGATGAACTGCTTCAGGTCAACTGCACTCAGTCTGGTAGACTCATCCTCCAGAACGCTGAACACCAACAGAAATACCACGAGTGTTGAATGTACAAGTATAGTAGTCATGGACAGACATGTACAAATACTATAGATCAATATACAGATATATGTTTCAGACATAGGCACTACAATATCAAGAGACGATTAAAAAGAAACCAATGAATGATGCGAAACAGTGCGACAGTGACTTACAGGCAGATCTTCATGTAGTGGTACGGCGAGGCGTTCTTCAACACGACCCGTCGGTAAACTGCAGGTTCGTTCTTCGTGTCGGCGCGTCTCATTCTATCAAAGCATCCGTGACTCCAACAGGTGACGAGCAGCAGGTCGGTCAGCTGACTTCAGACGAAAAAACAAACCACTGAGGGTTAAACAGACATCAACTAACACGGCGGTTTAGTCTGTGTTTGTATCCTGTGTGTGTGTGTGTGTGTGTGTGTGTGTTACATGGTTCAGACGAGTCAAAAGTAACCGTGAGTCTGTTGTTATGAGGTCCTGCTGCTGGAAATACTCACTAAAAACATCAAATGTGGATTCATCCACCGCTAAAAATAGTCCACAACAAACGCACTGTTTCCTCCTGTTTGAGTAACATTTGCAAGTATTAGTAGTATCAAAATATACTAAAAGTACAAAAAGTAAAAGTACTCGTAGAATATTAGTTAAATGTTTAATTCATTTCTGACTCTGCAGAGAAACTAAATCTGGCAAATAAATGTAATGGAGTAAAAATAAAGTACAATATTTGACCCCAAAATGTAGTAGAGTATAAAGTAGCATGAACTGGAATTAATCAAGTTAGATACAAGTACCTCAAAGTTGTACTCAAGTACAATAAGTCAGTACTTGAGTAAATGTCTAAATGTCAAATCATCGGTCAGTGACATTAAGGCAGCAGTTTATCTACATGTTGACACAGGAAGTGGACAAACACAATACTATTTAGCTTCATAAAAAAGAGTAATACTAAAATACCATCTACGAGGATTACATGAATACAAACCTGCTGAAAAGTTCAATTTGTTTTGACACACAAACAAATAATGGACTGAGCTAACAAGATAGCCAGCTAACAACCAGGCTACAACGTTGCATTCTAACTTAAAATATTAACTTACGCTATTAATATAAAGGCTTAACATGTGTGGCAGACTAACTTTTCCACGTGAGAAGTCAAAAACTTGTCAAACAGCCTGACACTAAAACTAGCTAACATGAGGTCAAACAGTAGCAAAGTCAGGAGAACTAGCTAATTTAAGCTAAGCTAGCTCTTAGCTGCTACACTGAAAACAGCTAGCAGTAAACGAACTGTCATTTGTTATTGATAAAGTATTTAAAAAGCATTGCGTTTTGCAGCATTTAACTCACCAACTAACATCAACACTGAGCAATAACGGCGTGTTGTGAGCGCCATGCACCCTTGACCAGAATCAGCGCATGCGCAGTCACCACAGCAGGATATTGTCAAAGAGGTGTGAAATGATAAGATGGATCTCTCTGTCTCAACATCGAACATCCAGGAATCACAAACGAAGGTAAGATAAGATGAGGGGAATTTCAGGTACTATTGCACCACCAGCACTAAGACATAAACAGGTACAGAAAAATTAAAAAAATAGACTGAGACAAGTAAAAATCAATAGTTAGAAGTATATGAAATACTATTTCCATCAGAAAGAGAAACATATGGTTGAAAAGTTCGGAATGATATTAAATACAATTTCGCATAAGATATTAAAATAACACAAGACAGTCATAATTATGAGATATTGTCGAAATCTTGAGTTTATTTCACTTCTGTCACAGCTGATTTTATTTTCATAGAATAAATGGTATTTCATGCTCTCTTCATAAACGGTTCACTAACCCAATTTACGCACTAAGCCAAAGTATTTGAAAACAACGAATCATATTGAACCAAAAACAATCAAGTTACTTTTAAAATGCTTATCAATAACTATTATAATTTACTCATCAGAGACCAGTTCGTGCTGTGGAGTGGTACATCCTGTCAAGAATTATCTACTCTTTGACGTTCTTAATAAAGTTGTAAAGCTGTGTCGCCACCCAGCGGTCTCTTAGTGTACTACATGCAAAAACTAAACAGAACACAAGTTTCCAATCAGTCAGTAAAACAATTATTTTTATTATTTATAAGATCTATTTCTGTAGTCCAGAAACACTCTTTGTGCAGACATTACTGAATCACCTCATTCATCAAACGTTATTCACTTACAGTACATGTTTCATTCTGAATGTGTTTCTATGAGGTTGAATGTGCAGTCGGTTCACAGCAGGAGACTTCACACACAAACAACTGTCATTCACATGACACAGGAGATTCAAAAACAGTTTATCTGAAAGAGAAATGTGCAAAATCCCAAAGTGGAATGTTTTCATTAAAGATAAACATCTAAAACAGAGACAAAAGCCTCCTGCGTGGTGCTGTGTGTCCAAAAACTTCAGGACTATTTGACTGTCTGTCCCTCTTTTGTGCATTAATTTAATTTTCATGGATGTAAAAACCCTGATATATCGAACTAGAAAATGGTATCATCACCAAATATCAATACCACTTCATCACAACCTTCATTCTCCTCGTAATTCAACATCCGCAGTGAGGTCGTACGCTTTTCTTCAGGAAAGTTTCTTAGTGTTTTCACAGCTGACTTCCTGTGCAGACAGGAAGTCCATGATGAGCTGGGCGGCTTTCCTGGGCCGCTCCAACGCCACAGAGTGACCACAGTTGTCCAACAGCGCAACCCGGCAGTTTGACAGCGCCGCCTCCAGCACCGCCGCCCCCGAGACGTCCACCACCTGAGAGACCAGACGGGTTTGTTAGAAGCCTTTGGTGATCAGCAGACACTGCTGTGGATACGTCATATTCATTCTTTAATAGCTGCAGCACAGCTGTATGGTAGAGCCTTTTTGGTCAGTCTGTCCTTTCATAACATTTTGTTGAGACATTCATGTTCCCCAGAGGATAAATCCAGATGACTTTGTTGATCCCCTGACTTTTCCTCTTGCGCCACCATGAGGTTCACATTTGTAGATATTAGAGAAATACCTTAACAACTATTGGATGGATTACCATGAAATTTGGTGACGTTCATGTTCCTCTCGGGATTAACAGTAATAACTCCAAAGATCCTCTTATTTTCTATTTAGTGCCCCAATCGGGTTAACATCTTAATGTGGCCAAAACTTTCAATTTATGACCAAATACTTGCAAAACGAATGACTTTCCCTTCAGCCTCAGCTGTACCTTGTGTTTGGTGCTTATCAACATGCGTTAGCATGCTAACACGCTAAATTAAGTTGGTGAACAATGCAAATGTTATACCTGCTGAAGATCAGCATGTTAACATACTCAATAAATCTGTTTTTTTAGGAACATCTCATATTCAGAGTGCCTTTTTCCTTGAAGATATCTAGTTTTCAAATGACCGTCACTGTGGTTCATTTATACCTGGTCCTCCGTCCCCCAGACGACCTGCACGGGTGATGTGATCAGATGCAAGTTTTCCTGCAGCGAGTGACGAGACTTCTCACCGACAATCTCCACGAACACTGAACAATACACACGCACACACAATAAATTAAAGGAGCATTTCACAAGCATGTGTAGCAACAGTTATTAAAAGGTGAAAGAAACGAGATTGGGAGCATTTCGATTGCCTCTAAATGGCTCTCAACATGGCGATGCCTCAGCTGGCGGCTCACGGCTAACAGAGCTAACAGTGCAAACTACAGCGAAGGTGCTGACAGAACCAACAGTGTTGACCTAAGAGGGAACCGGAGGGTGACGGCTACGCGGTCAGGATGACGTTATCAGCTCTAACTGCTGTATGAGAGCAGTGCAGAGCGGCGGCCGTGAGATAACTAGTGGGGCATGCCAACATGAATTAACATGCACGGCACGCCTAGCTATGTCAACAAAGCAAGGCGAAACTCGGATAACAACATGCAGAGGGAGAGCGACTTCATTCTCTGCTCAGGTAGACATTACTGCTCTATATCTTCACACAAGGAGGAGGAAGTGCTGGTGATGGATATGAGCAGACCGACCTTCTTTGTAGAAATCATTGTTGGGGATCCTGTTGTCAAGTAGACCCCGCATGACCTGGCGCCACACACACACACACACACACACACACACACGCGATATTTGTATACTAACAGTAGTTGCACTGATATATTGATCATGTTGTGTGAAGCCTTAAAGGGACAGTTCACCCCAATATCAAAAATACATATTTTCCCTCTTCCCTTTAGTGCTGTTTATCAATCTCGATTGTTTTGGTGTAGTTTTGGAGATATCGGCTGAAGAGATGGCGTTTTGAGAGAAAGCAGACATCTCTCCTGCAGATACCTTCAAAACGAGGCAACTCACACCAAAACAACCGAGATTGATAAATAGCACTACAGGTAAGACTACCAGGTAGCGCAGCTCTTTACCTGTCGGGGTAAGTTGAGGGGGGTGTAGCAGCAGAGTTTCATCATGTTGTCCAGCTCCTGAGGAGTGGTGGGGATCAGAGGGATCGACTCCTCAGTATTCTCTATCTCCCTCAGACGACGGATGAACTTAGTTTCTGTTGGAAAAACCAGACCTGGAGGACAAAGAGGAGGAGGAGGAGGAGGAGGAGGAGAGAGGCGTGTCTATTATTCTGCGTTATCAAACAGTCTCAGGTTTGAATCCTGGAGGGAAGCACTGAACCATAAATCAATACGTTTGCTGAGTTTACCTGCCGGACAGAGCAAGGTGACGCCGGAGAGTTGAGCTGGGTAACGGGCGGCGTACACGCCAGCGACGTTCCCACCCATCGATGTCCCGACCAGGTGGAAGGGTCTTTTGTCCAGACCGATGCTCTGCACAAACTGTTAGAGTTGTTAGGAAGCTGAACATACTGAACGACAAGAAGGAACCGTTTCCAGTTTTTACATTTCTGTTTGTATGCTGATTAAACAAACGAGATGAGATGTGATAATTACAGATCTTCAGTGTTGGAAGATGTAGCCAAGGATAAATCAAATTGCACGACAAAGTTGAACCTTGTCTGTCAGAGCTGGTCAGGAGTTTGCACTAAGCCCCCCAGTAAAGAAAGCCGGGCTTTGAAACAGATCTTACATAACGGCCAAACGATGAAATCATAATTAACGGGCCCGTCACATGATGCCATGGGGCCGCAAAGACTTCTTCCTATGGGATTTACATTTCGGAAAGAGACGTCTTTAACTTAGCAGATAATTTGTTTTGAGGTAATTCAACTTTCCAGTACAACCACAGGATTATCCCTTATGTAAGTCATCATTAATTTCCTTTTCCCAATCATGTGAATGAAAAAGAGGCTGGACCAAAGGCTGGGAGGCGGAGTTATAGGAAATGCTAGTGCACTTGCTCCATGAGCCTCATAATGTGGGAAGATTGCCGAAAGATCTGTGGAAGTCAAACTTTTTTTTTGCTTCATAGAAATGAACGGAGCCCCGCCTCCAACTCTGTATCCAGTTCTCTTTATAGTTTCATGGTTTGAACTGAAACAGGAAACATTTGAGTTAAGTTTAAGTAACACCGAGACCTTCAGACTGCACATTGACATGCAGTGTGTTGTATTTGCCTCACTCACACACACAGACACACACACACACAGACACAGACCTGGTGGATTCGGGTGACCTGCCCCTGAATGCTGTAGTCCTCGGCGCCGGTGCGACTCGTCCCCTCGTGTCCCGGCATGTCCACACACACCACATGCTGGCCTCTGGGTAAATGCTGCAGGAGAGAAAAACAGACTCACTGAAATAAACGGTGTTCCACTTCAGCGTGTTCACAATAGAAAAAAAAAGGGGACAAAAATGACATGTAATGCGTTACCGTGATGACGGGCAGCCACATGTCCTTGCTGGCGGAGAAGCCGTGCAGCAGCAGCAGTGGCGGCGTGGCTCCCCCCGGGCTCCCACGGCTGCTGTAGCAGAAGCGGTAACTTCCACTGTGAGAGTAGCGGACCACCAGGCCCAGCCTGCGACGCACGAACCTGAGGAGGATCACAGCACCATCACTAGTTATTATGACAATTATAGAAACGTTAATGTCTGAAGTCCTGCTGGCATAAAGCCCTGACAGTTGTTGCATAATCAACAATAAGTACACATGAAGATCGTTATAAGGCTCCACGACACTATAGTTGGCTTTTAATTAATTATATTGACATATAACCAATCACCAAGTCAAATTCCTTGTGTGTGCATCATACTTGACAATCAGCCGTTTCTGATTGTGCGATGTGGTAAGAACAGCTGGGGACACTGCAGAGACGAAGGGTTGATCTTAGCTGTATTTCATTATGATGAACTTTTTAATTCAACCGCTCATATTGTTATTATTTAAGATCATTTGAATTCTAATCTTATTTCATGTAATGTGTCAGTGTTGTATAACTTGACATTTTATGCATATCACAGAGCTGCTGACAAAACCACTATTTCATAACTCAGTACTGTGTGTGTGTGTGTGTGTGTGTGTGTGAGTGAGAGAGAGCTACAATAACCTTCCTAGCGGCCAACATGTAGGATATTTTTTTACAGCTTAGACAAAGTCCAGTAGGCCAGGTCACACTAGAGGCCCTGCTCCTTCACAATAAAAGCACATTTTAGAGGCAGTGAAATCCAGCAGAGCAACAGGCTGTAACACACTAATGATTAGTGAGATAACATTCTGTCACAAAATCATTACAATCAGTACTCAATGCTGAGAAAAATATGTTTACAACAGCAAGATAATGTGTTCTTGAACTTGAAGCTGAAGTCCAGTCCTGAGGTACATCTGTCCCTCTGCTGCTGGTGAAGGAGGTGCATTGTCTTCAGTTGTCTACAGTCATTACGTCATCATTTCATCTTATCAGACATTTGTGTACAATTGTCATAATTAGATTGATTGATTGATTAATAAATATAGGAACTTATGGGTACTTTTGGAAGTTAATGAAATAAAGAATCCAACATGTTACCAAAGGGGAAATAACTTAAAAAAGATTTTAAAAACACACAAAACGTCAGTAGATTTGTCCGTCTTTAGGGACAAGTCACAACTAGACAGATTACTAACTTTGATGCACTCTGATATTTCTTAAAGACATGAACGTGTGTTACAACTCATGAAGTCAGAGCTGTCAGAACATTTTCATAGGACTCCTTTCAAGAACGCAAAAAAACCCAATCTCACTGGAATCCACCAGTTAACACGAACCAATTACCAGTTATGTCTAACATGAGTGTGTTTACCAGTTGTAGGCTTTAAGGAGAACTCCGGGCCAGAACAGGAAGGAGGTGATGAAGGCGAGGACCGGGAAAACCACAATACCTCCCGATAGTATAATCAGCTCCATCGTTGCACACGCCTTTCAAAATAAAACACACAGACAGACATTGTCATTTGCTCTCAGCTCAGCTTCTGAATTGTCGATGCTGACCCGGCGTCCCATCAGCCTCTTCTGCTACGGACACATCAGACCAGTGTGGTGGCAAGAGTCCAGTGAAACCAGTAAGTGATTCATCACTTTTGAGTCGGGGCTCTCGCTGAACATTGATGTGTCAGATAACAATACAAATAAAAACATTAAAGGAATACTTGGACACTTGGCGAATATCATTTTCATCTCCGTGCAGAAATAGCACTGTGATTTGCTTTTAGCTTAGCTTAGCACAAAGGCTGATTCACAAGGAACATGTACAGAGGTCTCCTGGGTGAAAGTCCTGTGTTTGTTTGACCTTCCCATCCACCCTGAACCTCCTCACGACGCCCACGTTCTCGTTCTTTATACTTGGTCTGAGTGTCTAATGCTGCTCGTGAAATCTGAGAAAGTAACCTCATGAGTGGGCTACTTTATGGCTACAGTTCACATGATTCACAATTTTCAGAAATACTGCAGATATGAACTGATAAAAAAATAGTTTTGTGAAATGATGGCTTGATTTAAACATTTTTTTCCATTTTTGATATTATACTTCTTTTAGTAAATTGTTTTTAAAAATGATGATGATGGTCAATTTATCTATGTGACCAAGTACTTCACTTCTATACAATACAAACTATAAACATATATGTAAACAACTTGTGGTGGGAATGTTTTGCCAAATTGCTTAATTTCCAAAGTCAAACCTGACCTTTGATTCTTTAAACCAACACAGAAACTCGATCCACGGATGAATATAATGTGACGCGGTGGAAAGTTCCGGAAAGAAAGTGGACCTTGACTTGCCCTTGTTTTGTAAAAAAAAAGTTATATAAAAATCTATTAGTGTCGAAATCAACGTGAGTCGTCAGTTGTGTAGAATTAGAGAAGCGGAAAACGGAACTTCACTTTAACCGGATCACCGCTGGTTTCCTGTCAGTCTCATAAGAAACGTTTAATTTCAAACTGAAGGTGCAACAGTAGAGAGGGAACTTAACTCAGATAAAAACATATCATTTCAGACACACAGTGCATCCTGGTTATGAGTCTCTAAGTGTCCTTTGAAAGCATCGCATCTCAAACACGATCACATCATGCACACTGTCGGTTATATTATTAACATACTGACTGAGTAACACAGTTTGGGTGCTGAACCGGAGACATATTCATTTGAATTACACCATACTTATTAAAATCATCTGCACGGAAGTAAGACTGTACCTGTCGGACTCCTCTTCGATCTGTCACTGCAAGCTGTCCTCCATTCAGTCCGCTGCTGCTGCTCCTCCTCCTCCTCCTCCTCTTTCACCCGGATTACACAACAGCCTTTCATCTGCACTTAAAGGGAAAGACACCGAGAGGACCGTGATGCGTTCAGGCGCTGTGAGAAATATCACAATCGTATGTAACAACGCATTCTATGAAAGTCCATTTACGCCAGCAGACAAATAAAAATGACAAAAAACATAAAAAGATGAAAAATTAGAATTGATAATAAAAAGATCAAAATGGTAAATCGAAATTATGAGATAGAAAGTCATAATTATAAGATACTTAAGTTACCCTACATTTGACATATAAATGTATCGTGAGTACATTGAAGACTACTTTAAACGTGTCTTTACAACAGATGAAATACTTCAATTGCTTGCTGCACCCTTGAAAGGATGTTAAGCAAGAAGCAGCTCTGGTGTAGAATAAAACCGATGTGGCTGAGGGGGCACCCTTCATTTGAACAACTGGAAGCATCTGGTCAGTGTCATGGTTACAGATGGATGCACCAAAAGTGCCATGGGGATGTTTGTTTTTTTTGCTGGCGAAAGTGGGCTTCCATACAGCAAACAGCTGCTAACGGAAAATTATTACACATTCAGCAATAATTTGCTGCATTTCACATTGTCAAATATATAGACAGGAGTGTGTGTATAACATACATCAATCATGTATGTCCCTCTTTGTTTGTATAGTACTTTTCATACAAATATTTGTAGTGCTTCACACAATGAAATGTATTACGCCTGTAATGTGTGTGTGTGTGTGTGTGTGTGTGTGTGTGTGTGTGTGTGTGTGCGTGTGTGTACGTGTGTTAAATATATGTGTGACCTCCGTACATTCTTGTCACATTATGCCATATTGTGAATTGAATTAAAAATAAATATAGGAGGAGAGGAAAATAATTGAGGATATACAAACTGGGAAATGAGAAAGGCCTCCGGGCAAGTGTTGTTCGTTGGAATCTCAAATATTGACTTGAAAGCTTTAAAAGTTTCAGTATTGGTCACGGTGTGCAAACATTATTCAAAACACTATGGCCCAAATTAAAGACTCTCACCTCGGTGTACACAACACCATCATTATATAACTAACTAACTTTCATCATTGCTTCATCCAGTTGTAAAAGGTGCCCTAATTGAATCAGATTAAACTAAGAATTCACATTACGCAACCTTGTGAATTGAATTAATAGTTAATATATAAGTTGTGATGAACACTGGTGTGCTCACCTGACAGAGATCACACATCATATTTTAGGCATTATAAACAGCTCAAGGCTGTCTCTTTTGTTAAACACCTGTGTCCTCGACTGCTCTCTCCTTGTCCTTCTCTGCCACATCTCCAGTGGGCTTGACTGAGAAGCGAGGAAAGGAGGCTAGGAAAGAAAGGGAGGAGACACCTTAGTATAATAAATACCACCCCATAGTCACCTCGAGTGACACGGATGTCTCTTTAGATTTGTGCTTTAGGTTGAACTAACAGGTATTCAGTCTGCTAACAGCACCATGGCCAATCTGCTCTCAGTGAGATGTGTTGCCTCTCTGAGGAAATCTGGAATTAACTTAAGAACTGCTGCTCTGGGCATCACTAAGCGAAACTACAGCAGCCAAAAGGGGTCTTCAACCGAGTATGTGAGCCAAAGTGATGCACCATTGAGGCATCACCAGAAGAGTTTACCCAGGTAAGGATTTTGTTTCACACGTCTCTAACACAGTGACTGTCACAGTGGGGTCCGTGGCTCTCTGCCTGAAATTATTTTGCCATGAATTATAAAATTGTTCTGTATCATGAAAAAGTGCATATCTACAAATGGGAAGCATTTGTGCCAATACAACAAGCCTCTTGTGTCCTTTACTACTTTAAACGGCGTGCTGTTGGAAAAGTACTAGCATACCACTCCAGGGATAGGTACTGTTCCACTGCTGCAGTACATACCACTAAACAACAGTAGGATACCACTATAGGGATATGTACATACTGCTGAACAGCATACCACTCCTGGGATAGGTACATACTGCTAAACAACCACTATACGGATATGTACATCCTGCTGAACAACTGTAGCATACGGATATGTACATACCGCTGAACAACTGTAGCATACCACTCTTAGGTACTACCGCTGAAGAACAGTAGCATACCATTGGTCACTTTTCAATATCGGCGCTACTGGTCTGAGGTTATCCTCATGAGTTCAGTTAAGCCGGTCATTAAAGATTTTATGATTGAATTTGTGTTCTTCTAAACATGCAGTACATTGTGAGTTCTGTGATGTAATACAAATGTCCCTTTATTATTTGTCTTGAGAACATGTATTCAACTGCAACAATTATGTATTGAATGCATATTGTTATTCTTCTATTTGTTGGGAATTAAATGCAAAAGTATTGGGTTGTATCCTTTGTAAATAAACGGTAACATTCTGGCATATACCGTAAAATCACCGTCAAACCCATTTATCCTACTATCACATAACGTAATCCAGTATACGGTAAGATACCGGAAAAGTAAATTACGATAGCTTCACTGTAAAAACAACAGTACATTACCGTTATTTTACGGTGACATTTTAGAGTGTATTTATCCCGGATGATGCTATTGAGATTTTTAAATCACTGTTCAAGATGACAGTGAACACAAAAAGTTACCAACATAAAAACATGAACATTTCACATAAAAGAGACAACAGATTTCAAACAAAATAGCTTATTGAATCAATAAAATAATTTTCATTGTCACATTGCAAATTTCTTCGCTGTTGGACTATTAAAGGATTCTGTCATTTTATTTTTATTTTTGAATTGTTTAGGTTACCCATACCAAAACTGGAGGATACTGTCAGGAGGTATTTAGCTGCCCAGAGGCCTCTGTTGGATGATGATCAGTTCAGGTAAGTTTTTAAAAAGAGAATCAACCTTTATGATGCAATAATTTCACTTCAATACTAATTACTGAATCTTACCTGAAACAATCTAAACTGTGTGTCCTTAGAATAACAGAGAAAATTGCACAGGATTTCCAGAACGGTGCTGGGAAACAGCTGCAAGAGGAACTAGTAGCTCAGGACAAAAACAACACACACACAAGCTACATCTCAGGTGAGGGGTGCCGTGCTGACGCTTGACCCTGAAATTGAGCATCTCCAATGCATACATTCACTAATGAATCTGTTTGATTGATTTCTTTTCTCTCAGGACCGTGGATTGACAGGTATCTTTCTGTTCGCTACTCTGTGATGCTGACCAACCCCTTCATGATCTTCAATCCTGACCCTAAACCACAGTACAATGAGCAGCTTGTGCGGGCAACCAATATGGTGTGTTCAGCAGTGCGCTTTATGAAAACACTGCGAGCCGGATTACAGGAGCCAGAGGTTTTCCACCTCAACCCGACAAAGAGTGAGACAGACGGCTTCAAAGGGGTCGTCCGCTGGGCCCCGTCTTTCCTGTCTGGCCCCCTGGACACGTCTCCGTTCCTTCGCCTCTTCAACACAACTCGGATCCCCAAGAGGGGGAGAGATGAGCTCTTCACCGACGAGAAAGCGAGACATCTCCTAGTTATGAGCAAAGGCAACATGTATGTGTTTGACATTGTAGACAGGGATGGGAATTTAGTGAAGCCTGCAGAGATCCAGTCCCACTTGAAGTACATTTTGTCTGACCCAACGCCAGCGGCGGCCTCTCCTCTCGGGGTCCTGACCAGTGAGAGCAGGGACGTGTGGGCCGGACTGAGAGACAAGCTGATAGCAGCTGGAAACGCAGAGGATTTACAGATTGTTGACAGCGCCCTTTTCTGTCTCTGTCTGGACGATGAAAGCATGAGGGACCAAATCCACCTCTCCCACAACATGCTGCACGGCGACGGATGCAACCGGTGGTACGACAAGTCCTTTACCGTCATTCTGACCAAAGACGGACAGGCGGGCATCACTTTTGACCACTCCTGGGTAGACGGCTTAGCTATGCTTTGCTTTCAGAATGAGGTCTTCAAAGACACAACGGAGCGGCCGCTGGTACATCCGGGCCCCGCTGCTGCTGCTGCTGCTGCTGTGGATTCAGCCTCTGCTGTGCGCAGACTGCAGTTCAACGTGGACGACGAGCTGGAGGATGGCATCAAAAAAGCCAAGGAGAACTTTGACTCGATTGTATCGACGCTCACCATTGACACCATGGAGTTCAAGAAAGGGGGCAAGGCACTGTTAAAGAAGAGCAAGTTGAGTCCAGATGCTGTAGTCCAGCTGGCTTTTCAAATGGGTTTCCTGAGGCAATATGGACAGACAGTAGCCGCATGTGAGACCTGCAGCACTGCAGCGTTCAGACACGGCCGCATAGACTCCATCCGCCCGCTCACCATGCAGACACAACGATGTTCACACGCCTTTGTTTTCCAGCCAGGACGACACAGTGTGGAGCAACTACAGGCCATGCTGAGAGAATGCTCTACATATCATCGGCAGCTCATCAAAGAAGGAACTATGGGTGTGTATAAGACATTTCTACATGTATTTAACCTAATTTGGGGTTACAATTTGTGATATTTGAAATATACAAAGAGGTCTTGCAGACATAGCTTTCGGGTATGAAAAAATGCTTGCAGTCTTTCTACTGACACTGTAAGATATTCCTTCCCTGTTGGTAATTTTCTACTAAAATGATGACTGGATTTCATCTTATGTGAATAAAATGAGCGATTTCTGATCTCAAAACACACACACACACACACACACACACACACACACACACACACACACACATAGAAACAAACACACACCCTTCGGTCTTCTTAACCACTTCTTTTATTTCTCTCACTAGGACAAGGTTTTGACTGTCACCTGTTTGCCCTGCAATACCTGGCCGAGTCAAAGAGCGAGGCTCTGCACAGCCTGTACACAGACCCATCTTACGCTGCCATCAACCACGCCATCCTCGAAACCAGCAACCTCACCAGTCCAGCTATGGACTTTTTTGGCTTTGCCCCGTATGTGCCTGACGGGTTTGGGCTTACCTACAGCGTTTTTGACGACTGGATCGGCTGCAATGTGTCCAGCTACCCGGCTCGCAACGTCCATGAGTTCCTGCAGTGTGTCCACAAGTCCTTAGAGGACATTTTCACTGTCCTGGAAGGAAAGACACTCAGCTAAGAAACTAGTGTTTGTCATCAAAAATGTTTGGTTTTATGAAACAGTGGTGAGTGATTAACTTCTCTGGGCTACCATGCAGGAAGTGAGATATATGAATATTTAATGCACCACAAAATAAACATGAACACATACGGCTAAAACACGGGGAAATTGTTAGATAATTAAAGTAAACATTAAATTAAAAAAGCAACATGGAAAAGAAGTAAAGATAGAAACTATATAAGAGTAATTAAAGACAAACTTACAAGGCAAAAAGGGATGTGATGTGACAGCAGAGCCAGCTAGTCTAGTGTATGTAAAAGGCACATACTTGTATATAACATGATCAATAATATATAAAACGATTACATAATGATCCTTCGTGTTTGTCTGTTTGGATATTCTCCGTATGGAATCAGAAGAAGTGCTGAGTAAGTCTGACAGATCTCTGTAAACCCACCCTGATAACACAGGGTGCTATTGAAGGCCATAAAACTCTGCAATCCAAATAAAATTGTCTCAGTTTGAGACTAAAAATATCCTTTTCTGTTTTTCTTTTAATGGTTCAGGAGGTGGCTGTTTGCAGTCAGCTGGGTGACGCAACTGCACAATAAAAACCACGGGAATACTTAACATTCCTGCCACACACACACACACACACACACAGTTACTAAAACCTTACATCAGAGCTTTACTTCAAATTTGTTAAACATTTTGCTCCAGCTGGAAAGATAAAGTTAAAATCTCAAACTGTGTTAATGTTTATGTTCAACCATGCATTTAACTATACCTTTCTTTTTTAATCAAATATAATTGCAACATAATTTATGACGAAACACTGTCGGCTGTTAACTGTTGAAAATAAAGATAGTTTTGCTGAGACTGTCCACAAGACGTATTGGCGTAAGCCACTCACTGTGAAGTCAAAGTTCACGATGATGTGATGAACTTTCAACATGAGTTAGTGAAAATATATATTTACCGATCAAACACTCTCCAAAAAGATGACAGGCAACAGGGAGTTCAATCAGAAGTGACTTTAATTCTTTCACGTATCAAATCATGATCAGCAGAAAATCTCTTTCACACCATCACTTCTGATTTAAAACAGTACAATCTGATTCATGTCATTCACTATTCACTGTGGAACTCAGTAATTAGTTTTGTAGGTTTGTGTTTTATCCCAAAATGTAATGTATAAAATAAGTAAACAAGTGATGGTCACCTTCAAATCACCAAATACCATCTGTGTCAACGACTGACAACAGCACCGAGTTTAGTATTTAACTGGGAATTCCTTATTGTGAACTGTGAATGACGACAGTTTTGAACACAGCATCAAACCTTTTCATTTTAAACACGAGCTATAACAGTTTTTCATACCAGCCGCTAAACAAGGTCCTGCTTCAAAGAGCAGATCCTTGTTTGTCATTTTACCCAGACAAAGATAAATATCTCATCTCGTTGTGTTCGTATCAAACTATTATTTTATAGTTGACTGAGCTAAGCTAGGCTAGCCGTTTCACCCTCGCTTACAGTTTTTGTGCTAAACACGTCAGGCTTCTCACACTGTTCGTACATCTATACCTACGAAAAGAAATGCACTATAATTATTATATAACACAAGTAATCAATTTGTGTGTAATCCAAGTATTTGTGAACCAGGAAGTATAAAGAGCGACAAAGTCCGCGAAGGGAAGAGCCCAGGGTGGATGGGTGTGTCAGAAACACACCGCTTTTGTCCACAGGGGGCGCCACAATCAATACAAAGTTTAACTTCCTTGTAGTGACTTTAACGCCACTTTTGTATATATTTCAAATCACAATCTTTTCCGAGAACATAGCCAAGTAGTATTTTTTCCTGAACACTGCAGGCGCACTTATCGCTCATGTTGCTGGACATTCGTAAGAAAACGCACAAAAAAAAACAAAATATGTTTTTTGTAAGATATCATACGAACCTTTGAATGAAGATGTATTGCACACTGATAAACACAGATGGAACTAGTATTCATAGTCAATTTGAGATTGCTATATACGACATATTTTCCGTCACAGATAACATTGTATTGAACAGTATTGTCTGTTTGCTACATATTTAAGCTGATCACTTCAAACAATATTGCGAGCTTAATTGTCAACAGTTAGCGTTTTCTAGCAGCAATCAATTAAAAAAGCAATCGAAAGACAATAAAAACACACAAGCACATTGCCTGATGTTATGCTGATGTTATGGAACAAAAATAAAGCTAATTAGCTTCCGTCTCTCACAGATGTTTATTTCTGGCTACCTTGATTTAAGAGACTTCATCACATCGCAAAAATACTAACTTTGCAGCCCGAAAACTTTGTGTACCTCACAGTACTATTTATTATACAAGATGAATCACCTTTGGTAAGTGTTAACGAACTACAAAACTTTACACACAATTTAGCATTCAGAAGCACAGATTAATGTTCATGAAAGAGGTTAAATGCAAAATGTATCCGCAGTTTGACTGAAGAAAATGAAGAAAATTACATATTATAAGCAAAAATTGTTACTTTCTAATTGTAAAAATACATGACACAACTTTGATGAGTATTAAAAGGCAGGGGGTCAAAATCTACTCTAGTTTAGACAATACAAAAATAAATCCAGCAGTACTATTCATTTCTAATTAGTTTTATGCCTTTTCCAGCCTTCTTCCTGTCCAGTTCTCCGAGATCTAAATCAAATAATTCGATTTTTTCTGTCTGAAATAAAAGTGAATCACAAATCTGCACATATTCAAACTAAAACCCAAAACATAAGTTGATCTCTATTGAAAATATGTTGAAATATTCTCACTGCACTTCCACACATTAAAGGCAGAAATTGCAATATGTTTGCAGTGTGCTTCTTTAACATACCATCTATGTCAATATGAAGCAGACCTTTCAGGGTAAAATCGAGTTTTCTTGACCTTTTCTGGTCCTTGAAACTGTTATAAAGTACAAATATCCCCACAGTTCAACTGTCGTCAAGTACTGTGAATTATAATGTATGCTGTTTTTAAAAGCAAGAAGAGAGATCCATATGCATTATACAGTATTTCATTCCCAACCTGGGATTATCCTAAAAGATTAGTTACATTGTGCAGGATGAAATAAATCCTGTGAAATAAATAAAATCTAAATATTGAGCTTGGAAGTTAATTTATGACCTCAGCAGGTGAAGTTTCCTAATTTGTCATAGATCAGTCAATGACCATGATGTAGATGTTCAAACTTTTCCTGCTGATGAAGACGGTGTGATGTGATCAAAAGCTCCCAAGATAAGTGAACCTTGAGTTGTGTCTGTTTTCTCAAACTGTTAAAAGAAAAGAACTTTCAAGCTCAACTTCTGAGCCAACAGGGGAAATAAAATCCGAAAAGAAAAAACTTTGAACATCCACAGCGCCATGAAAATCTGCTGATGAAGATGTGCGATGTGGTTGAGACTGCTGGAACCAGCTTGGACCTTTTATGTTTATTTCTTTCTTTCTCATCTTATTTTAATTTACTCATTTGTTTCCTAAACTGTCTGCTGCTCGGTCCTTTAAGCTGCTGTTCGTATCTGAGACCAGCACATCTGGGTCCGGTCACTGTCAACAATGTAAGTGCCAATAAATCCACCAAATGTTTGTTTCAGTACTTTAAACACTTTTGAGTCCACTTAACATTTGCTTGAGTACCT
Source organism: Anarhichas minor (assembly GCF_050575085.1). Taxonomy (NCBI): domain Eukaryota; kingdom Metazoa; phylum Chordata; class Actinopteri; order Perciformes; family Anarhichadidae; genus Anarhichas; species Anarhichas minor. The sequence goes on along the minus strand of NW_027466467.1, from coordinate 3,712,929 downwards.
CAAACACCAGTAGGCTCAACTGAACAAGTCTTTAAATACTTCAACGTCCGCTGGATGTCTTAAGTATTTTAAACATCCATATATCAACTGGACTTGTAGGATGCCGTATTTTAAATAGTAAATGTCAAATAAACATCAAGTTTAAAGACTTAAAGCCCCATTTGTTCGGTATTACTTATCTCTTACTTATTTCTTTTTCTGTGTTTACCAGACGTTAAAGAGGGCCAGAACATAAAGGAGGGGATGAAGACCAGAATACCTCCTGATAGCATCATCAGCTCCATCACCGCACACACAAATTTAAAGATTTAAAACTCTACTTTTATTTATTTAAAACAAGCAAACCAACTACACTCGACACTACAGTTTTTTTGTTGCCTTGTCTGTAATTCAGCTTTTTCAGCAGTGCTAAAACTTTTAAAAACTGACCACCATATTGTGTCTCAGTGCTGACAGGGCGTATCCAGGTTTTGCCCGCACTTCCAGCAGCAGTAGTGATGCCGATGCCACGTCCGGCCATCTTTTGCCGTGTGGAAAGACTGACAGAAGATCAACTGAGGGAGGAGAACGGGAGAGGAGATAATTAAACAGTGATAATCAAACATGGTTGTTTAACTCATAATGTTTGTAGGTGGGGCAGCTTTATGGCATGTGGTTTTTCATTGGTTGAATCCATCTCCATCTATTCTAATTACCCTGTGACTTGTATACAAACTGTATATTTAAAGTCTACAGCCATGCTAGCTGCTCTGTGAAGCCGTACTCATCTTAACGTCCCTCTGTCTGATATTAATCGTCTCTACAGGAAGTCTGACGGGACGACGTCTCACCTCATCGCAGCCGGAGCATCGCGGCCAGACCGTCTGACAGTAGTGACGTCCGCAGAACAGCTTCTGATTGGACCAGAAGTAGACCAGGTCCACCAATCCCTGGCCACACTCTGAACATTTGAAGCAGGTGGGATGCCACAGGGCGCGATGGTAACCGGCACGCTCAGCGTAAATAGCTGGACTCTCTTTGGCAACCTCACCTTGGCAACAGGTGCAGCGCTAGAGCACAGAGAGAGGACAGAATAAGAAAGTGAGAGACGTTCATGAACCAAACTACTGCAACAATACAGACACACATACATACATCTGTGTGTAGGATTTAGTGGCATCTAGTGGTGAGGTTGCAGATTGTAACCAACTGAATACCCATCGGCTCCCTTTCCAAGCGTTTTGAGAACCTACGGTGGCCTGTAGGTAATGTAGAAATGCTCTCTAGAACCAGTGTTTGGTTTGTCCGTTGGGCTACTGTAGAAACATGGTGATGCAACATCGCCAACACCATGAAGAGGACCCGTTCCAAATGTAAATATGAATCATTGTAAGGTAAAGAAAACACAACGATTCTTAGTTTCAGGTGATTATTCACTAATGAAAAGATGGTTATGAATACAATATTCCATTTCAGAAAAATTCAATTCCAATATATCCCCCTAAATGCTACATCCTGGTCCTTTATTAAAACATGTAATCAGTTTATAAAATATGATCTGTTCTTACAGACTAAAGTACCAAAAGTACATGAAGAATTTAAAAATACAACATTTTACATATTAATACATCGATAAAATGATCCATGTAACACTGACAGTAGTTACTTTGAATTTACATTTGATCCATAAAGTACATTTAGTTTCAAATACCTAAAGAATACCCAAGTTGATTTTTTTACTGTGCCATTGCTATGTTTACTTTCAAGTAAGTGATTTGAATACTTTTACCACCTCTGCTGTTGACTTCAGTCGGGAACCTCCGGGTCGGAAAAGTGAAGACAATGCTGGAGTGTCTTAAACATGCATTCTCTCTAATAGCCAGCAGATGGCGACTCCTCTGCTTGCAAAAAAAAGTCTGATTCAAGTGTTCCAAAAAGGGCAGTGTAGAGTTTACGGTCTTTTTGGGGTTGACTTCAAGCTTTGCAGAATTGCTTTGCAAATATTTAACGAGACACAAAAGATACAAAATAACCTGCCCAGAATAACTGTACCGAATGGAAATCCACCTGATGTTTTTCAAATCTTTCTGGTGCTTTGCTGTCAGACGCCTTATTTACTTACATATCCAGTCTTGTTATCTGTTCCGTTAGTGGAGCCAGAGGCAGAGGCAGCGCTGCTGTTGGAGGAGCCATGGTCGTGGTGCTCCAGAGCATCCTTCCTGTCACTGTCCTTGGCGTCCTTCGCTGTCCTCTGAGTGGCTGCTTCCCTCAGAGCTCCACTCTCACCAGGCAAGGCCACCTCTCCGACTCCCAGCACCTCCTGTTTGTAGCTCTTCACAAACAGCAGCATGGAGGAAATCTACAGGAGGATATAGGAGAGGTAAGTCAAGATCAGAGTCAACTAAAGAAAACAGACTTTACATAGTGTTTACGTTGTTTTCCAGCCATAAAAACGGATTTAAGTGAAATTAGATAGCTAACATACAGCTTAAAGTTACTATGAGGAAGTTTGACCTGATTATGAAACACTCTTAATACTGAAGACTCTATATGACCTACATAAGTAAACAAGACCATCAGAGATAAGAGAGAATATATTCTTATATAGTTATTCAGAAACACTACCATCTTCGTCCACAGGGACCGCCAAAACCAACACAAGATAAAAGTTATAGTAGCTTTAAGTAGAGTACGGTACCTCCTCCTCACTGGCCAGGCTCTGGCACTTCATGGGGTCCTGATCGTAGGCAGGAAGCTGACTGAAGAGTTGCCTCCGTCGCTCCAACGCTCCATCTGTCCCCGAGACGGGACGTTGTCTCTGCGGGATGAGCTCCATGTACTGCATGGCCTGAGGGGGAATCAGGGGCATTTTACTTGTAACCTGTTATTTCTTACAGCATTAGTCGTGTTGGGATGTGATCCAACTTATTGAACTGACAAATTCACTCTTTCACATTTATCAGGCTGCAGATTCACCACGACGGGGAGCTGTTTGGTCTTTATGAGATCAGCTCCACCTGCCAACCTGCACCATACAAGAAAGATAAATAACTATAATAATCAAATAAACACAGTGGAGAAAGGTAAAATATTTACTGGATATACTTTGGCACTTCCCTGACTATTCTTACCACTGTCATTTTAGCATGTTGAACACACTCTCTAAAGTAAATAAATCAGAAAACACTGATCTGAGCCTATAGACCTCGCTAACATGGCTGAATGACAAACTTCAGCATTGTTCAGGAGTCTGTGTTTCAGCTGTCATCACTCCGTCCAGGTGTTGCCAGAGACACATCTGTGTTGTCTGCAGCAGAGTAAGATGGTGACTAACAGTCTAGAGCTGCCGCGTTCGTTTCAAAGCATGCAGAAGTTTTTTTAGAGGCAGATCTGGAGAGCCGTCCCAGTGTTGGATCTGGATCTGTCTCTACAAGTTCAACCGCAGTAACGTCTCCCACCACACCACAGTGCTCAATAATCCCTGTCATCCTTATAATTATAGGTTGTGAAAACTGAAACATACTTGTTTTTAATGGAAACCAGGCGGTCTAGACTGTTCGACACGCAGAGGGGGCTGCAGAAACTAAACTAAAGTGAAATGATGAATAAAGTGGTGAAACCCAGAGGTGAGCTTTAAGGATGGGAATAAAATAGATGAAATGTTGTTGAAAATAAATCTTTTGTATAATTCTTGCCTGAGTTAGATGTTCTTTTTAAATCTAGCACCCTTGAAAAACACAGTAGGACCGACAGTTGTTTTTCAGAGGAAGCGGAAACAGTCAACATGAAGAGAGTCTGTTGCTTGAGATGTTATTGCTTTGTATATTTTTGTCAAAGTTCTATCCGGCAGAGTTATCGCATCTCAGATCTCCGCAACAACCTGCAGCTGGTGAGTAAAATGTGACTTAACGAGCTGTTGTAGCCCAACAGCCTGCAGCGAACAACTATCGCCTGTAGCCTACTCCGAACTGACCCTCACCAGTATCTGGTTGAGGCCGGCCGGTGCCCAGTCGTATGTCGTGGTGTTGAAGGTCGGGTCTTTGCGCGACACCACCGGATTGGTCACGATCATACGGTTCCTCTTGTACACGCGGAGGCCGCCGCCTCCTTTGACCTTCGCTGTCAAATGGGAGCAGGGTGAGTCTGCGAGCAGGCGTCCCATTCGCTGGTCGTCTTCGACGTCACTTCTTGGAGCGTGGTTGACCGCGCTGCAGCCGCAGGAGATACAGGCTTTCCTGCACAAGTAGGTCAAGAAGAAATATATCACATGACCAGCTTTTAGAGCATGCTGAAGAATTAAAGGACGTGTTGCCAAATTGGGCGTTTTTTTCTGCCAAAGTGGGGTACTTTAAAAATTGTTTAGGGAAGTTTGTGACAATTTGTGATACTTTTTGTACCATCTTGGTGATTTCCCTCCATCAAAACATGAAGCTACATTCCAATGAATCTATGATGAGGTTGACAGGGATCATCATGCAAAGACTGGTAACTGATGACCCATAAAACAAAATTACATTTATATTAATGACTAGATTTAATTATTTTTCAGTTTGTCATGCGTTCATAGCTCTGTGATAAAATACTTATGAAAGCTGTTACATCTACAGACCTTTAATGTTTAATGTAACGTTATCCAAAAGAAAAATAGATTGTCACTATTGTAACAATGGTTTTGCAACTCATTCTCACTCCGAACTCGTCAAATTTTGCCACTTGGTCGGTGGCCCTTGTCATTGGAGATCGATGCACTGGGTTTTACGAATGCCGCGGTTAGTTAGTTGAAAGCCCGGTGCGTCGCATACCGTCCCTGAAGGGGGCCTCCGTGCGACGATCTCGGATACCGAGGAGCACTGACAAAGCGGTGATATTTGACGACCTGGGAGTGTTTTAAGTTTGCCTTATCTGTAATTTATCTGTACGAATGAAACCCCTTCCATCCATTATGTCTGTAATGTAGATAACTATTAGTGTCAACAGTGGTGACACACTGCTCAAGCTGAGGACATCCCTCACAGGCTTCATTTGTGGAAACTGACAGGTGACCTTTTTAATGTAAAAACAACAAAATTCAAATGTCCTTCCCAAAATGTATTATTTTGTCCATGTAGTTTAGGCTTGTAAGTGCAGTGCTGTTTGACAACTGACTCTCATCTCATCTTCAGTCAATTGGCTAAAAATATGCAGAACCACTAACAAGTTCCAGAGAATCGTTGAGAGGAGAGAAGTTGGGTTTTTTTCTTCTTTTCATTCCTTTCATTTTTTTTTCAGGCAGTGAGAAATAATAATAAAATAAATAAAAAACAGTGAAGGTTTGTACCTCCAAGAATGCGGCTGGAATCCAGAGCAGCTCTCCTCACATACGTGACACACCGCTGCACCTCCTGCACTCGGCTTCACAGACATCTGAGAGGAGACAAAAATACAGTGAAAACATAATGATGATATACGTTTAAATTGTTTGTATGGGTACAATCCAATAAATAAATAACTAACAGTGAGATCATCAAAGATCAGAGGCCACAACAGCTAGAACTAGAATAGAAAACCATTTTGACCAAGAAAAAAACAGATGAAAAGGTTAAAATGTTGAACAAACCACTATGGTAAGTCAAAATAATTAAACATTTGGTCAAAATTACGACATCACTAGTAATGACAATTTGACAAGCTGACCATTAGCCACGAGGCCTAAAGGCTCTTAAATGACAAACACCAGAGTTTGTCGGATTTCTCTGTATCTCACAAGGAACAAATTTGGGCTTGAAATGTAAATATTTTCCTGATGAAGAACATTATTCAGTATATTTTTCACAAGTAAGTAAAATAAATGATTCTCAAAGCACCCGCAAAGAGTGAACTGCCCCTTTAACTGCTGAGGAAATATTGCACATGCTATTTGCATGTATATAGATCAGGTAACATGGAGACGTTTAGAGCAGAAGTTGCTCCTTTCTCTGCAAATGAGCCTCATTACAAAAGCTGTCCATATAACAAAGATCAGCGTGAATAGCCACACGCAGTAACAGTGAAGTTATCAGCGAGTTAAACTGGAGCACATTTATTAGGGGTGTCAAACCCAGACTTTCCAGTAATCGTGGCATATTAAATCCCAAATATAGTTTCTCTCCGTTACGTCTAAATTCTTCTCCTGAAGTCTTGAGGAATGCCTCTGCACCTCGTCGGTCAGGACCTTTATCTTGCAGTCCAAAAGTTTTCTTTTTCTCTCTCCTCAATGTTCTGCCAACTATGTTCTTGACACAAAGGCAACATTTATTCTTTGCCACATGGATGATTACAAACAGATGCAAAAAGAAATGGGCAAATTGCACTGGGTTGCAAAACTTTATGGTCGTGTTTGAGCTGTAAAATCATTAGCGTAATTACCATTAGCGTTCTCTGTATAGCTTTCAACCAACTTCCTCTGCTGGTGAGGCCTGTAACATGTGGATGAAAGCTCTGGAAAAAAATGCTTCTATGTGGACCTTCAGTTGACCACAAACAGTAAGTATTCGTAGGACACAGAGTTAACGGAGAAGAAGTGACGACGATTCTGTAGATTTGAGAGGAAGTGTTGGATGAGAAAGAAGAGTTGTTGTTTTTGGACATTTCTCAGTGAGTGTGGGAGGAAGAGAAGGGAGTGAACCACACACACACACACACACACACACACACACACACACACACACACGTGCAGGACGGATGATGTCATCGGTCCACCCAGTGACATCATCTCAGTTCCGACAAACTATGTCTTATCAGTCATTCCTGTATTTTCACCTCCTCCTCCTCCGTTTAAATCTTTTTTCTGTGACACTATGTTTTATTATTGGCTCCTTTTCTTTGTTTCTCTTCCTGTCCTCACTGTGACTCACGCTTCCTTTTCTTTATAGCTTTCATATTAAAAAAGAAAATAACTTTCTCACAATCCTCTTCCATACTTTATACTGTGTACAAATATTAATAATATCTTGTGATCAGTGTGTCATTAGTTGCAAACGTTATAAAAAAAAGTCAACTTACAAAAATATCTTTCAACCACAGCAAGTCGAGGTTGCTTTATTGTCAAAGGACAACCAGTCACATGATGACAACTGAGCAAACTCTATCCACTGATGAAGACCGTGAGATGGCTGAAAGCTGCAGGGGGTTAAGAGGTTATCTTTTTTTATCAAAAATTATTCCAAGATCAAGAATGTTAGAGTTTAACTTCGGCAATCAATTTGCTTTGATAATCTGTTTTGGCTTTTGGTCTCTGACCAAGAGTCTGTGTGTGTGTGTGTGTGTGTGTGTGTGTGTGGGCTACAATACTTGGGATGACTGACTGTTTCTAAAGCCTCTGGCAGGAAACCTGACGACTGTTCTTCTCAAACAACCTGCTGCTGACAGACTGCCCACCTGTCCATCCGTCACCAGGTATTAACAAGCCCATCTCTCCTCAGGGAGACATTCATACAAGTAATATACTCTCTGTGTGTATATATATATATATATATACATATACAGAGAGAGAGAGAGAAAGAGACACACACACAAGCTCATCCAAAGTAATGAACTACAAAATAAGCCTCAACTCCTCTGGGAGCTCTTTCCATCAGATGTTTGAACCTGGATGCAGAGATTTGTTCCCGTTCAGCCAAAAGACCATCAAGTGAGGTCAAAAACCGATGTTGGTTAATGAGGTCAGGATCACAGTCACGGCTCTGTTCTTACGTCTTCTTCATGGACCTGGCTTTGCGTATGAGAACACTGTCATGTTGAAATCAAGCCGCAACCTCCGGTGCTTAAAAAATGAAGCTGAGTAAATGCCAAAAATTGCATTTCCTTGAATGGCCACTCAAGGCTGGTTTCAGAAGTGGGTCAATCCTTATAGAACTACAGTATGTTAAAATACTCAACTGTATAGCACAAATAAACATGTTTACAGCCTGGTAGAACAATCTATTTGGGTCTTTATAGCTTATTTTCCCGTTCATGACAACAGAGGGTGAATTTTTATACAACTTACTGGTTTAAATTATATTAACGATTCGTTTGCCTCTCAACGGCTCTCAACATGACGACGACGGCCGGCGGCTCATAGCAAGGGTGCTAACAGTGCTAACCCACAAAAATTAATGTGCTATGATTCGTAGATATCACATGAAATCAATTAGCATGTGATCCACTAATCAAGAACGATGAAGTACAAAGACTGTAAAAACCAATTCAAGGCTATTTGTCAAGTAACTTTTGTACTTAAGTAACATCACTTCAGTCGTTATTTTAACCCAAACGAAGATCTTTTCCTAAAGCTAACTGTAGTTTTTTTTGCCTTGTTTGCTGTAAAGACAGGTTTATTTTGAAAAGACAGTATACTCATATAACGAGTGGAAATTGACACGCATTGCTTAACTTTCGTTGGAAAATGCACAAAAAATGACGAGTAACGCCTTGATAAGATATCAAACAAACGTTGTATGAGGATAAGTTGCTGGCCCGAAACGTACATATATTCTTTTGAGATTTCCCTTCATTGGAACTCACACCAGGAAAAACAGACACAGACCACAGCAGTCATTAGAGAGCACAGATGAGTGCGATAAGAGGTGTGAGGAGAGAGTGTGTGAGACGGTGAAGAGGCCGTTGATCTGTTGAAAAGGTCACAGCTGCAACAGAAACAGCTGAAGAAGAACAACACTTCATTACATCCCTCTGGAATACACTGACTGACAGAGTGTGTGTGTGTGTGTGTGTGTTCATTATTATGTCACTGAGCTGACACCACCAGCAGTGGTACGAAAACTAATTTCTGAAGTTGATTTAAAGGAACATTCCACTAAACATCTGCTGTTGTTGTTGCTTTACATCTTTGGCTCATTTTTCACTGTTTTCATGTAATTTTCTTCTTCCTGCAGAAAAGCCAGACACGACATTTTAATGCAATTTGAAAACAGTTTGTTTCACGGTGTTCTTCTCAGTGCGTATACTCACTCTGGTGACTCTGGTGGGAGTCACAGTGAGAGCAGACGTGACTCAAACGTTCCTCCAAACAAGCAAGAAATAAACCTGTTACTCATCCTGTGACCAGAAACGACACAGCACTCATGATGCAGGTAATGTTGTGGTGATCGAGTCACGCTGAACAACTTTTATTACTTTGTGGTTGCAAAAACATCTTAATTTGCAACCACAAATGAATCCTTATAGAACTACAGAATGTTTATATTAAAGGAACTGTTTTTTGTGATGGAAATCTGAGCTAATGAATGATTTGAAGCTTTTTACTTCATCACAACTCGCTCCTCTGTTATCATGTGGTCACTGACAACCTTCACTTGGACCGACGGAGTCATCTTAACCACGAATACTTGACAGTACAGAACGTTTCGCCGCTCTGAATGAAAACATCTGCCAAATGAAACATATGAGCCACACTAGAAATGCATCATTTTTTCAGAAAGTGGGAAACGTGGGGCAGCTCTATATTTAGAGTCAGATAAGGCGAGTATGTCGTTGGTGGACCGGACTGAGCCGCGCTGAGTAATTCTAAACATGTCAGCTATGTGACGGTTAAACTGCAGGAAACGCTGAGAGATAAGAAGCTGGAGGTCAAAGAGGCGGCGAGCTGAGCCTCTTTAACGTCCAAAACTTTGTCACTTGGCATCATGGATATTTCCTGTTGTACTCCATTTAAAACAAAACTAGACAATATGCCACGAATGAGCTGGAATTCATAGAAGACAGCACCATTTCACTATCACTATTAAAAAGTGTTAATAAACAGCATATCAGGGAGAGGGGACAGTTTGATTGGATTGTTTCCAAAATAGATGTTTCCTCACAAACTCTGTCTGGAAATAAAACTGAAACATAATAATGATAATGATAATAAGGATGATGAGGATGATAACAATTTTTCTAATGAATGAATCCTTTAAAAAAAAAAAAAAGTCAACCCTTTCCCAGTTCCAGCTTGTCATTTGTGAGGAATTACTTCTTTTCTCAGTCTTATCTTTTCATAAATTCAATATTTCTTCTATAGTTTGGACTGTTGGTCAAACAAAACAATTTGATGACGTCGCCTTTGGCTCTCTGGAAACTGTTACAGGCATTTTTTACTGTTTTTTTCTGGCATTGAATGGATTATGAAAAACATTGTTAGTTGCGAGTCTATTGGTTGTTTTCTTGTCTGAGAGTTCTTGTTTTGTATTTTGGTTACAGATACCTCCCCACTATCCTGACATCCATTGTGTGTGTGTGTGTGTGTGTGTGTGTGTGTGTGTGTGTGTGTGTCTGTGTGTGTGTCTGTGTGTGTGTGTGCGTGTGTTAGAGGTTATTTTCACCCTGGTGATGGCTGTTTTTCCAGCTCCTGTATGCAAAGAAGGGGTTGGGGGGGATCAAACCCCCGACAGGTGACACTGATCCGTCAGGTTATATGACTCAGACTGATGTGACCTCTGGACGAACAACCAGAGGATGATTTACAGGAGGGATCTGTGGGAGAATAACTGCACACGGCAGAGCCAGCGCGGGGGGGTGGTTAGGGATCAGGTCCTCGTGTTCGTGGATTACCTTCACTGACTGAATTACAAATCTCCAGCTGTTTGAAAGGGATCGGGTGTGATCAAAGAGAGATTGGAGAGATATAACTGCTTTGTCTATAGCAGGTCAAATAACCAACATGATATAAACAAATCAGCATGAGGTCAACTTCTTTTTTAGGGCCGAGCATTCCATCGAGTGTTGCCATCTTGACATCGCTCAAACTGACTTTTTCGGCCGGTAACTGCTGCACCTTTTTCCTCCAGCAATAGTTTCTTTGGACAAATTATCTTCAACAAATATAATCTCATAAATTTCCACCGATTAGTTGTTGAGTAAATCATTTTGTGTCGTCATTGTTTTTGGCTGATCATGTCTGTGCCATATAAAGCAAAAGTTTTTCTTTTTAAAGTTTTTAAAACTGTTAAAAAAGACGCACTTAAGAGGGCGCCATCTTTGAGTCTGATAGCCAGTTCCTATCCTTGACTTTTAGCCTCTAAGGACGAAGCTTGATTGAAAATGATGTTGGCCGGACGTATACGTCACTCAATTTGCCTTGACAAAATAAACCAGCTCTCAAACAGAAATGAATCATCATGAACACAATTCTGTGAAATGCAGTAAAACGAAAGTTCACTTGAACTCAGTAAAGAGTTTCTCCATCAACAGACGATCTCCATCACATCAGAGTCAGACGAACTGACCCTCTGACCCTTGACCTGCTCACTGTTGTCGTTAATCTGGAAGTATACATGACATATTTCAGCTGTGTGGATGTCAATGTTTCTGTCCTACCTTCTCCATGGCTGAGCTCACGTCCATGTTGTCCAGCGTCCGTCGGCGGTTCGACTCCTCGGCTCTCTCTGCCGCTGCTCTTCCAGAACAATGGGGCATAAATTCCTCTCCTGTCGACCACACTTCCTCTCTCCCCGCCCACAATCGCTCCTGCCGCCGCTCTGCTCCGCCGGCTCTCCACAGCCCACTGCAATTTAACTGTCTAGACTTTCACCTCATTCCTGCAGAGAAACATCAGCTCACTTCTTTACTTTTAACGCTCACTGCAAAGTCATTTTCCTCTTTCCAACTTGATTTCACAATTCCAACTCTTTTCTTTCTCTTTTTCTTTCTTCATAGAATCTCAACAAAACTCACCTTTTGTCTTCCTCAGCTGTGGACTTCTGCATTTTCTTTTCTGTTGTCTTTTTTTCCTCCCCTCCTGATTCGTCCTGTTGCCGGCTCTCCTTCTCCACCCTCTGCAACCTGAACTCAGTCGGTTTCTTTAACTCCTGATTTTGCTCCAACACTTTCTGCTGTATACACTTCAACAGCAGCTTCCCTCATTCACCTCTGCTTTCTCTATTTGACTCTGCTGAGCAGTGAATTCACCCTGCTTTGCTAAATATTAGGTTCCACCTCTGTTACAGCTGTAGAGCATGTTGCCGCAGGCTGGCAGTAATCAGGCAGATTCTTTAAAAAACAGCAGCTGGCTTTCTGCAGCAGACCAGGATGTGAATTCAGTCCTGGTCCTCAGCAGATTGGAGGACTACCTGGTGCAGCGAGGCCTGACTGGACTGTTTGTGTTTTTAATCTGAGACAAAGACACAGAGAGCCCTGAGGGATTCCCTGCTCACGCTCGGCCAGCCAATCAGAGTGAGCCTGAAAAGAATCCTTAGCCAATAGGAACGTCAGGGATTCCTCCACCTCCTCTCATTCTGCAGCTTTTTAGTGTGAAGTTTAGAAGAATGTAGACCACAGAGTTGAGTAGGGCCAAAGTGGGCCAGCCAGAGTGGTGTTAAACACAGCCAGGCAGTCCGTAGAGGTTAAACAAAGCTAGCTGGACCAATGGGACTTCACAGAGCCAGGCAGGTCTAAAAGAGGAATAAAGTGATCCAGGCAGAGCCGTACAGAGTCAGGAAAAGCCAGGCAGGACCAACAGGGATTAGGAGACCAGGCCAAATCGTTCTAAACAGAGCCAGCCAGCACACTCACGGTCAATCAAAGCCAGACGGCAAAAAAGGGGCTAATGGGGCGAACAGCCAGGTAGAGCCTTTCATCAGGTGGCAAAAGTGAAGTCAATGCTGAAGTGTCTTAAAATTGTATTCTGTCTAATGGCCAGCAGGGAGCGACTCCTGCAGTTTGCAGGTAATGGCCAGGCATGGGTAACCTCGGTCTGAGGGTCATAGGCAGGGCTTACCTGGATTTCGGCAGGGAGATGGGTGCACTGGAGGATAGCCGGACAGCAGAGAAGGACAACTGGGCACCCAACATATTAAGTAGTGTGCTGCAGCAGAATGCGAGACTATAGATGAGTGGACAGACACAGAGGTGCACAAACAAACCCACACCCACTCACTCACTCAATCGCATGATCTGGAGATAATCTCAGCCATGTCATTTAATTTATCTCATAGTAAATACCTTTGCTCTTTATTTTGTTGTATCCATTGTTTTCTGATGATCAGGACTTAACTGTCTCGTGATATGATGACGTGTATTTACTTTCATTATCTCTAAGTGGACAGTAAAAGGGGAACACCCCCACCTGAGCACCTGATGGGTGTGTTCATCATTCAACAGATGTGGGCGTCAAATGACACGAGTCATATGACATTCCTAAGTACTATTAGGGAGTAGTAGGGACAGTCAGGGGGATACAAATAATTTCCGGGAGATTTCCAGAACATAGTCAAAATTATTTAAAAAAAATCATAATCTTTTGAAAGGGCGGAACTCAACGTGGGCGGAGTCAAACGTTGAGCGCAGCCCAGCGTGTTCAACTTTGATCAGCAGATCAAACTCGACAGAGAGAAGTCACAGAAAGGAGGAAATACTGGGAGCACAGGTAACACTGGGATTACTGTAAGACTGAAATACTGCTACTGTAAGCTGCTGAATAATAAGTTTGTGGTGGAAATATGAGATGTTCATTGATAACTTTGGTATGTCCCACTTTTAACAGTTTGACTGTTTATAAGGTGACATCACAATTATTTGTATAATGGAATTTAATTCAGCTAACAGGTCAATTTGCAGTTGCATCCTTATTTCTTTATATGCAGGCACTAATTATATATGCTACTGTAAGCTGCTGCTGATTTCTCTCTCACACACGTCTATATGCTGGAGGCAGGAGATTTAGTGGAGCTACGTGTCAAAGTGAAAGTAAAACTTATTTCTGTGTTCTGTTTTTAGCTTCACTCGGAGACAAAATGGCTTCACGATCAGAAGAGGATCACTGCTGTCCTGTTTGCTATGAAATCTACAACGATCCTGTTGTTCTGTCGTGTAGCCACAGCTTCTGTAAAGACTGTGTGAATAACTGGTGGAGAGAGAAACGAATACAAGAGTGTCCAGTTTGTAAGGAAAGACATTTATTAAATGATCCACCTCGTAACTTGGCTTTAAAGAACCTGTGTGAGGCCTTTTTACTGGAGAGAGATCAGAGAGCTTCAGAGAGTCTCTGCAGTCTGCACTCTGAGAAACTCAGACTCTTCTGTCTGGACCATCAGCAGCTGGTGTGTCTCGTCTGCAAAGAATCAAAAACACACAACAACCACAGATTCAGACCCATCGATGAAGCTGCACACGATCTCAAAGAGAAGATCCAGAAATCCCTGAAGCCCTTAAAGGAGAAACTGAAGCTCTTTGAACAAGTTAAAGGAAACTGTGATCAAACAGCAGAACACATGAAGGTCCAGGCCCGACGCACAGAGAGGCAGATTAAGGAGCATTTTAAGAAGCTTCACCAGATTCTAGAGGAGGAAGAGGAGGCCAGGATCTCTGCTCTGAGGGAGGAAGAGGAGCAGAAGAGTCAGATGATGAAGGAGAAGATGGAGGCTCTGAGCAGAGAGATAGCAGCTTTTTCAGACACAGTCAGAGCCACAGAGGACGAGCTGAGAGCTGAAGACGTCTCATTCCTGCAGAACTACAAGGCTGCAGTGGAAAGACTCCAGCATTGCCCCCTGCTGGAGGATCCACAGCTGCTCTCAGGAGCTCTGATAGACGAGGCCAAACACCTGGGCAACCTGACCTTCAACATCTGGATCAAGATGAAGGAGATGGTCTCATACAGTCCTGTGATTCTGGATCCAAACACTGCTCATCCAGAACTCATCCTGTCTGAAGACCTGACCAGTGTCAGACAAGGAGAGAAACAGAAGCTTCCTGAAAACCCAGAGAGGTTTGATCAGCATCGCGTTGTTCTGGGCTCTGAGGGTTTTAACTCTGGGACTCACAGCTGGGATTGTGAAGTTAGAAATGATAAGGCCTGGAGCTTAGGTGTGATAAATGAGTCTGTTCAAAAGAATGGACAAATCTCAACTGGATACTGGGATATATGTTTCCAGGATGGAGAGTACATAGCAACCTCCCCACCGCTCCCAAATGAAGTTCTGTCAGTGAAGAAGAAGCTCCGGAGGATCCGAGTTCATCTGGACTTTGACAAAGGAAAACTGTCGTTCTCTGATCTTGATACTAACACACACATACACACCTTCACACACAGATTCACTGACGGACTGTTTCCATACATTGATACCTACAATGAACTGCCACTGAAGATATTACCAATGAAGGTCTCTGTATCAACAAGCTTGTGGCCTAGTTTCTAAATGCATGAGCTAAGAATGCTAAGAAATGCTGAGAAATGCCATCATGTGACATATCAGTGATACTAAACAATTTGGATTTTCTATTCATGTTCTCATTCCAGTTACAAACTGATGAGTTTTTCTGTATGGAGGCAGTTGGCATTAAACAATGTAAAGTTGTTGCTTCTTTTGAGGAGCAGCAGTGAAACTAAATATCTGCAGTTGAACCTTTGTTTTTGTTTGTTGTAATTAATGTGTTAATTGTGTTCCATGTTGTGAAGTAAAGAGGACGTAGAAGTCATCTGAGTCTCTGTTCTCTTTACTGGAGGTGGTATAACTTAATGTAGACGTCAGTATGTCGACATCCTCATGAGGAAACTCTTCTGGAATATAAAATGGTGCGGTACAATAGCATTATAAATCAAGATAGGCAGTAACTTTATGTGAACAATAAAATAATACAATTATAAACTTGTAACATTAAAAAAAAATAGCAATGACCCATATTTCACAAATTGATTGATGGAGCTAGAAGCAAAAAAGTTAGACATTTCAAGAGGCTGCAAATTATGGTATATGGTATGGTAATTATATGGTAATTAAGGTAAAATAGGAATTAAGTGTTTTTTTAATGTAAGTATCATGGGTTTTTGAATAACATTAATACAATGTTATTTGAATAATAAGTTTGTGGTGGAAATGGTGTATGTTCATTGATAACTTTGGTATGTCCCACTTTTAACAGGTTGACATTGTTTATAAGGTGACATCACAATTATTTGTATAATGGAATTTAATTCAGCTAACAGGTCAATTTGCAGTTGCATCCTTATTTCTTTATATGCAGGCACTAATTATATTCTAATTGTACTGGTGTAATATATTTTCTAGGCTGCAGCTCATAATTTAGTGGCTCATGCAGTGTTGACGTGTCAATGTGCTGTAATGCTTCCGCCACCAGAGGGTGCAGTGGAGTGAGTCAACCTCAACCCGGAAGAGCGGAACTCAACGTGGGCGGAGTCAAACGTTGAGCGCAGCCAGCCCAGCGTGTTCAACTTTGATCAGCAGATTAAACTCGACGGAGAGAAGTCACAGAAAGGAGGAAATACTGCTACTGTAAGCTGCTGCTGATTTCTCTCCCACACACGTCTATATGCTGGAGGCAGGAGATTTAGTGGAGCTACGTGTCAAAGTGAAAGTAAAACTTATTTCTGTGTTCTGTTTTTAGCTTCACTCGGAGACAAAATGGCTTCACGATCAGAAGAGGATCACTGCTGTCATGTTTGCTATGAAATCTACAACGATCCTGTTGTTCTGTCGTGTAGCCACAGCTTCTGTAAAGACTGTGTGAAGAACTGGTGGAGAGAGAAACAGATACAAGAGTGTCCAGTTTGTAAGGAAAGACATTTATTAAATGATCCACCTCGTAACCTGGCTTTAAAGAACCTGTGTGAGGCCTTTTTACTGGAGAGAGATCAGAGAGCTTCAGAGAGTCTCTGCAGTCGGCACTCTGAGAAACTCAGACTCTTCTGTCTGGACCATCAGGAGCTGGTGTGTCTCGTCTGCAAAGAATCAAAAACACACAACAACCACAGATTCAGACCCATCGATGAAGCTGCACACGATCTCAAAGAGGAGATCCAGAAATCCCTGAAGCCCTTAAAGAAGAAACTGAATCTCTTTGAACAAGTTAAAGGAAACTGTGATCAAACAGCAGAACAGATGAAGGTCCAGGCCCGACACACAGAGAGGCAGATTAAGGAGCAGTTTAAGAAGCTTCACCGGTTTCTAGAAGAGGAAGAGGAGGCCAGGATGGCTGCACTGAGGGAGGAAGAGGAGCAGAAGAGTCAGATGATAAAGGAGAAGATGGAGGCTCTGAGCAGAGAGATGGCAGTTCTTTCAGACATAGTCAGAGCCACAGAGGACGAGCTGAGAGCTGAAGACGTCTCATTCTTGCAGAACTACAAGGCTGCAGTGGAAAGAGTCCAGCATTGCCCCCTGCTGGAGGATCCACAGCTGCTCTCAGGAGCTCTGATAGACGAGGCCAAACACCTGGACAACCTGACCTCCAGCATCTCGGACAAGATGGTCTCATACAGTCCTGTGATTCTATATCCAAACAGTGCTCGTCAAGAACATCCCCTCCGCTACTACCACCACCCCCTCCTCCGCCCCCGCTAGCTCCGGCATTCTCTCTCTCTCTCTCTCTCTCTCTCTCATCGCCGGCCCCGACTATATTCTAAGCTTCACAGATCACGTTAAATTGACTCTAATACCTGGAGTTAGTAATCACTGACTGAGATTCATACTACTCCTCGCAATCTGTATTCACACTCATGGTTTCCATCTTCTTTACTCATCTAATCTCTTCCGTCAGTCTAACTTTGTTTTAGGTGTTATTAAATGTCAATCACTCTAGCCTACTCAACACTTGCGTCACTCGCTCGCAGACGAAGCCGTTTTTGAGCGCGAGCCGGCAGCACCCCTACACACACACACACGCACACACACAATCACACACCCAGCATGCAACACTACTGATACCACTGATGTTCACACCCCATCGTATGTTCTGTTCTGTTCATTTCTACAATATAGTTCATACTAGTTCTACCCTCTGATTCCAGTTTCGTTATTGTGTGGTCTTTCTCTGCTGACATTCATTCCTGTATATGTGTGTATATATATATATATATATATATATATATATATATATATATATATATTGTGCATTTTACACACTTAATATTTTTATTCTATTGTGTAACCCTGTTTGCTGCTGCCACAGACAAATTTCCCCTTGGGGATAAATAAAGTACGATTCTATTCTATTCTATTAAGGCTCTATATAGTTATACTATAACTAGTGGCGGCTGGTCAATAGAGGGCGCTAGGGCGCCGCCCCACCTTGAACCACAACAAATAAAATAAATAATAATAAACTATACAAATTGTCAATATTTGTGTTTTTGAAATATGGAATCGCCCAGTAATATGTGTAAAATATGATATATGCGGTAAATATATGCTTTTCCTGCTCGTCCTCTCCGCGTGTGCACGTCTCAGCTGGCTGGGGCGCTGGCGAAACTGCCCCAAAGAGGCGGGTCTATGAAGCAGTTTAGCCAATGATGCGATTAGAGATATAAATGAGTGACATACAATTTAGCCAATCAGCGTCCTCAAATAGATTCTGCCCCAAGCTGCACGTTCCCGTCCGGACTCGTCTCTACAGGAGAGCGCGAGCACTCCAAGAGCCGTTTGAGATGAGAACTTTGGCGGAGAAACTGCACAATCAGACAGCAGACTAGCGGGAAAGGGAAGCAGTACATGTGAAGCTTCTCTCCTAGCTGAACACCAGGCAGGTTTGGCTAGCTGGATGACGTCATGCTAATAACTTATTTAGCTTTTTAAAACAACGGGGACAGATCCAGCACGGACAGTTAGGGAGAGAGACATGAAGCACCTGCTGAGACATGATATATAGTTATAAATAAATAATTATATATATATATGTGTGTGTGTGTGTGTGTGTTTTATATTATAGTGAATATTATGATATATATATTATTATACTATATATATATATTATACGATATATATTATATGATATATATATTATTATATGATATATATATTATTATCTTATACAGAATATTATTATATGATATATATTATTATATTATACTGAATTCCCTGTGAGGGTGACAAAAATAAGATGTCCTGACGTGTTTGTCAAAGTGTTATTTACTGCTTTTTTTCATGTTGGAATAAAAGTTAAATATTTAACTGCAAAGTAGTAATATGTGTTTGATACCTTAATTTTTTTGCATTAAATCATTCTGGGATGTTTGCTGAAATTGTTTGGATGTGGCACAGCTCTACCGTGAACATTTTCCACCAGCCGCCACTGCGTATAACCATCTGATACTAGCCAGAGTTAAGCATATTCATCTAGCTAACTATACCTACCTTGGAGTGTTACAATAGCCAGTATCATTTTATTCCATGTGTCCATCCAGGCAAATTGGTGGATCTAAATGTTATTAAAAAAAACATATGTGATGTAATTTCTTTGTAATCATCAAAAATAATGTTAAGTGTATGGGTATTTTTCCAAGTAGGCCACTGACTGGTCGATACGTGCGATGCATTGAGTGGGCAAAGCGCCGTGCATTGAGTGGGCCGGTCTGACAGTAACTCCCGGGCCACTTGTTTCCCGCAGTCCGCCCCTGTGTGTGACATTGTGACATGCCTGACCTGTTTTACGAACCAATGAGGATCTCAAGTTCGTTCATTGTGCGGTCTGGTATAGTAGTAGGAAATGCTCAGAAAACCTGTCATGTGACACATCAGTGATACTAATCAAGTTCTAGGAGTGAAACAGAAAAACATTTAATGCAATTTGGAGTTTTGATTTCCTCGTTTCCTCTGGTTTTTGATTTAAGGCAAATGTCTGATTACATAAATTAAGAGTGTCAGTGTTTCAGGGACAATCTGAGCATTAATTATGTCAGAATATTGTGAACATATATACATAATACAAACAAACAGTTATTATCTCCAATGTATTCATTTGTATTGTCTTTCTTGGGGGGGGGGGGGGGGATGTGACTCATTGTAAGGAATCATATATTCTTCGACTTGCTTTTTGGGCAAGTTGATGATTTTTTATTATTTTGCTTTTATAGTTACAATTTAAGTCTACACTGTCAATGGTTGTGTTATTAGAGGCATTACTTCTTTTGAACTTGTGAAGAGTTTAAATTCAATCTTGATTTTGAGCTAAACGTTAAAATCTAGAAGATCTGTTTTGTTCTCTTTGGTGACACCTGTGGTGATACGTGGTAATTACAGGTGTTTTGTATCCGTTCACCGCTTGTGTTTTTTCCAGGGAATGTTGCACACGTGATTTAAAAACTAAAACATTAAAGTCAAAATGGTTTCACACTAAAATGTGTTCAGAAATTTTTTGCAACGATCAAAATTTTTTTTAAATACAAGAGAAGTGATGCTTTGACATTGACGTCGTTATATTTTAAAAGTAGCTATAATAAAATAAGTCTTTAATATTTCAGGAATGAAGTAATACAAAGGAAAAAATATCCTATAATCATATATCTGTGTACAGTTTGTCGCTAGGAGATGAGCGGCTGTAGTCAGAGTATATTTTGAGATAGATCACATCCTAAGTAAATCATATTTTATCATATTTAGCTTTATGTCAAACATTGTTTTCTGAAGATCAGACCTTATTGTCCAATTTGGAAACAAGTGTCTACACTTCATATTCAATATAAGAAAGGTTTCATATTTAAGCTTTATATCAACATCACAGAAGAGAAGAGGATAAAATTCACTTCAATTTAATTTCTTTTATGGGAACCATTTCTCCCAAATAAAAAAAGATCAACTGTTGTTTCTCTAACAGAAAAAAACAAACACCACAGAAAACATTACTCTTATAATCTGTACATTGATTCATTTTATAATGGACAAAAAGAAACTGGTGTCATCAAAGCAGCAGATATACTGACAGTATAAAGCTCTGAAACACTGGATCCTACATTTCCCATAATGCAACTTGCCAGCATCTTTTATTTAACCCCTCTGTGCCTGGTAAACAGTTGGTAAAGTTCGATTCGCAGACTGTTCTACGTTTGTAGTCTCCAACAACCTCAAACTGAAATTTCCCCAATGACATCACTATGACATCAGAGACGACGTCACACAGCGGTTTCCACAGGCTGATCTGATGATAACCAGTAAACTGATCTTAATGTGTGCAATGGAGGGAAGTGACACTTCAAGACAAAACAAAAGAGATGAGGCGACATGTGAATGTGGTCATTCGATTATATTATTCTCTTTTTTTAAAAAGGCTTCATTACAAGAATTGACTTCATTCAGTCAGACACAGTCAAAGTCCTAACATGTTCTAAATACCGTCGATCAGCTGCTGACGTGACAAAAACATGGGACGAGTTTCAGAAACCTTCAACTGTAGAAGTTTGACAATTTATTATACTACCAGGTGTCTATTGAATGTTAAAATGTCTTGTTTTTCACACAGTTCTAGAAGCTTCATCCATTCCCTTCATTCGAATGTGAGGAGTGAAATCTGCCTAAAAGACCGACAGACTCTTCCCTCTACGTTCATTAATATACCTAAATCTAAAAAAGTCTGACATCAGTCTGTAACTATCGGACGGATTGACATGAAAATTGGGTTCAGAAATTCACGGCCCCCAAAAAGGTTGAATCCTGACTTTTCATCCAGTGTCACTAACAAGACAAAAGTTTTCGCGTGTCCAACATTTCAGTTCTCTTAGAAGTAAAGAGTGAATTTCTCAATTGCTTGAGATGAATGCTAAAATGGTTCGCTAACATGCTAAAGATTTGCATGTTTATCTCCTTTCAATGATGAGCTTCAACCACAAAAGAGGAAGCACGAGGTTCAGGAATTAAACTCTTGGGTCTTTGTGGTGGAAGATGGGAACATGCTAAAAATTTGTATGTTAGCATGCTAACAAGCTAAATCACAACATTAGCATGTTAACATCATTATTAACATGCTAGTTGTAGCTAACAGCGGATGAGAAAGTACAGCTTCGAGTGATGAAAGATGAGCCGAGTCTGAAATGTCCTAGAATGGCCACCATACAGATCTAGGGAACAACTATCAACTTAACTCGAGCGCCACCTTTGGGACAAACTTTACATGTTTTGCCCCACTTGTGATGAAGATCTAAGAGCAGCAAAGTTGTCTTTTCCATCTTTCATCCCAACGATTTAGTTTCCTGGTGTGTAAGGAATGAGTAGTCAGCAATTTAAAGATTGAGATTCATCAAACTTCTTACAGATATTGAGGTAATGCAAGAATGAAACAGGAAAAATAAATTCACCTTGTGTCATGACAAACGTGTTTTGTTCTCTAGTGGATAGCTTCTCGCTCGTTTCACTTCTGTTGTAACTGTAGCCACACCCATTAGTGATGTCACAGTGTCCCGGAGTACACCTGTACATCATCGCAGCAAAGTGACAAGTTAAACCACTGGAGGTCAGCAAAACAAAAAAAAAAGGTCTTCAGGGGCGTTAAGGTACTCTTAAAGAAACACTTAAACATAAATGAAAAACAAGTAGAATATCCCAGATGCATCCTGACGGAAACATCTGTAAATATACTTGATAAACTGCAGTTAGATATTAAAAAGGTTTGCTACATTTTGTTCACTTTTTAAAGAGCAGTAACGAGCTCATCATTGAAGCGCAGAAGAACAGATCAAAAGAACAGAAACGACAAACCTGTCAAGTTCAACAAGACAACGAGACACTCGACTCCTGCTCTACAACTCATTAACGCGGCACTAATCAATATCTTTATATAGAAACCGATCAAATTACATTCATCTAGTGGACACAAACAACTCAAATCAGATAATAATCAACTCTTTGTTAAACCACGTGATAAAAATGTTAGATTGTTTACAGCTTGTGTCTCCCCCCCCTCCCCCCCCAACAGGCCAAAGAATTAACTTATACTGCATTTAGTTGAACATGTCAGATCAGAAATCTCAGTGTCAGTCATGATTCCAGTCTCTGTAGCATTACGATCCTTCAGTGCCTGTTTTCTGTAGCTGTGTGCATAGTGAATCTTAACAGCAGTGTTCATATTGCTCTTTATCGCCCGCTGAACAGGCTTCATATTAATCCCTCCACCACCTGACAGACACCCAGCCCACACCAGCCCTCGCCCTATAGAGAGGCTAAGCCCCGCCCCTTCCGGTGCCCCCCATGGGACCTTAGTTTGTTGTAGTATTATTTAGTTTCGTGTGAAACCGATCAGTGAACTACATCTCTCGTCTCGCTCAATGTACGTCACCAACACAGCCGTTACCTTGACTAGCTAGCTAGCTAGCTTAGCCATCATCTATCTTATAATGTTATCTGACGTGTTTTATCCAGCAAATCTTGTTATGAGCCGGGGAAGCGAAAGGACGAGCGAGACCCGTTGTTTGCGTTAGTACATCCTGGAACACTTCAAGAGTTTTACAACAAAATGCAACTTTCTTGATGTGCAAAAATCTATTTTAAATATGCGTTACTTATGGCACAATTCTAAAGGGATCAAATAATTATACGTCTCTCATCGTTGACTATCGTACAGGTTTTTTCCCGAAATACGGTCCCATGGTGGTCAACCGGAAAGGGGGCGGGACTTCGCCTCTATCGAAATAGTGTTCACAGGAGATATTTATCATCCACCACGTTCAGGACTTTAGCGTTCAATGTTTTTACCTGCAGCTCTGACAGACGTTTAAACAAATATAAACCTTCCTGATGGGCCGGGCTGCTTTTTGACAGCTTTTTTGCTTACGCCATTGTTTCTGATTGACGGATTGGTGCAGTTAAGCAGGGCTAAAAACGAGTCCAAATTAACTTTAAAAAAAGAAGAACAAAACCTTCTCTTGTCCTCTTTTTTCCCCCCTCTTCTCCACTCGTCTGTTAATCTCTCTCTCTCTCTTCTGGCACAGTTTGGGTATTTAGTCGAGTCCGTATAAAAAGGCGTTGGGTTTTTTTTTCTCCTCTGTCCGCTGCTACATGATGATTCGTGGCTCTTGGACCGACTCGTTGATGGATTTGTGAGGCAACACGTTGGCACCGTTCAGGTAAAGCTCGTCGTTCACGATCACATCCTCCCCCAGCACCGTCACATTCTCCATGCGGACCTGACGACACAGATTGACCCAGAAATCATCATCATCACAGCAATCATGAAAAGTATCGACAGTACACATTGTACAGTATTGAAGACTTGAAACTAGAGATTGAGACCATAAACTCATGTTTACAATGTTTACTGAGGTAATAAATCAAGAGAGAAGTAGAGTCATTTTCTCATAGACTTCTATACAATCAGAGGAGTCGCCCCCTGATGGCCATTAGAGAGAATGCAGCTTTAAGGCACTTCAGCATTAGTTTCACTTTTCAGAACCGGAGGTTGACGCCCTCTGTGCTCTTCACTCACCCACTGGCCCACAGAGGAGCTCCAGCCCACGATGCAGCTCTCCAGCCAGGAGTGCGATCGAACCCGCGCTCCCTTCAGCACCGTGCAGCGTTTGATCCTCACGCCGTCCTCCACGACCACGCCGGCACCGATGGAGACGTTCGGGCCGATGGTGCAGTTCTCCCCGATCTGCGCCGTCGGGTCCTGCAGAGGGAGAAGCGAGGAAGGAGGGTCATCATCGGGCACGGTGTTTATTTCT
The DNA here is from genome assembly GCF_050575085.1 of Anarhichas minor. NCBI lineage: Eukaryota > Metazoa > Chordata > Actinopteri > Perciformes > Anarhichadidae > Anarhichas > Anarhichas minor. Next base: position 3,688,577 of record NW_027466467.1, on the reverse strand, counting down.
ACATAGAAACGCCAACGAGCTGGACTCACCACCAGAACGTTGCCGAGGAATCCGGGCCCCGTGCGCAGCCTCTCGGGGGCGTGTTGTCTCAGCGACTGAAGGTACATACACATCCCCGTCAGGAAGTCTTTAGGCTGACCGATGTCCATCCAGAACCCTGCAGACAGACGAACAAATAAAACAAACATACAGAGACACTCAGTGGGAGAAGCTGGTTATCGTGGAAACAAGGACACAGAAGCAGAAGCTTACTTGAGATGCTGAAGCACAAGCTCGTCATGAACTGACCTCCGCTGACAACAAATCAGTCTTTAAATGTTAAAACTTCTAGATGTTTCCACTGCTTCAGCTGATCGCTCCCCGAGAGGGACGAGGATCTAGAGAAGCACCGAGACCAGATTCCCAGATACTGATCTGCTATTATCTCCATCTGAACACTACAGAGTCCAGCCTGCTGGGGGGTAAAGATTAAATAAACGGTCCTAATCGGGTTTCAGTGTGTTTTTGTTTAGCATCGGTGCTTCTCTATAAACTCCAGAACTACGTGAGTTCGGGTGTGAAGAAGAAGACACTTACGTCTGGTAGAGCTGTGAGACCAGAGCGAGCACACAGGTCAACTTCCCACAAAATATTCATCACGTTACCGTTAAAATAAAATCCCTGGGAACACGATGACAACAGAGCAATAAAGGAAAAGACAATAAAGTCCCAAGCAAAACTAAAAGTACGGCAAATGTTTCTGGCTTACATTAAAGGGAACAGGGTACTAGTACACAGGATGTGTATGTAAATACTGTATATGTGTATATGTATATAGAATTATTGCCTTTTAAGTTTTTTGTATCATCCATATTTTTGGATAAAGATGTTAAAATGAATACAAATGAAATGCTAAAAAGTTAAATAAAGGAAAAGACAAAAAAAAAAAAAATTTAAAAAAATGATTTGCTTCCTTGCCAAAGTTAGTTGAGGAGTTTCATGTTTGTACGCTAAACATGAGACTATTGCCAGCAGCTGGCTAACTTAGCTTAGCATAAAGACTGGAAACGGGGGGGAAACAGTTAGCCCGGCTCCGTCCAAAGGTAACAGAATCTGCCTTCCAGCGCCTCTAAAACTCACCAGTTAATACGCTGTTTGTTTAATCCGTGCTGATCCCACATCAGTGTTTAATCAATGAGCTGTAAGTCTCAATGTGTGGAAGAGACTGGAATCATTGCTTTATGTGCAACACAACATCAGGCTGGAGTTTAACATCGCTTTCCCTAACTTTGTAAAACGAAATGTAACAAATAAATACATAGATTTACTGAATTATCATTTATCGTTAAAATAATAAATTGTCCACCAGCAACGTGGTTAAAAATCTTCTAAATTGACAGAAATTACAATTCAAGTGTAAACTTTTTTTAATGCCGCAACAAATGGGTCAAAACTTTTAAAATTTAAATTCCAGAATATAATTTATACGGTGTATGAATATCAAATTGAATAGATCGGCCCCATTGTCACTGATCCAGCTTTCTGACATTTGATAAATGAATCAATTAATCTATTTTAAAAAATAATTAACTGATTAACCAATAATTAAAATGTTTGTTAGTTGCAGCCATAAATAAAATAAATGTGTGTATTATAGATCTGTGTTGTAGTACTGCAGGTAGTAGTATTGTTACCTTGTAGCTCCATGGTGTACAGATGTCCCTCCTCTGCCATGACAGGAAATATCTCTTTCTCTATGGATGTGGGTCTCAGCTGCACACACACAAAGTCACAAATATAATTATATGCCAGTACAGCGTATCAACACATTCACACATTTACTCGTTACTTCACAAATGTTTTTGTGTGTGTGTGTGTGTGTGTGTGTGTGTGTGTGTGTGTGTGTGTGTGTGCGCGTGCGAGAGTCACCTGGATCCTGCTGAGCATGCTGGGATTGAAGATGTAAATGCCGGCGTTGATCTTGTTGGAGACGAAGACCTGCGGTTTCTCAACAAAGCGGTGTATTCTGCCGCTGTCCGCCTCAAACACCACCACGCCGTATTTAGAGGGCTCCTCCACCCGCGTTACCTTCACACACACATTAACATCATAACATTATTCTCTGAATGACGAGTGAAACCAAAACAGAATTTAAAACAAAAACATGAAAACTGACCCAAAACTAAAATCAATCTAAGTTTTATTCAAATGTGCTGAAATTAAGTCAAAAAATGTGTTCTCTTGCATCCAAATCTTATCCTAGAATCTAAATGTTTTCTCTTTGGAACAAGAGCAGTACAGGGAACATGGGAACAATACAGGGAACAATGCAGTACAGGAACAATCCACTATCCACTAGATGGCAGTAAAACATTGATCCACAGTTTCAACTTAAGACTAAATAAATGTCATAAATGAAAACGTATTGTGAGAAGCTTCACTGTTAACTGAAGGCGAAAATGACCCCAAAAAATAAATAAATAAAAAACCCACCACGATGGTTCCCTCTTTGCCGTGGTTGTGGTGAAACTGCAGCAGATCTTTGAACGGAAAATCACAGATGACGTCCGAGTTCAGGACGAAGAACGGCTCGTTGTCGACGTTCAGCAGCTCTCGAGCCAACGCCAGAGGACCCGCTGCACACAAACACACAAAGTCACACACACAAACACACAAAGTCACACACACTATTCCAACCACTGGCTACTTTTTAAATGTACGTTGTTGTGGTGCAGAGTGAGAGAGTTTCCTGTCTGTAGTCAAGAGAAACTCACCCGTTCCCAGAGGCTCCTTCTCATGAGACAGAGAGATACGAATCCCAAGCTGAAGAGAAGATAGTGAAACATTCAGGACACCAAAGAACACTCAGAATGTTCATTAACAAGCCGTCAATAATAATCAAAGTCACTAATGATCAACTGATTCATTCATTGATGAATTGATGCATCAATAAACTATAAATCATGACAAACTTTGACTTAAGATTGAATTGGTTAATAAAATATGTCCAACAGGTTCTTATTTATTAGACAATATTTTATATCAAAAGTTAAAACGGCTGAAGAAAGACAAATCTGTGCACATGGATGAAAACAGTTAAGATGTGTTCATGGTAACATTACGGTTTCCCTCTGGCCTTCAAAATAAAACGGGAGAGGGAGAGATTACGTCGCTTTATGGTGACGTAACCGGTTATCTAATCTTCACTTTCACTAAATTAAAGCAGCATGGATTCGATTTTTTTGGAGTCTGTCAAAGCATCTGTCTCCATGTAATGTGGTGGCAGCAGAGGTCAAATCTCAAGAGAATAAACAAACTGTGGATGAATGTTTTTGGTGATTTGTGTGAATTGACCCTTCTGCTGCCGATGTGCATCACAGCTGGAACCGTGTGTCAGAGCGAGACGGTTTGTGGTACGTACTCTCTCCTCCTGGACTCTCATCTCTCTCTCCAGCAGATCCGACATGTAGCTCACCGCCAGAATCACATGGTCCACTCCGGCCTGTGCACACACAAAGAGAGAGTGAGAGACCTTCAACCTCAGCAGTAAAGTTGGTGTGTTGGATTTTAAAATGTGGGATCCCATGAACAGGACTCTACTCCGTACCTTGACCAGTGCCTCCACCTGGTGCAGCAGGATGGGTTTGTTGCAGAACTCCACCAGCGGTTTGGGGACGCTCAGCGTGAGCGGCCGCAGCCGGGTCCCGTAACCCCCGACCAGGATCAGAGCCTTCATGCTTGTGGCGTTAGCACCTGTGACACAAATGTAATAGTGATACATGAGAGGCACAAACTGGGGATTTCTCCAGTTATTTATTTTGGTTTTTCCTCTGATCTGTCAACCTTCAAAACATTAAAGAAAAAGTTCATATTTGGGCCTCAGAGGGGCACTACTGAGAAGACATAAACACTTGTCAGATTGCATTCTTGTTTGAGTCATAAGATAAATATTGCATGTTGGAAACTCGTCCAGCCAGATTCTCCCTTTTAACTAAATCCTAACAACTACAACTGTCTATATTGTTGATTAATAAAACCAATTAACACTTGAAGAAATGAACATGTTTATCACTATGTCTCAGAGCTCAAACTGATGTGTTTGAATGTTTTTTGTTTGACCGAAACCCAAAAGATAATACATTTACAGTTATATAAAGCAACAAATCCTAAAATAAGAAGTGTAGTCTGACTAAAGTTAGTTTGCTTATTTCTCAGAAGAGAGTTGTAAAGATTCATTCATAAAGTCTCAACAAGATGATCCCATGAGAGAGAGAACCCATTAATGTATGTATGAAGTCTGGCTCGTGTTCTTTTAGTGAAGTATCAACAAAACAAACAGAATAAAGAGGAGATAAAACGAGGGCACACAGATTAAAGCAGCTACTGTAGCTACTATATATACAATAATATATACGATAATTTATGAATAAACTGTAAGTATTGTGTAGCTTATGAGCCAAGAGATAAAACAGACTGTGCTCATGTCTCCTGTGATTGTAGCTAACAGCTGTTAGCTTAGTTGAGCTAACGTTAGATACATTACTGAATAAACAGCGTTTAACAACAGGTAGATAGCAGCCAACTGCTGTCTTCAGTCTGTGTGAGAGTGCGTAAGGAGGGTGAAAACTACTTACGTGAGTTTTTGTTAGAGCAAAAGTCTCCAAAGTGATTTCTGAATGACTGAAACTGTGGGAATGACACGTAAGATCGTTTAAATCCGGATTCTCTTGTTTCGCTTCCTGTCAAGCGGATCAAGCGTCAAGTGAGATAGCGGGACACGTCAAACATCCGGTAAATGGTTTCAAAATAAAAGCACTATGTTTAGTTAGTCGTTTTGAACTAATTTCTTAATCGAGAGACATATTGCAATGTGAGGCACTGTTTTTATTTTGGCTTAGACAAAAGATTTGCAAGTTGGAACCCACTGCTAGAAAGTAAAAATTCAAAAATTCAGAAATGTCTAATTGCAATTAAAGACAATTATTATTACCCAGAGACAACAAAACGTGGGAATATGAAATCAACCTATTCTACAGTGTTAAGTTTATTAAAAAGTAGAAAAACAATAAACAAGTGTAACTTGAGAAAAAGTTGCTGATTTGTATACAATAACAGCAACAAATCCAAGCCTGAATTCCGATCTTTAGAGGCTATCATTTCGTTTTCATTTGTATGCCATATCTACACTAAATTATTAAATTTATTTAAATATAAGTAATCTTTAGGAAAAAAGTTGAAGTTGATTTTACTTTAAAAGGCCACATCATCCAGTTTCCGGTCTGTCTAGCTGACTTTGGCTACCTTGATGGTCTGCCTCTCGGCGCTGTCACTGACACGGGGTGTGTAAATTAACCGGAGACTTAAATGAAAAACGCAAATCTTCCAAAACCAACGTTAGACGTGTTATATTCTTATTTCATTATTTTCTATTGACGAAAAATATGCCAAATCACCATGACTATCTCACTTATCCCGTAACCTCTATTTATACGTTTCATCACGCCCCCTAACGCAGAACACAATGGTATGTCCCAAACACTCCGGTCCCGCCTCTTCACGACTTCTGGCCAATCACAGAAAAACAGCGTGGCGATGGAAGGCGAATTCACTGCGTTCACATTTGACAGCTGACAGCTTGTTTACCTACTTTCGGACCTCGATCCATATCTTTATTAAAAAAAGTATTTATTCGTTGGGTTTGTTCATAACATAAAAAATATACATATATAATATATATAAAAATTTGATTTTGACTTGATCACAAATTTAACTCCAACTTACTACGGAAAAATGTTTTTGACTTACATGGTGTATTTTAACTACAGTAATCTCTAACTTTACAACTAATTCTTCTTCCACAGGATTATGAGAAGTGAATATATTGTTCCACAAGGCGCTTTTAAATTGACCAAAACAGTCAAAAGACGTTCACCTCGTCCTGTGCTGCCTTTGAATGTTGCTATAAAATATAAGAATTAAAACAGAGCACTCAAGAATGAGCCAGGAATCAGATTCATGCTGTAGACTCAAACTTTATCAATTTACCCAAGACTTAAAGAACCACTGAGCAACTTGTTTGGCCAAATAATAGTAATAAATACCTTTGTTAAAATATTAATATTTTATTTGTCATTGGGTATTTGAGCCAATAAAAGTCCATGTGAACTAAAATGTGTTTAAACAGCTGTTTCAGAGGGTGAGGAGGAGCTAATAAGATCTGTGATTAACAATAATTATCGACCTAAAATGATGCAGTACGGCGACTTAGTTTTCTGTCAGGAGTACCACACAAATAATTATTACTTTAAAAACGAAAATTATTATTTGCAATTCATCACTTTTTCCATTAACAGCCCCAACACTGAATATCAGCGATTAGAATTCCTTAATTATTGTACTTTAAATAATACAATATGGGTTTCATCACAACAGTAAATGTCGCATTGTAATTTTCATCGATCTCCATCTAACCTGCAGGTTTTTTTATGCTGAGACTTCATTCAAATTTAAAGAAAATCCAAAGTCAGGATGTGTTTGAAGGAGCGACTGGTGACCCGGTTCTCCATTTTCTTTTGTCCAGGAGGTGGTTTGAGGTTAAAGGTCAGGGGTTCCAGCGCAGGTCACAGATCAGAGCGATGTGATCGGAGGGATGAGCGACGCTGGGAAGAGCCTCGTAGGTGGTGACCTCCTGGTGGGTGGGCAGAGGGATCACCTGCTCCACCTGGACACACACACACAGAGAGAGAGAGACAGAGAGACAGAGAGAGAGAGAGAGAGAGAGAGAGAGAGAGAGAGAGAGAGAGAGAGAGAGAGAGAGAGAATATCACATGGACGATGAACTCTTTTGCCTGCGTAAAACACTTACCCATGGTGCATCAATGGCCCTTTGATAAAAGATTGATTTTTTTCAGACCAAATTACCAGTACACCAGTACTAGCAGCATCAGTACCAGTATCAGTATCAGTACCTGCATGCTGTCCGGCTGTATGAAGATGTAGTCCAGGCAGCCGTGAAATCCTCCCACGTAGTTGGTGTAGGCCGGCTGGCTGCAGGCGCTCAGCAGAGGGGGAAAAGTAGAGAGCAGCTCCATCCTGCAGGACTCCTCCGGACCAGAGCTGCTCCAGTCTGCATGCTGCAGAGGAACCGCTGTCTCACTGAGCAGCTGGAACACACCTGCAGACAGGAAGAGGAAGACGAACAAATGACTCAAACACAGAATGCATCAAGTCGAATATTGTCAACAGTCGTATGAGCCTCAACTGAAGTTAAGGCAAAGTGAATACTGGTGGAGACAGGTGCTGCTGTGGGCTTGAGTTCAGGTTACCTGAGTTAGGGGAGGAGTTAAAGTCACCACAAAAGAGCAGAGGGGCTCCAGGTGCGACCTTGTTGATCACGTGACTCAGGTGTCGCAGAGCCACGCCCATCTGGACCAAACGAACATTCCCTCCTTCAAAAAAAAAAAAAAAAAAAAGATATTAATTCAGTCGTTTAGAAATGTGTCCTTGCACAGATTAAAGGGTACAAGTCGTCCCTCTGCTCTCTGACATCAGTGACTCAGGTGTGTTCACAGAGGAATGAGCCGCTCTACCTTTCGGGTGCCAGTACAGGTGAGTATTGGCCACGCAGACCTTCCTGCCTGGTTTCTTCAGGTCCTCGAGCACACTGACCTGCAGAGAAACGAGTCGGGAAACACAAGAGTCACAACGCAGATTCACAAAGCCGACCAAAGTGTGTCACCAGTGTAGTAAACACGGTTACCTCCAGGTCTGAAAAGTGAAGCCAATGCGGAAGTGCCTTAAACCTGCATTCTCTCTAATGTCCACCAGGGGGCGACTCCTCTGGTTGTATAGAAGTCTATGAGAAAATGACTCTACTTCTCTCTTGATTTATTACCTCAGTAAACATTCTAAACATTAGTTTATGGTCTCAATCTCTAGTTTCAAGTCTTCTTCAATACAGCATGATGTTCATTTAGTAAATTATGGTCCATTTAGAGTCAAACAGACCATAAAGCAGGGGATGCTTTAGGGCGGGGCTTACTACCACAACGTTGTCTGGTCTGGGAGTTGTCCGTGTTTTCGCTTTAGAACTTAAATCATTTCACGGTGTGTTTTCACTTCATGAAAGTTAATTTTAACAGCTTTCCTTGCTAAAAAACTTCTTACATACAGTCTATGTGTAAACCCTGATTATTTTTGTTATTATTATTTTTGTCTATTATTCTTTTGATGAACTTATTAGCTCATTAAATGTCACAAAAAGGCAAAAATGTGTGTCGTTGTGAGTTAGTACAGCGGGTGAACAGCAGTACCTGCATGGCGGTGGACCTCTGCAGTATCTTGCGCTTCAGAGCGCTGTTAACAGAAACGCTCTCCAGCAGCGTCGAATGGATGGGGTCAGAGGTCAGAGCCTCGCTCAGCACGATGTCATGCTGACTCAGCAGCTGAAACTTTGACCTAAACAAGACAAAATTATTTTATAGTTATAACCTCACTTATATATTATCAACTAAACACGGTGGTTACAATACATCCTGGGTTGTGAGAGGAAAGAGAGGCGTGATCACAGCAGTGGAGGGTTTGACCTGCGAGATAATCAGCTTTGAACAACAATAAACACTTTTGATATCCAACGTGAAATTAACTTGTTCCGATCAAACAAAACCCGACCTTTACTGTCAGACTGTGGATTCTCCACCAGGGGGAACTGTTCAGTAACTATAACACGAGTTCTATACCTGACAAACAACACGTTAGACCTGCAGCTGTAGACACAATCAGTCCAGTTAATTGAGGAGTAGAAAAGGAAATTAATTAATTTATAAAACGTCTAAAAGCTAACATTTGGCGTTATACAGCCACCAGCTGGATTACAGAGTTTAATATCCACTATTTTGCTGTTATTTCATTCATTGTTTGTGAATATAAAAGAAAGTGTAAATGTTGCAACACGTCTTTCATACTCAGAACAGTTGAGTATTTGAGTTTACTTGTAGCACTAACACTCACATGTACTGTTGGACAGCTATCTAAACATTTTAAATGACAGCCTGTGCCCATGTGCATCATATGTGGCTGCAACATTTTCTTCAGACTGTGGCTGCTGGCAGACCTGACCTGCGGTAGAAAGTGGCCAGTCCTTCATGCTGCTTCTCTTTGATCCTAAAAACACCATCCAGACCGAAGGCATCCAGAGCTGGAGTCAGACTGTCTGAAAACACCCCTACAGAGTCCAGAGGACACGAAGAAAGTCAGAGAGCAGACATGCACATCCACCCGATGACAGAAAATATGGAGACAAACTTCTTAAGCAACGAGTAATTTCCCGCCATAATTACCCTTGTCGACCTCCTGCAGACAGACGATGTCAGCATTGTATCCGGCCAGCTCCTTCTTGATCAGGTTCTGCCTGTAGTCCAGCTGCAGGGCATAGGGCGCGCAGTACGGGTAAAGCACCGTCTTGGAGAGTTCTGTCTGAGCGTAGACGTCGGCCAGGATGTTGTACGTCACCACCCTCACTGCCGGCCACTCCGCCTCTCTGACGGTGTACGCGTGGCGGTTGTCGAACGTGCACACGCCTGGTCCGGCCTCTACGGCCCCCACAGAGACCAGCTCCTTGGCTGGGCCACTGCGTCCTCCATCTTTTGGCGTGCAGAGCAGCTTGAGCCTGAAGCCGATGTCCTGATTGGACGGGACGTGGACTCTCCCACATCCTACCTCGGTCCAGCTGCCGTCCTGACATGGAAGTTCTTCGGCAGCTTCAGGGCTGTGACAAGAAAGAGAAAAATGACTTTTTAAAAACCTTCTCTTTATGCAGCCCAAATCACAAGCTCTAAATGTCTGTCTGTCTCTCTTTGTCTGTCTGTCTCTCCATCTTCCTGTCTCTCTTTCTGTATGCGTTTGTGTACAAGACCTGGCCAATCTTTCGTGGTTGGTGTCCCACCTTATTTTTTACATATAAAAACGCCACTGTATGTTTTTACAGTGTAATTAATTACCTTGCGTTTGGGGTATTTTCTTTATACCACGTGAACTCGCAGTCCTGGAGGTTCCCAAACTCGACCTCCAGGTTGGGGCAGACGGGGAACCCGGCCAGCAGGGCCACCGGGAGCTCCGCGGTGACGAACGTGGGAGCGTTCCTCCGGATCGAGTATTCAACGTCTCCCACGTGCAGCACGGATCCGTCCCGCCACGCCTCTGAGTTCAGCACCGTGTCGGACACCTCTTCACCCTCGTGGTACAGCTTCACCACGGCGGGCTCCGGCTGCGGTCCCTTGTTGTTGTTCCTCTTCTTCTTCGACTTCTTACCTTGGCCCTTGGCGAGGCCGTTGGAGATCCGGACCAGGACCTTGCCCAGCGGCTCGTCCTGGTCCCGCAGCATGTTCTTGTGGCTGCCGTCGACCAGGCGGAAGGAGATGGTGAGTTTGGGCTCACCGGGGAGACACCTCACCGCGGCGGTGTGGTCCATCTCCATCCTGCCGAGGAGGCTGGTCAGAGTCCTCGGTGAGGAGGCGAGCAGGAGGCGGCGAGGGAGCAGTGCGAGGGCAGCAGATAGGTGGTTCAACATGAAGTCCGCGGCGGCAGGAAGAGGACACTAAAGGCAAAAAACCCACACTAGCTATAATCGTTAAACTACGCCTGTAACGTTATCGGTAAGTCGCGTGGTTCCCTATTTATATATGTCACCTTCCTGACGTCACCTGGTGGTGGAACTACTATACAGTTAGCTACGCTAAATAGCTAACATGCTAACCCGAAGAAGAAACCGGCAAAAGTAGAGAATTGAATTCAAAATGAATAAACCTCTGCTTTAAATGACGTTGAGTTTATTATATTCACACAAGTTGGTATCTGTAAATACTCCCATCAAGTCAGTGCCAGTCGTCTTCTTCTTCTATGAAACATCATCTTCTTCGTTGGTGTTTACTGGTGGTTGACCAGTTTAGAGGCGCATTACCGCCACCTAGTGGAATGGAGTGTGCAGCAGTAGCTTCACTTCTATGAAACATTACTGCCACCCACAAGACATACTATTCAACGTAACATAATTTTAACACACACATTAATTCTACATCCATCTTTTTAACTTTTATTTATATTCTATACATATATTATATAAGTAGTCATGCTTTATTTTCTCTTATTCTTACTGTGCAAGTGACTTTTAATATAATTTTAATCTTGATATTCTTAAATAAATACGCTTATGCATAAATGCAGACAATATAGTACATAATAAAAGCTGAGCTCAATATTATGAATGTTTCATAAATGCTTCTTTTCACAATAACAGAGTTTATTAGGCCGTTTCTATTTTATACTAGCTGTGAGTGAAGTCATGTTTATGTAATCATGTTAAGGTCCCCTGTGTTTGATCATGCTGAATCCTGTACAATGTAACCTTTGACTGAATTAATTTTGGCCTGATTGCCTTAACTAAGGCATTGTTGTTGTTGTTGGACGTCATCAGAAGATGCTGACCTTTGCTTTGAGAATAAAATCATGCAAGATACTAACTGAAAGAAGCAACATCGACCAAAGGAGGAGGACCAAGACACGGTTTAAAGAGAGAGAACAGATTCCCATCGGGGTGCATATTACAAACTAACCTCTTTTGTTTGTGTACCCCACAAGAGATTTTGTGTCGTACCTCATTGTCAGAGTGGGTTCACAAAATTGCCACAACAAAAAATATAGATAAAACAAAACATGCATTTTTATTTATATTTTATTAAATTTTTTATAAAGACAAATGCAGAAATTCACTAAAAGGAATATAAAAAAAAACACTAGAAATGTACATTTAAAAAATCTAATCCTGAGCTTGACGTGTACCATCCCACTAGAGGTTTGGTGTCAGTTGTCAGCATCAGTCAGTGTCTCTTTTTGAAGTGTCTAATCATCCCCTTGGCTACTCTACAGTATATTTTTCTCAGCGTCGTTTTCCAGACAGCAGTGTTCGGGCTGTTCGGGGCTTTGGGGAAAGTAGACGTCGGCCTTGTGTTCGTCGTCGTGCTCGATGTGTTTCAGGTGGACGACCATGTGCAGGGCGTAGGCCAGGACCAGCAGCAGGATGAGGGAAGTGATGAGGCCCATCAGGATGGCCGGCGTCATGAAGGTGGCGCAGACGGTCGCAGGAGAAAATGTACCGGAGGTGACGTTGAACGCCTGGATCTGACGAGGAGACAGGGACATTTTGAAGATCAAATTCATAGTGTGACGGTTCAGAATTCAAGTTTATCGTCAGCATACAGTGAAATAAATCCTCTTAGGATTCAGGGTGTGTAAGCATAGTTCAAATCCAAACAAACATTCAATGCAGATATTATATCAGTGTCAAGTGGTACTGGAAAATAACTATTTCCATGCAAATAAATAAATAAAACTACCCCAAGCTTCAGTCAATTTTGTTTAAACCTGCAATAACCTGGACAGGTACCTGGAAGTTGGTGAAGGTGACGCTCCAGCGGCGGGCGTGGTCGGTGCTGGGCAGCAGCAGGGCGCTGTAGCGCTGCAGGCTGCTGACGTGGAGGCAGTGGTAGGAGGAGGAGGCCGGAGCGTACACGTCGCTGGCGTTGAACACGGCCTCCTCAGAGGTGTTGTAGAGCAGAGACACGCTGTCCACCGAGAACCACCACTGACCCGAAGACTCGTAGAAGGTGTTGGACAGCTGCAGTCTGACAACAGAGGCACGACAGGAGACCTTCAGTCCAAATTTTACAGTAAACGTTTCAGCTGCTTGCATGGCTGTAGACCTTTAAGCTTTAAAAGGTACCATGTGGAGCTTTTTAACTCTAGTAGCGCAGTGAGCAGTTTTGATATGAGTAGGACCCCTTTTTCCTTTGTGCCAATGGTCTCGCATTATTCCACTGATCTACAGGAGGAGGTGATGCACTAAGAAATGCAACACACCAACAAAGAAGAAGATTGCAAGCTAACATGAATTTAAACAATGGAGGTCTTAAATGGTTTAAAAATAAAAATGGCTTTGCAAATGTTTTATGAGGAAGGAAATGCAGTCAACAGATTTGTTAGGACCAAAATGTGTTTTGGTGAGTAACATTAAGAAGAAGTTAGATCTGTCTTATCAGTGTTACCGCCTCTTTTACATAACATTTGATCGCATATTTGTCTTGATAAACATTATATGAAGTTATGTTTTTGTGCGTGATTGTCAGACATGTTGTATGACTGACCTGATGGACAGGCCTCTCAAATCCTCCACATCTCCAAACCTCATGATCAGCCTGGTGAAGACAGACAGACATCAGAAAAATCATTTATGTTTTCTGATGCTTTTAAAGGTTTGTGTAAATCAGACAGACAGGTAGACAGTCGGGTCACTCAGACAGACAGGTGTACGTACGTGGCCTTGTCCTGGCGGCAGACAGACTGGCTGGTGTCAACAGGTTTCTGAGGAGAAAAGGCTCTCTCTGTCAGGTCCAGCTGCTTCTGCTTCTCATAGCGGAGAGACAGCTTCCTGGCCTGGAACAGGACGCACGGCTCCCCATCGGACAACACCTGGTAGACGGGGACAACAGTATTACTGGACAACACCTGGTGGACGGGGACAACAGTATTGACTGTGTGTTGTGAGAGATGTTTGAATATTTTCTCAGCCATCAGTGTCTCTACAGTGTTTAGCTGGTAAATCATCTTAAGACAACCCCACCTTGAGGGGAGGGAAGGGAACTGCAACTCCTGGCGTCTGAAGTATCTTCCTCCGAGACACATCTGGAGACTGAAGAGAAGGCTTGAAAGAGAGAGAAACAGAGAGAGAAAATACTTGTCCTACAGTTCTTGATTGAAACACAGCTGACTGACAGAGAGCTCATGATTCCAATCTGATTGTATTTGTATATTAAAATAAAAACCTGCATCCCCATACTAACCTCTAATCCTCATACCGTGTTTGCTCCTCTCCTGCTATACTTCCTTCCTTAATTCCTTTCCTTCAACTGCTCTTAAGGAATGGAAATCAGATGATTTCTTTCTCAGCAGTGAAACTCTCTTTGAGTGTCCTCGCTGAATCTTGCTCACTTTTACTAACACACAGTTTTGAATGCATTGCTGTATTTTACCACCACCATTTGTTTGTTTTTACCTCTAATTAGTATCAATACTTCTACTTGAGTAAAACACTGTTCTGCTCTCCTCCTCTCACAGTTTACCTGCAGTTGTCTGAACGGTTGGTCTGCAGACATCAAACGCTCCTCCGTCCACATCCCTCCATCACTATGTGCCATCTCTTCATCTGGAGAGACAATAACAGGATAGATTCCCTCATTTTATGAATTAAACCACATAAAATATATACTTAGAAGCCCCTTGGGCAAATACACATATCTAAAAACCTATATATATATATATAAACAAAGACTTTTGTTTGTAGTTTTCTGAAAAGTTTACATTTTGGAGACACTAGGTTGCCTCTGACAACAGCAGTTAGAGTAATAACGTTTTTGGAGTCCTGCTGATTTGCTGGTACTTCTACTTCTGTGAAGGCTTCTGTAGTTATTTCTAAAAATGTAGGTTAATTTAGCTAGTTGGGTAAATGTATACTTTATATATTAAGTACTGAAATTACAGTACTGAAAGAATATGCTACATGACTGTTGGGTTCTTTTAATCTTCCGTTGTTGGTGTTGTTTTGAGTAGTTTTCTATTAGATCGATACACACAAATGATTCATTGATTGTTATACATTATTTCCCAACTATGAGCATAAGGAGCAACTACCGAACAATCCATCAGAGGGGTTTATGGGAAGGTAGTAGATTATCAAAACACAATGAATTATTAATATTATTAATATTTAGTATTTAAGGTGTGGGGATGTTTCTAAAGATAGATATAGATATAGATATAGATATAGATAAATGATACTCACCATGGTCTGGAGAGACAGCAGCACTGTGAACAAAAGTGGCAGGAAGATCAATAAATAAATAAATGTTTATCATTTATTTTACTTTTCCCACTTTTAATTTAACACAGCTTCCTGTTTTAATTGATTTGATTCTCTCTTTCATTGATCAACATTCCTTTCTGTTTTTATTCAGGTCACATATTTAATAAATGATCACATCTGACACTAAATGTCTGTCAGTTCTGAGGGTGTGTTTGAGATATTGTTTAAATATGAATGTATAAATATCTTCTTTTCTTTTTATTTCTCACTTTTTTCATTTCTTCTTCTAATTAAGAAATAGTGAGATTTGTTTTCATTTATTATTTTTTATATTCTAGATTGTATTTATTTGCATTTCTATCAGTTGTAAAGAAATACGGTCAATATTAGCAATTTTTGAAATAATTTTACAATCACTCAATTAAAATCTAATTCTGACTCATTATCATTTGACAGTTGGCCAATGTGACAAGAAATATGGCTAAATCCAAATATGTTGATATGTTATTATGGGAAAACATAAACAATGTTGACATGTTAAAAGAACCTTGCACATAAATAAAGTTGTCTAACTCAGATTAAAGATTCTTCTTTAAATAAACAGTAATACACTATAATGATAGTGTCTAATAACAGAAAAGAAACAAAAACAAAAAGAAACGTCCAGTTACAAGATATATATATTTGGTTATAAGCCAAATAAATAATTGTTGAGAACTACTGATGGTTGCTTGTCAAATTATAGAAAATATAAGGTAACATCATGACAATATGTTAAATTGCCCTGATAAATAATGAGGTTTAGAAACAGAGGAGCGAGGGAAGATGATCACCAGATGATCCTGTGAGGTTTTGACTACCCAGAATGCATCTCGTTAGTCTAGTGACCCAGTCGTCTACCTGGTGGATTAGAGTTTAAGAGACCAGACAGAGTGATCAGTCTGGAACAGAGAAGTTCTGTTGCTGCGAGGACCCACTCTGATCTTATACAGTATTATGGTTACAGACTCTCTCTCCACCTCCCTACACCCATATTTTGAGTGTAATTAATTTACCAATAGAACAGAAAATAATTAACAAATATATTATTATTTTGTCATAAATAATAAAAGTTAAAGATGAATCTGACTGATAGCATTACTTTTTAAATAGTCTATTATGATATAATATTATGATAACATTGTTATCGTGATTTTCTTTTGTTTTGATAATCGTGTAGTAACAATCTGTTATTGTGACAGCCCGTCGCCATGTTGAGAGCCGTGTGGAGGCAACCCCTCACTCTGTTTTCATAGATACGCTCTGAATATGGAATTTAGCACCTTCAATAGAAAAGGTAACTGAATTCGTACTCTCACATTTAAACCAAAATAATACTTTCTGTGCCCATTTGGTTACAACAGTCTGTGTAATAAGACAAGATAAGAACTGTATTGATCACACACCAATTCAATAACGTAATAATAAAGTAGCCTGATGAAATACAAAATAGTCTGATATGAATGAGCCACGTGCACACTCCCCCTCTGTCCACGGATGTTGTGCCTCTCAGTATATGCAGAATAAAACATTTGTCTCAGCACATACTGAATGTATTATAAATGTGCTTTGATTAGAACAAGAGGCATAGAGAAGACAAATCCTCCCGACTCACTTGCAGCCAAAAAAAAGGTTTAGCTCCTCTTGTTTCATCAGAGCCGGACTGTGGATTGTGGGATTGCATTGATTATATCATCATACAATCACGCCTAGCACCACACACACACACACACACACACACACAGACACACACAGACACACACACACACACACACACACACACACACACACACAGACACACAGACACACACACACACACACACACACACACACAAAGGATGCGGTGGCTCTGCAGCCAAAAGGAGATTTTGCAGCTTCTCCCTCCTTTTACAATCAGCAGCTGCCGACTATAACAAATGACAATCTACAAACAGCTGCCTTTCTCCAGCAGACACAGAGAGACAGTTTCGTTCCCCTTAAACAACGCTGATATCGAATGACTCTGCAAAAGCCTGGATTATGCAGACAGACTTCTTTTTTCGGGTCCAATGCCAACGTTTGTACAATTCTCGCTTTCTGCTACGAAATTATGGTTTGGGAAAGATCATGGCTCTGGCAAATAAATGGTTGTGGCATGCTTAGAAGGTAACTAAAACACGGCCACGGTTAATAAAAATAAGAATTCAGGTTTGCAACAGAACAGACAAACGCCTGCATGAAAGCCAGACGTGCGGCCACATAACTGCATGCTGGGATACTGGTTGGTATGCATTTGAGTCCAATATTCATTATTTTAGCTCTAATTTAGGGACAAGCCTACAGAGAATTCTCACCAACTCTGCAGATACACAGAGGTTGTTGCTATTTTTTCATCTTTTTGCCACATTTACTGTTTATTTCAGTCTCAAATTAGCATCATCGGATAAACCCACTGTCCTCTGACTGCTCAGAGCCAAACAGCAGACACACAAAATTAGAGATTAGCTGGTGAAGATAGTGGAGCATTTAGCAGGGTGCTTATATTTATGCCAGGAGTTGGTACCAAAAAACAGTTAAAAGGAGAGTGAGTATTTGGATTCATCAGGTACAGAAACAAAACTCCAGCAGGATGATCATGTTGCTCTGAGTCTGCTGCATGTGAAATAACTGTTTACCATCACTAGATGATAATATGTCCAATGTTGGGTTTTTCAGATTGTTCTTCTGTCCCCAAATAACCAAATAAAAATGCACCTTTAAAGAAATAAACACAATGCAACTAGGTCCTGGTGGGACTCACAGTCACAACGCATCAGTAATCTTTGAGCTGACTGTGTCAAGTGTGAAAGATTAGAGCGTCACAAGAGGTCAAAATCAAGAAGCATCAAGGTAAAACATAATCTCTTGTCTCTGCTTCACTTACCCGTCAGCAGTTTGTTGGTCGAGGCAGGTTGATGGTTTTGGATGCAGGAGAAGGAGAAAGAGGAAGAGGAGGAGGATGCAGCAGTGTTTCCATGGTGAAGCCATCGTGGTGGTGTTCAGAGAGGGATGCCAGCACACACTCTCTCTCCTCCGTCTCTCCCCTAGTAATCTACTTTAATCAGCCCACCGTCTTTAAACCCCCCTGACAGACGGATGAATCAGCCAATCAGGGCAGAGCACAGGCATGAAAGGGGTCGAGAGAGCCCCGCCCCCTGGTTTCCCCACATTTTCTCATTTTCACTTCAGCTCAAAATACATTTAATTTCAGCGGATTACAGGGCATCACAATGACGAGTGTGCAGACAGAACAACGTATTGAAGATACACTTGAGAAGTGAAATTGCCTTGAATCTGCAATTTTTCAGACATGGAATACAATCATGGCTGGCTTCTCATTAATTTAACAATTGATTGTATTATTCTACTACCTCTTTTATAAAGTAGGATACTGCACAAGCAAAGAATAAACAAATATTAAGTTGTGACTCATTTAGTTTGTTCACATTCTGCAAGAGTGTTGATGGATAATTGAGAATAAAGAGAAGGACTGCTGGTCTGAATATTACTGTGGTTGGACAATTAAACTATTTGTTGCTGCAGGGAAACAAGACTAAGACCAGTGGTGTAATGTAACTAATATATTTCCTCAAGTGCGGTATGTAAGTACAATTTTGCAGTACTTGTACCTGCATTGTGTGCTATTTTATACTTCTTATACAAAACTAAGAATAAAGCAAAACAAATGATTCACATAAGTTAAATAAAATACAACACTAAATTCACATATTGCAGGTAAAAAAAAAGTAAGTCTCAAATAATGTTAAAAAGCTGAAACGTTTGGACTAACCTATAGAAATCTAAATGTATAGAAGTCATCAGAATAAAAGTATTCAAATGATTTGTTCTGTATCAAAAATAAAAGCATACAATGAATCGTCATCGTTTTACCAATGGATGCATACCGTAACCTTCGAGTAATCATTTTAATCAGGCATCTTCTGTAGACACTCCCAGCCGGGGTCCTCAGACTAGACATTTTGCCGCGGTGCATCTTGGGTCCTTCCTTTCGATCCCAGGCTCGCTTCTGCAATCATGGGTACGGCCTTTACTTCACCCTAAATATTCAATTATTCTGTTCACTGCTGACATTTTTCACGTCTATGTCGTTTATGAATATCTTACAAACTGTTTTCGATGCGTTTGCGCTGGAAAAAACTCCAAAGATTACTTAAACACGGACCGTTTTTACGGTTCTCTCTTCCCGCAACGTGGAGCGGCCATAGCACATCTGAGCTGCGTGTTAGCATGGCTAGCGTAGCATACGTCCCGTTTACACCATAAATTGTTAATAATTACAGTATGTAACTAAACAGCTAAATAACTTGATGTCCTTTGCGATCATGTATTACGCTTCAGACTGATTGTTGGTAATGTCGGTTAGCATCATGCTAACACCGCTCGCAGCTAATGTCCAAAAGCTTCGTTAGCTTGTCTCTGTATGGTTGTCACAATTGCGGCAGGTTCTTTGGGGAAATACCGCTGTTAAACCCCCAGACGGCATTCATGTGATTTATAATGTTCATGTTTGCTCACTATTGGTGAACAGTAAAGACAAATGTATTAAACCGCAGTGGCTGTAAAGCTAACTGTAGATAGTTCCACACACAAATTATTAGATTATTTTACATCTTCAATTGTTTTGTAGTTGGTGTGAATTCAGGCTTGATATAGATCTGATTGTTTTGTGAAATATGCTGTCAGCACACACAATGATGCTGTATTTGTTGTAACATTTATAGAAAATCACAAATTTAAGCATTTATTTTTGTGTCAAAGTATTTTGACTGATGTGAAAACGCTTACCTTGCACTTCAGAGGCTACATAATGACATCCCAGGTCTTAGAGTTTAAATACAATTAAATGTAGTTTGAGGTTTAAGCAACCGTGTTTCTCATTTACATGTGTATGAAATCGGATTAATGGAGGCAGTTGACAATGATGTGGTTGCTGTATCACCCAATCACACTTGATGTTACAAGTCAGAAGTTGTTCATAGCATAGTGGTGGTGATGCTCACTCACTTTTAACCCTGTATATTTAAGATAAAATGTGTGACCAACAGAAAAGGAAAACATTTTTTTCAGTTGCATAATTGTCGTAGGATAGATTCTCTGTTCTACTGCAGCAGTGTGTGGTTTGGAGACATTTAAGCATTTCAAATATATGGGAAGAATGCTTTGTTGAATGTCTACAAGGCTGCATTGGCTCTAACATTATTTGTCTTTGTCTCCCAGGAAAGTGTCGTGGTCTGCGCACAGCCAGGAAGCTCCGTAACCACCGCCGTGAGCAGAAATGGCACGATAAACAGTACAAGAAAGCCCATCTGGGCACGGCCCTCAAGGCTAACCCCTTCGGAGGAGCCTCCCACGCCAAGGGCATCGTTCTTGAGAAAGTGTGAGTACCAAGAGACCTGCTGAACCATAAAAGATGGAGTGATGGCTGATAACAAAACACGGGTCATGGACAGCTCGTCGTTTTAGACTTTTGATTTTTGCCACTTAGACAAAGTCGACCCCTCAATGGTCCATTCAAAAGCATCTTAACCAGAGAGCTTGATTCAAACAGTGACATTGGATGTTAATAACTCAAGTGACCCGGGGGTGCTGACAAAGTTGTTCTCGGTTGTCAATGTCACCAGGGAAACGTCAGTCTTTCCCTCATCATACCTACTGGAAAGTCATAGTTATGTTATTTCTGTGAAGTACTGCATTAAGTCTTTTACTAGTCTTTAAGGTAATTTGAACTGTTTTCATGTTAAGTTTAAGTTTGTTAAAGTGTTTTTTTCCCCGTCTGCAGCGGTGTTGAGGCTAAGCAGCCCAACTCTGCCATCAGGAAGTGTGTGAGAGTTCAGCTCATCAAGAACGGCAAGAAGATCACCGCCTTCGTCCCCAACGATGGTTGCCTCAACTTCATCGAGGTAAATACCCGCCCATTAAACTAAGTGTATACTAATTGTATTCCAGGTTCAGCTAATTTAATCTGCTCAGTTTTTCCCAAATCTACATGTAGATGCGTGTTTCTTATTTTACTGACCACCCTTGCTCCTCTCTCCTCCCCTGCAGGAGAACGATGAGGTTCTGGTGGCAGGATTCGGACGTAAAGGTCACGCCGTTGGTGACATTCCTGGCGTTCGCTTTAAGGTAGTCAAGGTGGCCAACGTGTCTCTGCTGGCTCTGTACAAAGGCAAGAAGGAGAGACCAAGGTCATAAACAGTTGAGGCAGAAAATACAATAAACACATTTTCAATTACAGTCTGGTTGTTTCGTGTTTTAATTATTGGTCACAAATGTTACTTTTACAAGACTTAAAAAGCATGAAATGTTTACACTAGTACGGATTGTAGCAAAGATCTTTTTAAAAGTGTAGACGGGACGAGCTGGGGATCAAACCACCAACCCTGTGGCCCTAGCTGGGGGGTTTCAAAAGCAAGTTTTAAGACCTTTAATATTATACTTTAACGATTAATATATACAGTAATTAATGAACTACTTTGATTATAAATGAAATACTTTTTCTAAAGCAAAAATGCCAAATGTCTCTGGCTCCACCTCTAACATCACCTGGGACTCTTCATGGACAAAACAATTTAATCTGAAAAGTAGTTGTCGGATGAATCAAATACACTGCTCAGAGTAATCCAGTCATGATCTGTCCTGCAGTGTCTCACTGAATATCTGCTAATCAGTTCACTTCAACTCTTCTGGCGGTAAATATAGTAACATGTGTCAGATCCCCCCTCAGCCTGAGTGCTGCAACCAAACGGCTGAATCATGGAGGTCGAGAGCTCACACGAACCTCCAGAGTCTTTCCCTGCAGAATTGAGACACTTTAATGACACTATTCCAGGACAAAGAATTTGATTTAGAGTATAACTCGCGTGTATTTGCAGTGCTTTACGATTAAAACACTGGAACATGAATTCATTGACGGAACCCATGCAGACATAAAGCTCTGGTTTCAGTCACGGGTCAGATACCTCTCCTCCTCCTCCTGCTGCCGTCTACAGCAACAACAACAACAGATCCTCTTTAATCTGCAGGGACTCGAACAGCCGAGTAGAGGAAACCAAAACGACTCTTCAACACAAACCCACAAGGTAAAGAAACACAGTGACGTCTGTCAGCACAAAAACCTACAGCCAGCGAACCAAAGAGACAAACACAACGGGGTGTGACAGTATAACACCATTAATATCAGTTACTATGATTCTAAGGGATGTTAGCAGCACTACAGTTAATTAACTGCTAAATTAAAAATAACAGCTGTGAGCTTCTTAAATAATGTACTATGATTATTAACTCAAATATACTGATGGTGCTCCTGTCTGTAACTCACTCACACTTGTCAGTTTTGTTCAATACCATAAATAAGCAAATGTACTCTGTAGGATACCCATCAAGCTTAATAAGTACCGTTAGAACCTGAAACACAGACGTGTTGAAACTACTGTTTGGTTTAGGTTTGGTAAGATTATGTTATTGTGGCTTCTTACTTTCTAGCACTGAACGTTCGTGTCCACATACGTTTACTGTACTTTTGGGAAATCTTACAGCATGCAATTATATTTTGGCCAAACAAACAGTGGTTATATACTCCATCTCTTTAACAGAATACACAGAATATATATATATATATACACAGTATATATAATGGGGATAAAGTGGGCAGAATATGAATTCACAAAATCAGGAAAAGTCTGTATTTGACAGCAGAAATAGACGAGAAACAATCCGGTTTTAAGATGTTTTTTAAAGTTGTGCGGTTGTGTGAAACGGTTTAACCAGTTTGGTGCGTAAGAACCTGACTGGTCTGCACAAACACCTTTGAGATGATCACCGCCTGTGATCCAGACCTGATCAGTGTTGGACCTTTACTGATGCTCTTGTGGCTGAATGGGAACAAATTCCTGCATCCTGGTTCAGAAATCTGGTGGAAAGTCTGAAACCAGAAGAGTGGAGGCTTTCATAGCAGCAGATTAATGCCGACTATCACGTCCTGTTTCAGCGTTCAGGGGTCCACTCACCTATCAACATGTAGGGTTCATAACGTACTGCAGAAGGATCGGATTTAAACCAACACCGGCCTGCTGATCACACACAACTTCAGTGAAATATGCCTTTTTGAACAGGGCCATCGTCTTCATCATGGAGTTTGTGCGATTTGGGCTGCAGGAGGATGATGAGGATGAAGACGAGGACGCAGCGACTCAGTACATGATCGAACAAAGTCTTCTCGAGAGCAACAAACAGAAGGAAGCTCAGAAACCAAGGTCATGAATACTTCTCTCTCTATCTTCCTGGTTTGTTTTGGTGAAATGATCAACTCCTACATGATGGAAGTTCTGCTCTTTCCTTTACTGTCCTGTTACTGGATTTGCAATTTTCCCTTTTTGTTTATTGAAGTTTATATTCTGAAACAAATTTTGTGTAAATTTGAGTTTCTTCCACGAACCGAAAGAACTACAATTTTAACACAAAAGACATCAAAAAGATGAAAAAATTGAGCATAAATATAAAATATAAAGCTTTATACGTTTCCCTTTAACCACAAATTAGTTCATAATAAAAAGAAAAGCTTTTTATTTTTTTTCTTTGAACACCAACCAGTTGTTAAAGTCATTTATATTATTCTTATATTTATCTTTCACACGCCCATTTTTTTTTAGAGATTAGAAATTTTATTTACAATAAATAAAAAATATTTTAATCCCTTTTATCAACTGACTGGAGGTGAAGGAAACTCATTTTGTAACCAATTCATTATACACTCCATTGAATTATTTAATTAACATTATTATTTCTCAGCAGTTTTTAAGATGAGCTGAGTTTTGTCAGAAGACCCGAACCCAACTTTCCAGCGGGGAAATGCTTCTTTAATCTGTAAGAACTGGAGATGTTGAGTGTTGTAATTAGTTACACTGAATAGTTAGTTACTTTTCCAGTTACTTTTTGAACCAATATTATCCCCAGCAGGTGAAGCTCTTCAGATCAGTTTCACAGAAGTTAATTCTACTTTGTGTTTAATTTAACATCTTCTTTGCTCACAGCTCCGGGCCGGAGTGTGCACACAGCAGCCCGATCTTCACAGCTATAAGACAAGGTGAGGATACAAGGTGAGGATACAAGGCTTGTATCCAGGTGAATGCTTTTGTTGTGGTTTACTATAAAATAATACAAATTAAACTGTCAGGTATACATTTTAAGATATCCTTAGAACTCATGATGTATTTTCTGGATTTAGTTGTGGTAAAGTTGATTCAATTATTTACTTTTTTAGTTTCTGATGGCTGCTTTTCACTGACATTACAGCTTAAACGCTCTGTAAATAACTAATTCTGTGTTCCTCTTCTGAAGATTCTGAAACAAGAAGCAGAAAATTAACATTTTATAATAAAAACACAATGTCACGATGGCTCCCTCGAAATTTGCATTTATTTGACGGACATTTTTTCTTTATTTTAATAATAAAAAACAATAAATAACAAACAAATACATTATTTTTGACTCAAAAAGTAACTAATGTGATTTCAGTTGGACTTTAATATCTAGTTTATTCTTTTTCTTAGTGGGTTATTTTTTATTTTAAAGGGAAAGAGTATTTCCGACCTCCTAATAATATAGAAAGGGACAGAAGTTGACATATTTACTGCTGCTGACCCTCCGTCCCTCCAGGTAACGAGAAGCTCTTAGAGGATCTCATCGTCCGACAGAGAGACGAGTTCTCACAGACAGACAGCCGAGGTTGGACTCCTCTGCATGAAGCAGCAGCTCAGAGCAACCAAACCATCCTGGAGCTCACATTCAAAGGTTTGCATCCGCTTGATACTGATTGTGCACAGCTTCACAATAACAAAACACCCAAATCAATGAAACAGAAGCTTTACCAGATCATACAGTGGAGCGTCACGTCCTCCAGTTTCAGGCTCAGACTCCGTGGAGAGTCGCACTTTTCGTGGTCAGACTCCTCTCCTCCTGGCGGTGGAAGGAGGTCTGATAGAAAACGCCTCCTTCCTCCTTCAACATGGAGCCCAGCCGGACAGTCAGGACCAGGACCAGGACTCAGCGCTGCTCGTAGGTAGGCTGACCAAAGCTTCACTGCCTGTTTCCCTCAGTGTGGACTGAACTCTAAAAACTGTTTCATAAAAAGTCCTATAAATTGTTGCTATAATTCATATTGAAATACTGAAACACAAGCTGCAGACATTCTGTCACAGTTTAAACATATTTGCCGTCCTTCTGATTAATTCCTTCATTTAAACTGAAACAAACTGCAGCGTGCTGAGGAAGTACTCTGATCCTTTACTTCACTAAAAGTAAAAGTTCTGCATCTAAAATGTTATTTGAGTAAAAGTATGTAAGTACAATCAGGAAACTGTTCTGAAAGTATTAAAAGTAAAGTACTCATTCTGAGGATGAATGTCCTGCGACTGTTATACTATCTATTATATCATTAGATTATTATTATTCACGGTTTATGTAAAAGCAGGATTTTACTGTTGTAGTTGGTTGAGGTGGAGCTCATTTTCATTATGAATCAATCTGCTGATTATTTTCTCCATTAATCAATCGATTGTTGACGCCGTCAAAATGTTTGTTTGGTCCAACCAACAGTTAAAACTTCAAAGTTATTAAAAATCTAATTTTAATTATTAATATAATTCTGTTATCAAAATAGTTGCCATTTAATTTTCTATCAATCAACTTATTGATAGTATAGTAGTATAGTTTATAACAAAGCATGTTTTATGAGCACTTCACATGTGTTTTATGAATACATTTTATTTGTAAAGTAATTAGCAGCTAAAACTGTAGTGGAGGAAAAAGTACATTTCCTTCTGCGTTGTATTAGAGTAAAAGTATAAGTGGTATGATAATATGCAATACTCAAATACAAGTATACGTCAAATTTGTGCTTAAGTACAGTACTTTGAGTAAACGTACTCAGTTACTTCCCACCACTAATAAGCGGTGGCTACAAACTGTATGTTGTTTACATTTGTTTACAAAATAAAACAACATTTTGCTTCTTTTCATCGTCATCGTGTTTGACTGCTTCCCTTCTGCAGCGATCCGTTCAGACCGCGCTGACCTGATGAAGCTGCTGCTCCAGCGGGGCTCCTGGGTGAACCAGGCGGGCTGCCACGGCCGCCGTCCCCTCCACGAGGCCTCGCGGCTGGGTAAGACGCCGCTGGTGACGCTGCTGCTGGAGGCCGGAGCGCAGACGGACCCTCGGAGCGACTACGGCCTCACGCCGCTGGCACTGGCCGCTCAGGCCGGACACCTGGAGGTGGTGGAGACGCTGCTGAGGAGAGGTGAGAGAGCAGGGACGTCTGGGAGCAGAACAAGAGTCCTCAAAGTTCAACATTTTACAGCTTCTTATCAAACCTTTCCTTATTATTTTACCTGCAGTTCTTAAGTACATCTATGCAGTATATCAAAAAGTACAGCCACTGAAGTACTTGCTTACTTGAATATTTGTGTTTATTTTGCTACTTTATTCTTTAGCTTTCAGTGGCAAATATGGTACTTTATACTTCTCTACATGTATTTGATTGTTAAAGTTACTGGTTACTTTGCAGATTAAGATTTTAAAAACACAACATATAATCAGTTGATAAAAACATGACTTATTGACATATATATATATATATATATATATATAGTGTATTAACTAGCCTCACCTCAACCAGCGAACCAACTTAAATGCTGCTTAGATTAATGCACCACAGTACTTTCACTTTTGATACTTTAATACCTGGTCCTGTCATCAAGTGGCTAACTTACTTTCTCTTTTTTTTTAAACTCAATTCCCTCTTGTTGTCCGTCCTGCAGGGGCGGACGTCCTGTCCCAGGCGCAGGACGAGGCCTCCATCTTGTACGAGGCGTGTTCGTCAGGAGATCCAGAAGTCATCAGTCTGCTGCTGGAATACGGCGCCGACGCCAACGTGGCCAAACAGACGAGACACATGCCGATCCACCGCGTCGCACACCAAGGACACCTGCAGTAAATGTTAAATATTACATCACATTTCATGAGTCAGTTGTTGTGTTTTATTCTGTAAAGTGGTTGTAAACTATATCATCAGATGGAGGTGTGTGTGTGTGTGTGTGTGTGTGTGTGTGTGTGTGTGTGTGTGTGTGTGTCTCAGAGCTCTAAAGCTGCTGATTCCAGTCACTTCTAAGGCAGAAGTCAACGACATCGGGATAAGTCCTCTACACTCTGCTGCTGCAGGAGGACATCCACACTGCATCAAGGTAGGTGTGTGTGTGTGTGTGTGTGGAAAGTAACTAAGTACATTTACTCAACTACTGTACTTCAGTACAAGTTTTAGGTACTTGTACGTTACTTGAGCATTTTCATATTCAGAGCATCAAAAATTATAATACAGTAATATAATAATTATTATTTTGGAATAAGACATTCTGCATTAAAAGTACTTTTACTTTTGTTACTTTAAAGTAACAATATGTAGGATTTAGTGGCATCTAGCGAGGATACTTTTGTACTTTTACTGAATTTGTCTGTTAAACACACAACTGAATGTCCCTCCTCCCCATCTCCCATCAGGCCTTGCTGGACGCAGGTTACGACCCCAACTACATGCTCCATCCCTGGGCTCGGCGCAGCTATGACGACGAGAGGAAATCGGCGCTCTTCTTCGCGGTCTTAAATAACGATGTGCCGTCAGCCAAACTGCTGCTGGAGGCCGGGGCCATGGCCAACCAAGACCCAATCAAATGTCTGCAGGTACCCTTGCGTGCGTGTGTGTGTGTGTGTGTGTGTGTGTGTGTGTGTGTGTGTGTGTGTGTGTGTGTGTGTGTGTGTGTGTGTGCGTGGGTGTGTGTGTTATTACTAAACATTAAAAACCTCAAACCTAATATTCAAAGAAGTTGGGTAACACAGTTTTGGGAAACACAGCAATGCACTTTCTTTCTGAGAGTGAGATGAGAAGATGGATCTCATGTTTGTGTTTGAAGTTCAGAGCTGAAGTCAGGATGTGGTTAGCTTAGCTTAGCTTAGCATAAAGACTGGACGCAGGGGGAAACTGTTAGCCTAGCTCTGTCTACAGTAAAAAAAAATACACCTGCCAACACCCATGAAGCTCACTAATTGTATCTCCTTTGATTAGTCGGCACATAAACGGAAGAGTTTGTGGTTTTACGGGGAGTTATTTGCTTGAACTATCTTTTGACAAACAACAGTTGTTGCAGTGATCGTGTTCAGGTTCCTGAAGTGTTCTTGTCACAGTGAGGTTGCCAGGTTTGGTATCATTGTGCCTGTCAGGGATGTCCTCAACCAAAGACATTCTTAGTTGACTAACCCTCACACTGATTTGTTCACTAATCGATACTTGGCGGATGGATACGCTGTTGGTCGGCCTGTCAGCCCATCACCTCCCTGAGCAGAATCCCCTGTTGCTGATACAGTGACTGTGTCTTTAAGATTTCACTGCGTGTGGGCAACTATGAGTTGATCAACCTGTTGCTGAGGTTTGGAGCCAACGTCAACTATTACTGCAGAATAAACACAACGCACTTCCCGTCAGCGCTGCAGTACGCTCTCAAAGACGAGGTAAACCGTTGCTCTTATTATTGTTATTATTAAAAAAACATTTTATAAAAACATTAGTTTTACGTCACACTGTAAGTACAGTTGTCAGCATTTGCTGTTTTTGTGTTGAATCTGGCCTGCTGTGTGTGTGTGTATGTGTGTGTGTGTGTGTGTGTGTGTGTGTGTGTGTTAGGTGGTCCTCAGGATGCTATGTAACTATGGTTACGATGTGGAGCGTTGCTTTGACTGTCCCTACGGTAACGGCTCCCACAT
The DNA here is from genome assembly GCF_050575085.1 of Anarhichas minor. Classification (NCBI taxonomy): domain Eukaryota; kingdom Metazoa; phylum Chordata; class Actinopteri; order Perciformes; family Anarhichadidae; genus Anarhichas; species Anarhichas minor. The sequence continues at coordinate 3,659,802 of NW_027466467.1, read as the reverse complement.
CCCTGAAGACTACGAGGGATGGAGCAACTCCGTGATCAAAGACACCAAGGTAACGTAAAGTTCATCAGTAGAGCTCGCTCAGTGTTAAACTAACTGAAACATAAACTAGGAGCTGAAAAAGTTGCCTTGCTAATATAAAAAATACTCTTAAACCTAATTTTCCTAAATGTCCTAGAAAGGGTCAGATGTGGTATATTTAGGTTGAGAGGTTCCCTGTCATAGCTGTTGGAAAAGTTTAAATGTTGACCTGCTGTTGGCTAAAAGAGAAGTCACAGGATCTATTCAAAGGAATAGTTCACCCAAACATATCAATATAAGTTGTATGTAGTACTCCCTCTGTCAGTATTATTAGTGTCATCTTTTGCTTCGCTCTCCAAAACACTATTTGATTAAAAACGGACCGTCGAGAGCCGAGGCAAGTGAGTACTATATCAAAATGATATTGATTTTAGGTGAACTATTCCTTTTAAAAATCTTAAACCAACTGTATCATTAACGATGGTCCCAAAAATTCCTAAAAATGTACCTGCTGGTGTCACTAAAACAGAAGTCAAAGGATCTCCAAAGTTATTAATATTTATCCTCTGGAGACAATGAATGTTAGCAACAAAGCTCAGACAAAAAATAAAATCCAATTTCCTGCATGTACGACTCAGAGGATGTTAAACTCGTCGCAGTCTATTAATGTTAAAGTTATAATACTTTGAATCATTCAGTCATTTCAGAACGTGTGTCATGAAGCTCATTCAGACCTACCTGGACATGTAAAACCTCTTCTGTTGTCCTTCTGTCAGTGCAGTTCTGCGAGGTGATCACCGTCTACTGGCTGAAGGACCTCTCCGGTCAGGTGGTCCGCGTCATGTTGGACTACCTGGATCACGTGCCCTTGTGCTCCAAGCTGAAGGCGGCTGTGATGGAGCAGCAGCAGTGGCCCGACATCTGCAGGCTGCAAGGTTACATTTAAATCAAACTTTATTAATCCCTGCAAACAAAAACACACATCTGGTGGTCTCCGGTAATGTTTCCTCCTCCTCCTCCTCCTCCTCCTCGTCCTCTCCAGAGAACGCTCGCTGTCTGCAGCATCTCTGCCGTCTGCGGATCCGTCGTTGTCTCGGTCGCCTCCGCCTGCGATCGCCGGTCTTCATGAGCTTCCTGCCGTTGCCGGTGCGACTGAAGGACTACGTCCTGCACCGGGAGTACGACCTGTACGGCCAGCAGAGCAGCACACCGGGGTGATGCAGGAGGACTAAAATAACAGAAAATAGTTAAATATGAACATGTAGTCTAATTTAAAAATCACACTTTAAAGTTTTGATTTGATTGTATTGTCTTTTTCTATTAAAATCAATGTATTTCCCTTCCTGAAAGACAGTGTGTGATGTTAGTGTCTGTGATTGTGTATATTTTGATAAAACATTTGAAAGTGAAATAGAGACTTGGAGGATAAAATCCACTGTGAACCAAGAACTAAAAGTCTTATTTCCATAAAAGGATAAACAAATAACAATAAAAGGATGTCAACAACAACAAAAATTGTCTCACATTTGTTTCAGATATCTTTTTGTCAGATTTAATTAGTATTTGTCACATTTGTTAACACAAAAGTGCGTTACGTTTTGTTATGTTTACTTCATCACAATGTGATTCTACTGAAAGGAAATAAATGATTATTTATTATCCTGCTGCTTGTTGTCTTTATTGGTGATAATACAAACCTGCACATCCCAGAGATTTTAATCTGATTTAGAGTTAATATGTTTCTGTCATCAGGAGATCTCTACTACCAGCTGTTGATATTCTCGGTTCCCAGAGGATGTTCCTCTAGCGCCACCATCACCACTTTGTATACAAGAAATATCCAGATCGTTAAAAACAAGAATAAGATAATGTCAGAAGTGTTTTGTTCAGACAATAATTTCAAGAATATTGTGATTAGTGAATTCATAACTTAAGTATAAAATTATGATCAAAATTACGATTGTGTGCTTTAATTCAAATATATATTACAACAGGTGTTCGTGTCATGAGGCTATCCATATATGGAACTAGATTTGTCTCAATACGTTTTGATCAAAAAATATATAATTTGAGAGATAATTTGAAATTTAAAAATTATCTATAAAGCACATTCTCATTGTTTTAAAGATACAAATAAACTATATCATAAAGTATGAGGTCTATCAATGAAGACTGCATAACAGTAAAGTAAGTAGCAGGGTTTTTGTGTTAATGATACAGTAATTTACTTTATAATTATTATATAACATGAGCCATAATTGAATGCGTCCCTGCCTCCTGGACATTACTGGTTTAATTACATTTAAATGAAGATCAATACTGAAGCTTACCCAGCAACAAAACAAACGAGTCACACTGAATTAAGTCACAGATTTTATTTTGACCACTGCAGGAAGATTTTCAAATAGCTATTTATGAGAAGAAATAAAAAGCTTTAAAGATTGAATACAAGATTAAATAACTCAGGGTGAATATCTTGTACTTTTGACACACAGATCTGATGGTGACTCTCTGCTGTGTCTTTACACAACAACAGATGTGGACTCCACACAGCAGGAAGTCACAGAGACCACGTTTAACAAGCAGACGACCGGCTTCAACCCGCCCTCCTGCTGTGCTGAATCCCTCGATGTGAAGTTTTTAAATATGCAGACTTCTACTGGAGTTTTAGACGGGCGGCTCTGACATCTTTGACCCGACATGAGTCCTGATTGTCTGATGAACATAAAGAGATTCTGATGTTTGGTATTTTAAAGCATCAACACCTGTAAAGTTTATCAAAGATTTACACTTTGTCGAGAAGTTTTCTCGCATGCATGTGACTGACTGCTGGTGATTGTTAGCATTCTGTAATAAGCATAAATTATATTGCACACAGTAAGCTTTTACCCTGTTAGCATGAATGTGTCTGTGAGTCATCAGTCAACTTTAGAGTGTCAGAGTCTGTTTATCTCTCTCAGTCACATTCTCTGTAGAAGCACATTTCAACTAAAAAACAAAGAAAAAATGTAGAATTACTAAAAACATAAATACTGATGGTAAACCAAAATGATGAGCTTTCAAGTCAAAACGATGAGATACACAGAGTCACGGTGGCGCAGCTCGAGGCTACGTTAGCCGCTACAAGCTTAACGCCAGGGAAGAGAGCCAGGCTTTAGCACATTTCACATACTGGCCAAACGGTGTAATAACAATTTACAGGTCCATCAAGTGATGCCACGAGGTCCAAAAAAATACTTTTAGAGTTGGAAAATAACGTCAGCTAGTGAACATGGTGGAGCATTAGCAGCTAAAGGTGCTCAATATGGAATTTAGAGCACATTTATTGCCTCCATATGGCTCTCAACATGGACGGCTGTTTCCAGCGGCTCTTAGCCAACGGTGCTAACAGTGGTAGCTAGTCAATAGGATACAACAGACAGACTCATTACTCCACTATATAATCAAAATAGATGTTCTCTACTAGTTCTTAATGCTCTTAATTAGCAGCTAAAGAGACAGATATTCCCCTCAGGAGTAGGTGGAGACCAAAAGCAGAGCTAAAAGAGAGCGAATATCGGACATACATTCATGAGGTGGACACAAACAGGATCCAAATGAATGATCACGTTGCTCTGTAGCTGCCGGATGTATAAATAGTGGTGAAGTTACATCGTTATCCTTCAGGTAAGCCACCGTTTGGTTTGTCCCCTCTGGGCTACTGTAGCAACATGGCGGACCTCCTGAAGAGGACCCGCTCAAGATGTAGATATAAACGGCTCATTATGTCCGAAAACACAATTCTTAGTTTCAGGTGATTATACCTTAAAATATGCTACTTATATTATACTTCTTATATACAGTCTATGGATTGTACACCAATGAAAACATAGTTATGAATATTATATTACATTTCTATCAATAAATCGTCCTAAATCTAAAACACTTGTTTCTTTAAAAGGTGATTATTTGTCAATGATGTGTTGACGAGTTTCTTCTACTCTCAAGTGGCCAAAATAAACAAAACTTGCAAGTTTAAGGTCCTGATTTAGTGACTGGATCTCCTAAATTGACTGAATTATGTGACTCTGTGTGTCTCTGAAGCAGCTTCTGCTAATGTTCTGTTTTATATGATAATCAAAGCTATGTGAGAACTGACAGTGTGTCATTTGACCTGCAGGCTTCTTCTTCTTCTGCAGCAGGATTCACCTGCGGGGCAGAGCTGGACGTGTCTGTCTGGGTAAGAAATTACAACAAGAGCCCAAAAGCTTCTGGAAAGATTTAATCTCACGTACTTTCACTGTTCTAACAAACAGTCAGGGTGATGTCAGATGCAGAAAATGCTGCTAAAATAACTCTGATCGATCACTGAGGCTAATATCCATGATGAGGTATCATGATCTTGAGAGGACACGTGGAACCATCACCGCCTTAGACTCTGTGACGACTGTAACAAGAATGTTTATGACGCTGTGGTGGAAGATGACCCAAAACAGGAGGACATTAATGTGCATGCAGTTCTTTACCAACTCCTTAGAAGTGTGACGTGAAACAAACCAGAGACTAAAGATGATGCGTCTACCTGCTCTAACACACACACACACACACACACACACGCGTTCAATAGAGCTTCCCACCAGAGCAACAACTCCACAGCAGGCAGAAGAAGTGTCGGGCTCACTGAAGTCTGGATTTACTGCGACAGTCTTCTTCATGAAACACAGTCTGGCTTTGTTTATTGATGCCCAATCAGCATTTAACTGAAGACAGGTCAGCAGCAAACAACACAGACTTGAGTTGGCTCAAATAATACTGCGTAACGTCTCACACACAGTGTCTCAAAATATCTTTACATTTTATACATTTGGGTGAAGGGGAAGGGGGGGTGTATAAGACAAAACATTTACCCACACACACACATGGGCAAAGGTACAATAAAAAAATAAATTATCACCTCGATAAACCAAAAAAATAAAATATTCATATTTGCTCTCTTATTCCACTTCCTGTTGCTGTCCAGCAGGGGGCGGTGCTGCGTCACAGCCGGGCCTCTGGAACTTTGTTGAAGAAGCATAAATGGACGAATGTGATTGGCCAACACTCGTCTCATCAGGACCAATCAGACGAGACGAGCGGTGACTTCTTCAAAATGAATTGAGCCCAATTCAGCTGACGGTTACAGGACCGTGAACTGTGTTTTCTCTGTCCGTGTCGTGGCACCTTTGAGGCCGGACAATAACTAAACAAACTTGAATTGATCATGAAGATTTAAACACATCATGTTTCACAAATTATCCAAATTAATGATTCTGAGGCAAATTAGGATTTAAAAAAAAACCTTAAAATTATAGATTTTCTGGAACACAGTTCAATGGAAACATTAATTTGATTATTTTGTATGATTTTGCACAGTTTGCCATATTGTGATTTTATCACATATATATATATATATATATATATATATGTATATCATATATGTAAGAAAAATATTCCTCTTATTAAATATTCTTGTTATTCAACCATATCACACAGCCCTAACTTAAAGACGAATGCTGGTATTAATCTATATTTGTTTCTTATAGTCAACAAATCCCATGAAAAGACCAAAACCAACAACACCTTCTGACTTCCTGTCTCCGGCTCTCAGCGTCAAACCTGCATCTACAGGACTTCATTTAAAAACTGATCCCACACACAACAATCCCACCACAAGGACCAGTAAGCATCCATTTCTGGAGCTTCTGTATCACACAATCCATCATTTATATTTTTTAACAAGCACTTAAAGGACTTCTCACCCATGTTGGCTTAAAAGCAGGAATTAAAAATTCGCTCTTGACATTTGAAAAAAAAACAGCAACAGGAAGTAGTTCTGGAGCGATACGGACGGATTGCTTTTGTCAACAGCTGTTTCTAAAGTCAAGTTTAAATCTTCAGGGACGAGGTTTTAAGGCGCAGAGTCGCCAATTATGAACCACGAACATCCCCAAATAGTCTGAAGGTTCCCGTCACCTCTCCACAGTCAGCTAGCAAAGATAATCACCCCCAAAAAAATTTGATACAGAAACATAACCTCCAATCTCACTAAAATTCTCAATAATTTCCTAAAACAGCTGGTCGCTGTAGTTCTTATCAAACAGGAGGAAATAGTGCATTTGTTGGGGACTATTTTCTGCTGTGGATTAATCCACGTTTGTGGCAGCAGGACGGTTTGTGTGCGTCAAAATAAACTACTACTACTACTTTTTAATGAAGCAACACGTCAGGACGACGATATATCCGGCTCTGGATACACAGATAATACTTGTTTGTAGTATTAGCTTTATAGTTTGTTTGTTTGTTTTATTAATAGGATTTGTTGACAATAAGATAAATATCAGCAGACCAGATTTGGGGAAAGTTTACAGGACACGACTACTAACGATTTAGAATCAAGCCCCCAAAAACGGACACACAGCGTTTTTCCTCTATATTCTCTCCTTAAAGCCTACTTCTACGTTGCACTTCATCGCCGTTCTCCCTGCGGGCGAAGCTGCCCTCTGCACCGCTGAAGAAGAAGAAAAAAAAAAGTTGCCATCTATCATCACCATCTATTGCTTCAACAGATGCTTGGATGTGTTTTTCTGAGCGCGTTGCCAAAGGTAACGCTAAAAGAGTCACGTTCACCTGTCCAGGTTTGGTTTTCTGTAGAGAAAGAGGAGTGAAGAGGGAGTGAGGAGGTGAGGAGGAGGAGGAGTGAGTGTTGGCCAACTTCAGTGGGACTCAGCTGATTGGTAGTTTCAGAGAGGACGCTCTGTCAGACAACTGTTCCCAGGATGTGTGTGTGCTCTTGTTCGTCTATCTTGTTGAGGATCAATTTGAGTTTTGGGAACTTGAGAGTGACGACATTTTTCTTGCTGGTCCACACGTCCTTCAAAGTCTCACTTGGTGTTTTGGTTAAAGACCGCTTCCACTCATATTTGTGTTTTTTGCTTATTCTTATTTCACCTGGATGTTTGAGCTTCACTTCACCTTAAAATCCTGAGTTTAAAGATTCCCTCCAGACACGACTAAAATCGCCCACTTTGAATATTAGTTTACGACTTCTTACTAATTCTTTCACTTACGTCTACTACTGGTCCCAATTTCTTTTTATTGGACATCCAAACAAGCCGAGACGCTCTTTAACGCGTCTTTAACTCAGATTAAATGAGAGCACAGAGAAACTTCAGCAGACAAATGTAAAAACGTCCTTCTAGTGTAAAAACTCTGCACAAACATCATTCTGCACAAGTGAAGCTCAAACATCCAGATGAAGAAATAAAAAGCTAAATATATTTGCGAGTGGAGGGGGACTTTAAGGTAAACGTTAATGGTTGAGGTCAGGGGCTGGGTAATGCATTATGTCAATGCAGGTCCTCACAAATATAGAAGTACAAATGTGTGTGTGTGTTTTGCAGAGCATCAGACAGACAGAAGTTCTCCATATCAGCTTGAAGAATAAACTTCTTCCGTATTTACAGCCAAACCGTCTCAGTGCTTGAGAACGAATCTGAACTAACAACAAGCTGTGTGTGTGAGAGTGTGTGTGTGTGTGATTGTGTGTTCGGAGCTACGGCAGGTTGTCGTCCTGCAGGCTCTCCAGGATCTGGACCAGGCTCTCCAGTCCGAACACGTAGCCCCGGTCCGGCCCGTCGTGCACGGCTGTGTCGCCGCGAAAACCCTTGAAGGTGGAGTGGGCGAAGTCGATCATACGCACGTCCACCAGAGGGGGCTGCTGGGGCTGGGGGGCGGGACGAGGAGGAGGAGGAGGAGGAGGAGGGGGGGAGGAAATTAAGCCAGGAGCAGTAGAGGAGTCTGGATGTGGGTGAGGCGAAGGGAGAGGTGGGTGGAAGGAGTGGCAGTCTGACTTGGAAGGTGGGGCCTTGGAGGCTGGGGCCTTGGAGAGGGAGGGCTTAGCCGTCAGTCCAGGTCCCTGAGAGGACAGTGGTCCCGTTTCACAGGAAGCGTCTGGGGCCGGAGGTGCGTGGGGGGGGCCGGGGCCACGGTGGGGCTCTCCGGGGGCCGCAGGGGTCTTCTGGTGCAAGGGTGCATGCTGCCCAGAGCTGAGGACTGAAGGGCCCTCAGGTTCCTACGGACAAGAGTCACAGTCGTGATCAATATGAAAACGTCAGCAGCGTAAAACCTTTATTTAATCAGGAAATCCTGCAGGGCACAGTGGAAAAAAGCTCAGGAACGTAACATGGGGAAGTAAAAATGATCAAACATCTAAACCAGCCTTCCAATGAAAGTAACTAGCAGCGCTAAAGATCCAAAAGTAGCTAAATCTAACGAGAAAGTCCTCAAATCTGCAACACCGACAGTCCATTTCCTTCAGGCTGCCCTCCAAAGACACTCCCTCCAAATGATCATGATGAACACAAACAACCAAGGTTGCCAGTGTTAGTACTTAATTGCGGATCGGGATGTGACGAGAATTTCAACATAATAAAAGAAGCTGCACCCTAGTTTTAAGGTGAGGCGAGCAGCAGGACAGTACAGGATATCTATAAATAGTCAAACACTGACGTGACGGTGGACTGAACCATCTTTTTCGAGACAGATTCGTGGCTTTATTTAGTGAATACTGGACTCACATTCATCAGGTGAAACACAAACACGACTCCAACTGAAAGATAATGTTGCTCCGTAACCGCTGCAACTGTTTGCTACCGAGCTCACCGTATCAACTTAAAATCTGTGTTGTGATCATAACTTGTGTCACACGGCTATGATTTGATGCTTCAGTGAGACACATCTGAGAGGGTTTAATTCATGAGTTTATATCCAACAAACACAAAGTGTTGTTGTGGGTGGGAAGCCGGTGAGCGATCACAAAGAGACGTATAATTGTAACTGTAACACAACCATAAGACTGGACGGTAATCCAGGCTTAGCTGCAGTTACTTTTATAGAATGTAAGAATAAATAAGAATAAATGAGCCCTAATCCAACCAATGAGCACATGATCACAGAGCCGATATATTTTGACACCTGAAGACACAGTCAGAGTGTTTTCCGGCTCACCTTTCCCTCATAGATGATGAGCAGTGAAGACGAGTAGAAGCGGTAGGACGCCTGCCTCTCCAGCACCGTCTTCAGGCTGCGAAGCTTATTCAGGATTGGCTCAAAGAGGTCCTGCCTCAGACCCTTTCCGTTGTGCATGTACTGCTGGAGGGCCTGGCGGAAGCCGTCGCTCGACAGGCCGCGGCCGTAGTACTTGCTCCTGCAGAGGTAGTGACCGGTGTTCAGCTGGTACACCTGCGGAGACAGAAACCGCTCAAACATCTGGCAACAGCATCAGAGCAAACTGTTCACACTTATAGAACTTATACGACGAAATAACGGGGGAGAATGGATTCAATGCAGACATCGAGCTCTCGCTGTTGCTCTGCTTTTGAATGAGGAAGAGGGGAAAAAGATATTGTTCATTGTAGTACTTCTACAGTGTGGTATTGCTATTTCTAAAGATGCGAGTACTTCTTCCACCACGATTGACAAAGTACTGCTGGGTGTGTGTGCATGTACGTACACTAACTTATTGACAGTTTAAGTAGTACTTGTATTGAAAGTAATACTAGTGGTCTTAGTGGTGCTTTAAGTATAAGTAGTGGGAGTAATACTCGCAGTACAATAGGTTGTATTGGCAGTAGCAGAAGTATTATAAGCAGTATAACATAAGAAGTATCAAGACATCATCTGATTCTCCACCTCCCCAGAGATGAAACTAGAAAAGAATTAGAGAGTAAAATATATATAAAAGGCATGAAGACTATATTTCTCTGGCTCTTTGGGTTTTCTAAGCATTAGGAATCCTAATATTATTATGTCACTCTGCCCACTTTACCCCGGCACAAAATGAATAAATGAGCCTGTTTTATTTCCCCAACATCCTCAGGCTGCGATGTATTAGATGTCGCTGTCTGAGGTTGTCCTACCTGCATGCCACACACTCGCACTCCCAGCGACGCCGAAGTGCTCTGTTCACATTTCTTCATCTGCCGGGCCGCCTTCTCCTCGGAGGCGTCGTCTCCGTGCTGCCGGGTGCCCATCTTCAGGTCCAGGATGCAGGGGTACGAGAAGTGGTGAACCACGTTCTCCAGCAGCAGAAACTCTGGTTCAAACGATGCAGTTAAGGAGCAAACGTCTGTTTGTTGAGCGAATCGTCTCTGGTCTCAACACGACCTAGAGATTAGTTTTTTACGAGGTGGAGAGACACACTACAGCTTGAATATTACAAATGAGCCAATTCCAAGTTGCAGAGCTGCCACGTTTATATTAATATCTCATTTTGATCCATGTTCAGCTATTGTCAACAAAATGCAACACTTCCTGCAAATCTTTGAGATTAACATCTGCAGCAAGTGTAGCGTTTTATCTTATCGTCGATAAATACGTATAAATGAGGCGTGAGCACGGACAGACGATGCCGCTGTGCCACACGTCACATTTAATTGACGTTGCAAATACACAAGGAGAGGAGGCGAGGAAAGGAACAGAGGATGCACAAACTGGGAAATGGGAAAATGCATCTGCAGAGAGAACCCCGTTGAAGGCTCGACTGGACACAGATGGACCTTGTTGAGGACAGAGAGCGTGCTGCTGTGTTTTCCAGGCAGCTGCTCTCTTTGAAGCTGAAGATCAAAACACGAGCTTTAACCCGATAACCTCAGTGAGCTCCCAGCCTCTTCCTCAGTCTCACTGACATTTACATTCAGAGCCTGTTATTGAACCGGCACACCACTCCACTACTCGACTGTAAAAACTAGTTGTTCTGTTAAACATCAGTGCTTGAATACACATCACTTCTACAGCTACATTCGGGGTCACGGCGGTCGCATGTGCATAATATTAGTCACGGTTATTCTTGACTTTGATGAAAGAAATCTTAACATAAGATCCATTACTAGTTTGTTTCCAGAGATTTTTTTTAAGTTTGGAAGCTGTGGGAAAAAAAAAGCTAGTAAGTGGACCTTTGTTTATGTATTTTTTGTCAAAGGGAAAACAAAAACAGTGGCTGTGATTGGTTGAGGAAGGATACTGAAGAGTTTGCGGTCCTTGGATTCGGACCTCATGCGGCTGAGCTGCTGTTTGTGGCAGCGGAGGCTCCAGGGGTTGTGGCTGATCTTCTCTGAACTCAAACCGCTGTTCCAGTCCAACATCTGGAAGGGAACGTCCGAGTGGATCTTTGGGTCGAGCCTCGGACTCTTCAGCTCTGCAAGGCTGCAGGGACGAGGAGAGAGGATCATTCATTAAAGAAAATCAACTGTTGGTTCACCCTCTGTTCACAAATGTGTTTCTACAACGGATTCAAAGGTTTGTGTTGTTCACATGAATTTGAAAGGATTACTATGACATTTTCTGTCCACCAACTGTTCAATAATTAACTGTTTCACCACCGGTTCATCTTTCTAAATCTCCTTTTTTCCCCCCATACGCTCTTACTTCTCAGAAGTGTCGGTGTCGTACGACTCCCTCCTCTCGGGACGCTCCTCCTTGTACTCGGACGAGGAGGAGGAGCGATGGAGGCTGCGCCGCGAGTGTTTCCTCCTCGGCTGCTCCCTCTCGGGGGGGTCGCGCTCCTCGTGCTCCGCCGTCCCCCCCTCCATGTTGCTCTCCACGTAGGGGTAGGCCACCAGGTTGATGTAGCCGTCCGAGTCGCCCTCGAAACAAACCAGCACCACACCTGACAAAACAAAAACCAAGCAGGGAGTTTAGAAATAACAGAAATATTTGTTACAGACACACACAGAGAAATATAACCCATCTTCTAAAACACTGAAATGTCTTAATGTCTTTACAGCAGAAGTAAAACTTCTCTTCAGTTCTTAGTAATGGAGGTCGGGTCTACATTATGTTCAGTCTAATCAGGTGCTGTCGGGCCTCATTGTGTTGCCACAAGTTGGCAGGTCTGCGTGTCAACATGTCTAACAATACCCGAGTGGATCACCTCTAATTATTTTTACACCTGCTGTCGTAAAAAAAAGGTCTCAGCGGTTCTGCAGCAAAATATCTGACGTGCTGCGTGTTTATAAATCCAGCAGATCTGTCAGGTCCAAATCCACTGAGGGGGCGTTTAGCATCTACGTAAATAAACACGGAACACTTGTTCATTTAAAGACGACCCGGACGGTCGTCAGCTGATTGACCATGACGGTCAAACTCGCACTTGTGTGTTGCATGATGGATTTAGCGCACACACACACACACACACACACACACACACACACACACACACACACACACACACACACACACACACACACACACACACACACACACACACACACACACACACACACACACACACACACACACACACACACACACACACACACACACACACACACGTCGTCAGGTTGAAGAAGACAAATCTCGCAATTTGTAACATCTGCAGATCTATATTAAGTCGAGAAGGAACAACTGTGTGTTGTTTTACAGAGTTTTACAGTGTTTCGTTTTGTTCTGAGGAAGTAAAACGTGTCACATAAAGTGGGACGTATTGCAATTAATTTCGGTAGCCTGGAGCACTTATATTTTTAGATTTGTTTGAGTGAGAGAAGGTTCTGTAACTTTGGAGGAAATGTAAGTTATCTAATAGTCAATGTTTTGAATGGCATTTCTCATGAAAGAAAAGTTACAAACATGTCTTGTGTTTTATTATTATAGTTCTTAGAAAGAAAGAAATATAGCTGTTGTCGAGGCTAAACGATTGAACAACACCTTACTAATACTCCTTTCTAACAAAATGTGCACTTTTATGCAGGTATTTCAAACAGACAAGTTTAGTGATGAGTTTTATCTTGTTTCAGAGTTTGAATGACGCGTGTTTTACGACAAATGACTGCTCTATGTTTTGTTTGTTAATAAAAGGACAACAATTGTCCAAATCCCTCTTGATTTTATTTATTATACTGTTCTTTCACGTCAACACGTGTCCACCCGGTTGTCACGTCTCCATCGCTGCCCATCGGGGCTGGAGCCGACAGATACCGGTGACGACTGCAGAGCCATTTGTCCCGGAAATGAATGCTGTTTGTAACCTTTCACACTGGACACAAAAGCCGGATGTCAGCTGGTGTTGGTGTGGGTTTTTTTGTCCAGTGGGAAACGGGCAGAACACACTCAATGTTTGTTTTACTGTCATTTGTCATCCGTCTGTACATCGAGATTTGCTAATTGTTCTGTAAATTCAATTGAGAAACTGTTTGTAGATTAAATACCCAGATAGCAATTGTGTTATTCAAACATGAAGCTATTATTTCTAGCTTTCCAAACAGAGTAGAGCATCTCGTCCCCGCTAAGTGAGACACTGAACATCCTCCCTGTTTGTCACTTTGCTCAACGGCGGAAAGTCCACCCCAAAGAAAAACGTCCAAACTGAAGTCTGGCCTCCGTCCACAGGAAACTGGAAATGTCAAAACACTTTCTGGATAAAACAACCTTGACAGATTGAGAAAGTCGTCCCTGGGCGGCAGCTGTCCGTCCGTCCGCTGTTTAATCAGCAGGACAATGGTAGTGGGCAGAGATCCAGGACTAAATATAGCCTCCTTATGGACCACTGTTGTCAAGGCACTGGGACCCACAACACCAGCAACGGGAACTAGTGGGAACTGGGAAGACAGACAGCGGGATGTAGTCGTTTTTGTCATTCCAGAGCTTTCTCATCATGCTTTGTAACGCATCAAGTTCGATGGCACAATGCATCGTGTGTCCATCAACAGAACACTCAAAAATCACGTGTCTTGTCTGCAGACTGACATTTCTGAGTTAAGTGTTGTTGTTTTCGACGTGTTGAACTGGCTCATGTCTCGTAGTGTCTTCCTGCCAAACCTTCCTCGTGGCAGACATCTTGTAACTATGCCACGAGGAATTTCCGTCTGTCCTTCGCATATCTTGACAACCGATCTGCTTCCTTCTTGGCGGATGTATTGCTGGAGACCCAGAGAGACGGGCAGTGTCGAAGTCTGCAATTGGCCAGATGGTGGCTCTATGGCAACTAACTTTATTCTTTGGCCTGTAACTCTTGAACTGTCTCTCCTAGGTCCAGACGAATCTATCTATTTGTGTCTAGATTGATTTTCTGCCATTTTGAATTGTTACCAAATCAGATTTTTTCGCCGCTCTAATTTTGGTACAGACCATCTGTGGACCGGGTCGGAAAAGGTTACTTTTTCAGAGATTTTTGATGTTCCGTAGAGTTTTGCTCGAGCTAGCTCAAAGCTTGCTGTAATGCTGTGGGCAGGGCTTCAATTTGAACAAAAAGAGTCATACTGTGTGCATGCATGTGTGTGTCCTTCACATATCTCAAAAATCGTCCATCCGATCTACTTCACACTTGGCGAGTGTGTTGCTGGGGACCCAAGGACATGCAGTGTCGAATTTGGTGCAATTTGGACACACAACACAACATGAACTTTGAATAAACAAGTGAACGGCAATCTGTGCAGCAGCAGCAGGGGGCGGAGCTTCTGCTCTGTGGACTGGAGTCTGAACAGGCTGCAGCTCATTGACAGTTCAGTTCATTTCTGCTGCATGATCGGGCCGCTCCGAACGAGCACTGCACTGGTTTTTACATCAAAGAGAGAAAAAACTAACATATTATAATAATGACTGCATTCCATTAAGTGCTTTTGTGTGTTGGCTCTTTGTCGTAACTTAAAAGCACATCTAAATAGAGCCGAGCTGCTCCATCCACCATCTCTCTCCATCTCCCAACCTACTTTTACATAGTTTGCTTAAATGATAAAAGGTCACATACATGTAGGAGAGGAGTGTGTGCGTGTGCTGGCTGTCAGAGTGTGTTTAGGTCTGTTACTACAGCAAAAGCGAGTGGAAACAGCTCCAGTATGTGCCGGGTGATGAAGAGCAGAGCAGCTAAACTACTTCACTGCTAGTAAACATCCGTACTTCCGTGTTCCTCGCTGGCTTTTCTTTAATATTTCAGACAAGATTTAAGAGTAAGCGAGACGGTGTGCACGCGTTGTTCACTTCCATTAAAAGCATTTTAATCCGATAATAAGACAAAGAAAATATCTTTTAAATGTGTCGCAGCTCTTTGAATTGGTCTTTAATTTCTTTCGTTAACATATTTGTTGTAGACTTAGTGTGTTTTTATGCATTATGACTGTATGCTGTGCTCTACTTCACCAGAAGTAGTCGTCGATAAAACGTATTACTATGAATGTGTTCCTTTAAATTACACATTGACATATGCCGTCTCATCTGTTGCTGTGGAGAGCTCCTCTGATCTGAACTCAGCACTTCCGCCCCATCTGGTTCTCTCCTCCCAACAGCTAGCGGGCTGTACTCAACGTCATGTTTCTGTTACATTCAAAGCTTCTATTGAGGATTTCAAATGAAGCTTGGAAGGTTTGTCGTATGATGTTGAGTTATTGTGGTTATACGACTGTAATCTATGGTGCTGTTATGCCTCGTTAATACAGGCGCGTGAAGGTGGGCAAACTGTTGTTTTTTAAAGGTTAAATGCCAACAAATATGGATCGAAGCTGAATATTTCGTTCGATACAAACATGTTGTGAATTTTGGAAATGATTATATCTACTTTCTTTTCAATAATTGTGTGGAAGACCAAACCGGGACTCTTAGATCACAGTTTCCGCTGGCGTTTCATCAAATATTACGCCACTGGGCTACCAGAGCAGACACTTTTCATTGGTTCAGCCGTATTTAAAAATGTGATTAACAATTTTAAACAGCTCCTATAATAAATATTTAAACTTATGGATGAAATTGTGCTCGATTGTGACTGTTTTCTTCGTGTTTTCCTAATTTTAAGAGTAGTTGACTTCCATTTAAACGGTAAATTGGTCGTTAGGAACATCCCTCGTTGAGTGAGGATCTGAAGTCAGATTAGATGGATTTATTTAAAGTAAACTCATCTGTAATCTTGTGTTGTGGCTGCGGTGAATTGGCCACAACAAGACAGTAGTTGACAGAAGAACCTGCGGCTGAGAACGTGTGTTGGCTACAAGTTCCGTGTATTAATTGTCACAAAGAACACTAACCCACCACGGCCACGACACACCGATTCCCAGGTGATTGGAGAATGAATGCAAACTAACCAAACTAACTGAATAAAATACAAGCCTCAAAACAGACAGATCCAGGATCAATATGTCTGGTACGGAGTCAGAATACTGACAACAGGGCGGTGGGCGTATACGTCAGACATGAAAGGGTTCGTAAACGGAGTTCCCACAGCAAGCGCAGCCGCGCATCCACGGCTCCACTATTAATACACATCAGTGAGTCGTGACTGACCTTTATACTCCGGAGTGAACTCTTTCATCTCTGGAGGCAGAGACTCGTAGAAGCGCTGCTCTCTGCTGATCAGAGGCTTGCACACCGTGTGGTCGTCATAACGCATCATACTGGTGTGACCCCCCACCTGCACACGCACATATGAAAACAATCAGCACAAAAACTTAAACATCTATTACAGCCATCAACATGGAGCTCCATCGTTATCTCCGTACGCTCTGACACACACGCCGTTACTGCCCACCTGGTGTACGAAGGGCTCCAGCGGGACGCCTCCTGGCCGTGGTCGAAGTGCAGCCACTCCTCCTTGCCCCGCCCCCTGTAACTTGTTGTCCATGATGTTGGTGTGAGGGAGGCACATGGCTCCTGGCGGACGCACCACGCCTCCTCCTGTCAAGGAGAGAGGGATGTATTAACGGGGGTGTAAAGCCGGTAGCTTCGGAAACGTCCTCTGCCAACACCTTTCATTTTAACGTGTCGTTCAAACCTCTTATTTTCTAGTGTGACCGGCCCTAAGGTGCACATGTTTGTTACTTACTAGGGCTAGATATCACTTTAAATGTTTTCATGCTACACCGGATCGTGAATCAACTTTTCTTTGGGATAACACAGTTTTCCAATCAATCAATACAAACAGTATGAATAACTTTTTCATTTTATATTATAATTATTATAAAAGATTACAAATCTGACCAGACATTCGACGTCAGCGTTTGCTACTCAGTGTATCAGGTGAAGTCTTTGACATTTGAGTTATTGTGAGGACGCGTTTAGGTTCAGACCTGCAGGTTTCACTGCAGCAGTTTGGGCTAAAATTAAACCTCCAACACATAAATTCAACGCAAGCAACATCTTCCCTCTTCGCTTTAGCTCTATTTACACTTTACTTTCTGTTTCCACCACTGTATGCACATATTTATTACTTCTCATTATGAATATACATTTGCTATATTCCTGTTTACATTCAGTTAATCTATTTGCAACACTGTCTCCTGCTGATTTATATTACTTTAATTTGCATTTTCTTTTTAAATATTTCAGCCCTTTCTTTGAACTTGCTCTTTTGATGTCTTGCGTGTTTTTGTTCTTTTTTAAACATATTTAATGAACATTGTTGGATGGAGCCTGAGATACTCGATTGTTGTCCTTTGTTACTTCTTTAATCTTTGCACAGAAAGCTGTTGTGTTTAACTGACAGAAGTCAAACGTAAAGGTCTCTTTAAAGTTGCTGTCCGCTGACATTTTATTTATCTAAAATATTACAAACATGTCTTTGTTTTTGATTATCAATCAAAGGAAATGATGTGTTCATTTGTGTTCACAACTGTTGAACACATGTTGAACACATGTTCACAACTCTTGGTTTGCTAGAAAGAAACCAAACTCCGGGTTTGAACTCTGAAAACTCCCTTTAAAAAAAAACAACTAAAATAATTCAACACCTCCAACTGATGAACTGGGATCTCCACTGTAACACATCACAGGTGGTCTCTGGTCCTGGTCTTACCTTGGGCATGGGCTCTGGTGTGCAGTGACGGGGAGGGGGGGGCGCAGGGCACCACGGGCTGCTGGGAGCGCACGCCGGCCCCGGGGGGAGGCGGCGCCAGACCGAAAAACCACCTCACAAAGCCTCCAATCAGAGTGCTCCAATCCACCGCCGGCAGCACTGAGACCCAATCAGGACAGTGGAGGGGTGGGGGTGGGGGGGGTGAGCAGAGTTGTCAGGAAGGCAGAATCACCACTTCCTGTGGAGAGAGGAAATAATACCACGGTGAGTTTAACATGTGTCTAAAGTTAGTGCTCGTCATCGGTGCCACCGGGTTGGACTCTGGTAAAAATCTGATGAAATCATTCAGGTTCACCAGAAACTCCTTCAGCTCAGACTCCAGCGGGCCGGGAGAACCAGAATCAGGACTGAGTGGACCCTGCTGCAGTACAATGAGAGGTCTTCTAAAGCGACTCTGGTGATCAGAACCACTATCGTTCACATCGTACGCAAGTCTGTCTCTCTGTGCACATGTTGAACCACACCCCCGTCATCACAACCTTTAAAACACACGTAATTAAAAATGAAGAGAACTATTTGTCTCTCTTTGTCGTTAACTAAAAATGCTGCTGTGCTTGTTACACCCGTCTTTGTCCCTGAACGGCCCTGAAATTACATCATGGGTGGAGGTTACTGCTCCACCTGTCCAATAAGATGCCAGATTAATTTCAGATGGGTGGATGGGGGGGGGGGGGGGGGGGACGCCGACTGTGTGTGTGTGTGTGTGTGTGACAACTTTACTGCGATTGTCTTTCTCTCTCTGTTGAAGAGACACTTTTCTTTTGCTTGACGCCCGTCCCTAAAGTTGCATTTTCAATCATTCAACGTGTGTTTTTCATCAGATAATGATACAATATGTTTGACTAAAAAGACAAAATCATTGTTTTGGCTGAACTAGATCGACTGAAATATCCAATATAATCTGCTGCAAAAAGGACATTTGACACAGGACTAAGATTACATTTAAAAAACAGCTGCAAAAATAAAGATTCAAAAACATTTTGACTAAAACGTATAAACATTTCAGCGATTAAAACTGGACTAAAAAGTGACTAAAACTAAAAAGCTGCATATTCTTCTTTAAACTATTTCTACGACTAAATCTAAAATAGCAGTCAAAATAACATGAACACTGATCTGCACCTTTATTCCATAATGTGTTAAGAAATGACCATCGAGTTTGGGAACTCAACCGAAAAAATGTAACTTACTGCGGCGCCAAAAAGGTTGCAGTGAAACGTTTTTGGTGCACCTCAATGACGAAGTTAGCAGCCAACGTAAAACCTCAAAACTATGAGCTGACAGACAAACCCTGACACACGATGTTACACCGTGTGCTCGCTCAGCACAAAACAACAGGTCTGACTTAACCGAGTCTGAACCAGCTTAACAACACACGCTGATTTTTCTGGGCATGTCGCCGCAAATGGTTGACATCTAATGTTTCAACACGTTGGCTTCGACCAGACCGTCTCACACACACACACACACACACAAATACAGACACATACACACAGCACTGTCAGAGTCAGAAGAGACGCTTTGTCTCATAAACAAGGAAGAGTTTGAAGCAATTAAAGTATGAGGACATTTTTTTTTAAACCAACTGGGACCTTAAACTTCCTGGAATACACTTTACATCCCAAACAACTGTAATGAAGTCCACGGTTTTGTTGTAACGTCCACAGATGTCCTGCCAGCTCTCTGCTGATGTAGAACCATCGTCAGTAAATGAGAGGATCTTATTGTTCCTCAGTCCTCAGTCCAACCAGTCACAATACAACCAGGATTAAATCATCTGTTGCTGAGGAACATCTCCAATAGAAACCACAGTAATGAATGATTAGCATTTGAAACGATGACACCGGAGACGATAACAATGCCAGTTCTGTTTTTTGACGATGGCCACATCAAACAGCTGAAGACGCCACACAAATGTAACGGAGCTCGGTTCTAAAACAATGTGAATTCATTTCGGAGAACAAGTACATTATTAGTATTTAAGGTTTATGATGTTAAAATGTACGCACGAGATGACGTTCGTGTCTTTGAAATTCATCACAATTAGACGACAATGTATAGATGTATAAATCAGATTTACACTGATGGTGTCCTGGTGACCGATACCATATACATTAGTGCAGATGGACATGGTCACCAGTGTCTCCTGGTTTGGTCGCATCCGTTCCATTGAAGATAAAACGCTGCAGATTAATGGCCACAGTTTTGGAATAATGTTCATCCGTCACATACGGATGAAGTGTTCAGGTGTCCACATACTGTTGTCTATAGTTTTCCTGTATGTTGGTTTTTCCTCCTCTCCTCTTTCCTCTTCTCAAATCCCCCCCCCACTACTACCACCACCTCTCCCATCATGCTCCTCGAAGCCGCCCCAAAATGACTCATCATCGCCTGCCTGAAGACATGAGACGAAAAAGTGGGAGGAACAAAAGAAGAAGAGGATCGAAAGATCCATTAATGACGTCACAGCCTGCTCGTGTGTGTGTGTGTGTGTTTCTGAAGGCATCATCTGGTCAATGTCAAAGCTGCAGCGAGGCACGACACCCGCTGATGATATCACGATATGGGCTCCAAATAACGGAGTAACGGTAAACACAACCTCCATACGGTTCAGACACGCCGAGACATTTCTACTAACTTATATACCTCACGCAACGTCACAGGTCGTCTTAGAAATCTATTTAATGCAACATTTGAACCGTGTTCAGCTGAGAAATACAGAGTAAAATAAAATGTGATATTAATGGCGTAAAATGTCTGTCCTAGTTCCTTTAGAAATGCAGAGTTTCTCCTAAAAAGTGTTTATAAAGTCCAGCTGATCTGATCAATACAAACATTAAACTACCATCAGCCATGTGTTCGATCTGCGGTGAAGATTCGTATTTTTCCTCAAAGACCTCCACCTGATCGTGACGATTACATTGTTTGTCTCAACTTTTCACAAACACAAAAGGTTGTATTTTTTCCACCTGGCTGCTCTGATGAACATACGATGTCATTGATCAATCAGTCGCCTCTCGTGATCAATGTAGTGACTACGTGATGTTTGAACAATCTCCTATGTGGCCGTTGCTCGTTTTCCCTGAAGGTTAAAGAGCCTTATATTACATTTATTCTAGCATTAGCACAGGCGCAGTTTATTTTAGCCAATTCATTGATTGAAAGAAAATACATCTGCAACTATTTTGATAATCAGTTGAGCAAAACAGTTGCTGGTTCCAGCTTCTCAAATATGCTGTTTTTCCTTCATCATTTACGATAGAAATAAACGTCTTTTTCAACAGAACCCTCAATTCTCTCATTGATTTGACTACGAGTGAGCTGCTCACATGAGGATCTGCAGACACGAGACGCTTCCTGAAAAACCTTGAAAACCTCAAACTTCCAACATGTCATGAAGGTAAGGAAGGCCTCCAACCACACTGTCCCTGTTGTGCAGAAACACACACTGGCACTGAGCCCACACCACAGGCAGCGATCACGACTTCTCACAGCACGGCGCACGCATTCAGCCACCATGGAAATTCAACATCTAGCTCTCTGATCTCGGGTCACGATCCAAGCATGACCGAGCCTGGGCCCCAGATGCAGGCTGGAGCGCCGCACGCACACAGTAAACAGTGTTTCCCACGAGCTATGAATTCTAAAGTTAGAGCGAACAGGACACATTAGGTCACATCTGTTCTGGGATTCCGTGATGATCCACAACTTCTAACATCAACCACACACACACACACACACACACACACACACACACACACACACACACACACACACACACACACACACACACACACACACACACACACACACACACACACACACACACACACACACACACACACACACACACACACACACACACACACACTTCAAAATATAAAAACGTCTCTCTGAGGTCTGTGATCCAGCTGAATACTCACATATTCAGGATGTGCCAAGAGGTTATTAATTAAAACTTTACATTTTTAATGGTCGATATCTTATTGATAAAAATGTTGTGTAGGAATGTTCCAATACCATTTTTTTACTTCCCGATAACGATTCCGATACCTGAACTTGAGTATCGGCTGATACCGAGTAACAATCTGATACCGGTACGTTAAATACAACAAAAGTTCATAATTCCCCCTCTTATATCCATTTTATATGTGAAAACTCCTCCTGAAAACGATGGTATTTATTCTCGCCAAAAACTGTACAAGAGTGCATTTTAAACACTTGATAACGTCATCATAATGTTACGTTAGCCGTTAGCTCCGTATTTGGCCAAGTGAGTGAATCTAGCAACTCACTTGCCAATAAAAACAGAATTAAAAACACATTTTTACCATACATTACAGTGGAAGAAGCTAAGCAGTGAGCCATCTTATTCTTTGTATCATTGTTTTAGAAGCTGTACAGCACTTTGGTTGTTGTTAAATGCTCTCTATAAATGAGCTAACTTAGAAAATGTATTCATCTTGCTTCCCTCTCATCTCTGTTGAGAGTTGCACATGCAGATTGCCGAGTAAAGACAAAGTTTACCACAAATAAATTAAGAAAAATGTAATTGGGACCGGCAGTTATGTTGAGCCCTGGTGTTTAGCGCTTAAACTAAGATGGTGAACGTGGTGAATACTACACTTAAATGTCAACATGTCATCATGATTAGCATGCCGATGTTAGCATTTAGCTCAAAGCGCCGCCGTGCCCGGGTTCTGTACAGCTAGCATGGCTGTTGGCAGAGATCAGAAGGTGTCTGGTCGCACAGAGGTAGGGTACGGTGGTCTGGTCTCTGTTAGTCGGTCTATATGTGTCTCCAGTGAGTTCCTGGAACACAGACAACAGGTGTGTGTGTGTGTGTGTGTGTGTTTCCAGCGGGCAGCGTCCTGTATGGAACAGGCTGCTGGAGGGCAAAGTCAAGTCCGACTCGCCTCCTCCTGCTGTCTCCTATACAAACTATCCTCCTCCTCCTCCTCCTGTGTCCTTCATCCTTCATCCCCAAATCCCCTCCCGTCTATATTTGAATCCCCTCCTTCAGTTCATCTTCCTCCTTGTGCTGGGCGATCAAAACAATATTTTGACCTCAGTACTGATTTAATATGACTATTAATATGTTAATTTATGACTGGCTATTGGTTATTTCATTAAGATATCTACACAAGAAGAAAACACTTAGTACTGTAGACTATTGTAGGCAAAAATATCCTGGAAAATCTCTATTAATTAGTGCTAAAATTCATCAAACATTATTAAATGATGGATTGTTTTTTGAGCTCCCCTGAAGAAAACAAGAGGTTTGAGTCAGGGAGGGAGAGACGGGCGTCTCAAAAAAGTGATAAATAATCAACCATCACATTCCAGCATTTCTAATCCTGATAACAGTATAGGAAATAAATGAAATGTTGTAAATGTGTGTGTGCCCCCGACAGCGTGGCTGGCTTTTTCTTATGTCAAAATTGAATAGACGGAACAAAATATTACAAATGCAGTCATTATGTAGTCTGTAGTCTGTATTAAGGCTGTAGGCTGCTTTGGTATTGTGTGGTTTTGTGAGCTATGTAAATATGTAATTATGGCGCGTGGATTTGATGTTTGGTAGATCAGTAATTCGGAGCGTCCAGTTTGCTACCGGGCTGCAAAAAAAGATGTTCAGAGATTCACTTTAGGAATAAGTTGACCTCTTTGCATCATTTCTGCTGTGCATCAAAGACGAGTCTATCTGATGTGTCTGTTTGAAACTGGAGGACGCCGTGCAGGTGGTCGTGGTCCAAACTAACAGACAAACAAACCCCTGCCAGGTGTGGTGAATAACCTGAACAGCCAGCCAATCAGCTTAGAGAATCTCTGTGCGAGCAGATCTTACATCCTCATCCATCACTGTGACAAAGCTGTGGGCTCACTACGGCTCGACAACACCAACAGACCGATTATGCTGCTATTTCTGACTGACTGACCGTGTGTGTGTGAGGGAATCCTTCTGTCCTTCAGTAAGTCACAGATAGAGCCAATTAAGGACTTCCAGGGACGTCTAAGAGTAGAAGTGCGTAGTTTGGCATTGAGTTGCACGAGTGTTGAATCTACAGGGTTACTGAGGATTTGCAGTACGTTTGTCACCTGCAGGAGACGTTGTCAGCCTGGTAGTTAGAAGGGAAGGAGAGGTCATCTCTTTATTGCATATCTGGTTTGTCGGAAGACTTTGGAGGACATTCTGCAGGCTTCCAAAAAAATCCTTGCAATTCTTCTCAGGTGTAAACGCTGTATGAGCCGTGGATGTATAAATAGAAGTGGATACAGCGTTGGAGCCGGCACCCTGTTCATTCCTATGAAAGTTGCTCAGTGGCACATGAAGCAAAAACAAAAGTTTGACTTCCGAGTATAGAATTGTGATTAAAAAATCCCCGGATCGTCCTCATTATGAGGCCCATAACGATCCATTCAAATATACACAGATTGGCCCCCGATACCTAAACCTATCCGATTTAGCTTCATCCCACTGACTCCTTTGTCTCGTTTGTACTTCAGTGCCGTTTAGCTTTAAGTATTACTATTTTGCAGCCCCACTACATAGAACTACGTATCTCTATTCAAGTCCATTTTACACCGTGAGGTTTGAAAGAACATCAAACAGAATCAAAGTGAAGAATAGTTTCTTCTGAACCAAATCCTGGGACTTGAAGTGGGAGTTGGTGGCAAACGTCGGGGAGAAAACAGGAGACATGCCTCAACTGAATTGAGACACAAACCACATAACTAAAACATCTCTGGTTTGAGTCCAGCAAAAGACTTAAAAAAAAGAAAAATGTAATCCCACTAAACTCTTTCCTTTTAAGCTTCTAGTCACTCGGTTCAAACTGTCCAG
The DNA here is from genome assembly GCF_050575085.1 of Anarhichas minor. Classification (NCBI taxonomy): domain Eukaryota; kingdom Metazoa; phylum Chordata; class Actinopteri; order Perciformes; family Anarhichadidae; genus Anarhichas; species Anarhichas minor. The sequence goes on along the minus strand of NW_027466467.1, from coordinate 3,635,092 downwards.
TGGAGACAAAGTCCATAAAAGAAGTGCTAAAAACCTTGTACTGAAGGGAAAAAGCTCCAGATTGTTCCTTGGATTAATCTACGTATACTTTTCCAATTAATCAATGTATCGTTTAGTCGATACAACATTCAAACTAATGAGAAATGCCGAGCACCATTTCACAAACTCACAATGTGATTAAACTCCTCATTTAGTGTGAGCAACAGAAACGCAGAGCGGTGCGACTCAGAGAGCATCAGTGAATGCTCACCAGCTAATGCTCGCTTGTTTACTTGATAGATTCATCAATTACTGACATAAATCATTTTTAAATTGATTCAAAGTGACTACTCTGCTCCATCAAACACAACACAGTGGGTCGCAAAAGGTTCTTTCTCACCCGTCAAACACTTATCTCTCACGGTTGACCAAACAGTGCTGACAATCAACAAAGATACTCTTTCCACCTGCTTTTAAACCACCTGAGGTAATCAGATTATAATCTGTCAGAGGTCAACCACATTCACAAACAAGCGCAAATTCACTCGAGAAGCAACAACATCTCTAACCCACACTGGCCCCATACTGGGAACTCTGGGTAGTGATGACCACAGATGTGAACGGCTGAATAGGGCTGGACCTGAGTATACGTTCGTTGGGTTGGTATTTGATTTTCAATTTCAATATTGGGATATTTGTTGCAGTTTTTGCGCGCATAAAACACACCAAACCTTTTGGAAGATGTGTTTTAATCAATAACAACACAAGCAATACTTTAGAATAACAGTATCCTGAAAGATGAATGACTTTAATCAAACCGAAAGACAGGTGTTTGCAGCTCTATGAACCAACCAATCAGAACTTTGTGGGGGCGGGACTAAGAATGAGAATGGTGACGAGTACATTGCTGCATGTTAACATGTAGCTGACTGTGTTGATCAACACTACATCTATTAATCACATTTACATCAGGAGCTTTACTAATGGAAAGTAGTTACTGCATGTGGATCCCACATTTTAAAGTTAAGGTACAGAGGGGTCTGACCCTCGAGGACCAATACATCCCATCTGCTCTGAGAACATCTAGGATCCTTGCTGAGGAGGAGGAGGAGGTCCAGGCTGCTTTCTTTAGCCTCCTAATAAATGATTGAGGACCAAGATAAACCGCTCAGATCCGAAGAGGAAACACAAACGTACGATTCTGCACACAAAATGGACAAGAAGAAAATGTACTACATACTACATGAAGAAGTCACGCGTGTAACAATCAAGTGCCGAATACCTAAATTCAGTGGGCGTATTGGACATGTACCGTACTGTTAAAACCAGATATATTCTGAAGCTAGGCTCCAAAAACGAGTCGATCATCAGAACATTATTTTCTGAGCAACAATTCTGAGCTCATGTATTAAATATTTAAATATGTTTTTAAAGCAAAAACTGTGAAAGAATTGTATAGTTTCAGCTTCTCATGTGTGAAAGCTGTCAGATTTATTCTGTTTAAACATTTCAATAAATGTAATGTCTTTGGGTTTTGGACTGTTAGTTGCACTAAACGAGACAAGTCAGGAGCAAGAGCCAAGACATCGTCATCATCTTCATCATCATCATTCCCATCATGTCTTAACTCAGCAGCTTTTGTGTGTGTGTGTGTGTTACTGCTGAGTGGTTGCATTAGTGAAGTGTAGCATAACCAGGATAAATGATGCTAAATAAGGGCTGGAGGTAGCTACTGCTGACACACACATGCACACACACACCAAGTAAATTAGATGAGCAGAAGATAGAGACCTCGGTTCAAGTGTGACAGATAATCAATTAGGCCGTGGAGCAATGGAAAAAATGAGGCGGAGAAGGAAGTAATGAAAGAAGGAGGGACAGGAGGTAGTAAAGTAAAAGGTTGTGAAGGAACTGAGGATGAAGATGAAGGAATGAAAGACGTAATGAAGGCAAGAAGGAGATCATTAAGGAATATGGAGTAGGGGATGAAAGGAAGTGAAGGAAAGAAAGAAAGAAAATCATGATGGGAAGAGGTGATGGAGGAAATAAAAGCGAGGGAAGGAAAGAAAGAAGTAATGAAGGAAAGGAGGAGCTGAGGAACACAGAGGAAACGATTAAAGAAAGGATACACGAGGAGGCAGGGAAGGAAAAGAGATCCGGCTCTTTCTCTGTATCATGCAGCCCCGTGGGAGAGAAACCCTGAACACATCGGTCAGTCCCAAAAAACACAAACTACGACTGGGAAAAACATAAAAACACACATGCAGCTGCTGCCCGTGTCCCCGGACACACATCAACAGCTGCTGAGCGACGCACGCACACGCACACACACACACACACACACACACACACACAAGAACAATCCGTCCTATCAACAATCATAGAGGGACGAGGAAAACTTCCGAACCGTCAAAACAACCATCAAGACGTTGGTGTTGGTATAACCGTGTTTTCCTCTCATGGTCGTTATTTTTGATTTTGTGCAAAATATTAACAATAATAAAATACTGTCCAACACCTCACTAAACCACAAGCTAATACACGTATAGTTAAATGAATACCTCTCTGACAGTGTGAATCCAAACTGAACAGTATTATCTCTGCAAAGGACTTCAACATAAGATAAGCCTTTATTGATCCATTTATGTGACACCGTCATCGGATTTCCTCTATAAAGACTTTCTACTCATCAGGTCACCTCATGTTCCTCAGCGCTGCTCTGATGGAAGATGAGTAAAACAGACGACACTGGGAGTTATTAATAAACCATTTCAGCTCATTTCATATGTAACAGGACGTTGTATTGATTACTGATACGGTAACTAAACACTATTAGTTAGAAGCTCTGTTTTATAACCAGTAGGACTTCTGTTTCTACAACAGTCCTTCACTATGTCGTCTTTGGTAGCATGTTAGGATCTTTTTGTGGGACCAAAATCCAGCCGTAAGCCCAAAGTTAGCCAGCTAACCTACAAGTCTTTCTCCATTCAAACCAAAGGAAAGCTTTTCTTCGGCACTTGCTTTAGACTGAATGGAGGACTCCATGTTTTGAGTCGAAGCACTCCAGATGTTGTTTGTTTGCCTGGAAACGGCTAAATTATCAAATTATAGACTTTAGTCTAAATTATACTGCCGACAGAACTTTGTCACACATCATTTTCATATTTATAGTCTGGTGTTATAAGTGCAGACGGCGAGCCTGGCTGAGGTTTGTTTACATTCTGCAGAAGGCACCGCAGGAGAAAGAGCTGAGAGTTTGGAAAAGGATTTTGTTTTTCTCTGCACTTTGTTGAGGTGATAAAGGGATGACGAGTGGTAGAGGTATGTCCCTGAACCACGAACGCTATGATGAAGGTCCTTTAAGACCGAAAGCTAAAAAATAAAGTGTTCTCTGCAGAGATTTAAGTGTGCGGATATCTGTTCTATCAGTTATCCGAGCACCTTATTTAAGATAAAGCCGGGTGAAGCGGTGCTTGTTCTGCATGATAACCAAATGAATAGATAATAGAGGTATAAGTAAAATTTTATTTACATCAGAATGTCTTCCAACAGTTGTGATTTCTGGTCCATCGCACTAATCGAATACACCGAAACAGAATCAGCACAAATGGTCACCTTTCTAAACGGATCAGGTATCCAAATGTGACCAAAACACTTTACAATTGATACACAAAAACTGCATCTTTATAAATACTCAAGCACTACATTCTTTGTGACCAAAAAAAAATGTTAAATGAACATAACTCCAGACAGATAGAAGAGTTGAGGATTCGAACAAGAGAAAGGCACAAACTAGGGCTACGTTATCATGTGATTGCTCTTGACATCCACTGATGTCGAGAGAAACCAGGCAGACAGAGAGGAAGTCTCGCTTTCTTTCCTCTCTAACGTTGACAATACTTTTATACAATCACAATAAATCTGGTGTAGATGACAAGAGGAAAGACTGGTTGTTTCCACCATTCAGCAGCGCATATAGGCCAAAAATACAACAAAACAAACGACACATTCACTGCAATAAGACTGTACAATGAATCACCTCTCTGGTCAAATCAATCACAAAACTATACCACCGTTACTCTGTTGTTTGTTTGGTTAAATCTTTGCACTACTGTTTAGTTAGTTAATTTAATATTATTCTATTTCATTGTATATATTGTGCATTTGATATTTAATATTTTTACTCTGTTATTTTATTTACCTGTACCATAATCCACCTACCTACCTACCTTTCCATCTATCCATCCACCTACCTGTCTATTAAGCCACCAGTGAGACAGTCCAGAGAAGAGACCAATGACAGTTTGTTTATTTACAAACATAATGGTAATTATAGAGCTGCATGATGAGGCAATAACTGCATCCATTGTATTGACACATAGCAGCGTGGTCAGCTAATGAAACCTAATAAAAGCAATCAAACCGAGCTAACTTCAAGCTAATGCAACTTTTAAGAACCCACCTCTAAATCTTGATAACGTTACCGGCCCATCCTCCAATGTCACCCTGGTCACAGTGTTGCTGTTACCTGGTGTAAGGTTAGCGGTGTGTCTATAGCTGCCACACAACACGTTTATAGACACCTGGGTACCATGTTAGTTAGCCGTTAGCTGGTTAGCTTATCTGTCAGACTGGCCAGCTTCTTGACCTTAGCTTGACAACACGCTAGCTGTGGCTAAGTCAGCTAGTCTTTAAATCAGTTTATTATAATAAATGTTACAACTAATCTCGCTTTAAAATCCCCCACCTTTCTTCTTTTAACTGCTGCTCGTCACTGATGGAAAACACTGACGTTAGTTCGACACGTTTAGGTAGCCTCGCATGCTAACGCTAGCTTAGATAGCTAACATCACGGTTTGACGTTACGCAGTCGGAGCTGTCACAATAACAACAAACCTTCAGGATCGTCCGGTGGACGCTGAGCTGATAATAACGGAGGTCACGATGGTGCTTGTTGTGCTTCAGGCAGCCGGAGAGGTGCATGGATGTCGGTCCTCGGTATCCAGACTCGTTAACGGCGGAAAAAAAAGAAACATCCAGGAGGCTAACGTCATTACAGTGAAGCTAACTCAGCCTGTTTGTTTTTTACACTTCATTTACATGATCACGACGCTTTGGCGCCATCTACATGCTGCTGGTGGTTCTACAGCTCTCTAATAACTCCTCCTCTTCTTCTCCTCTTCCTTCTCCTCCTCTTCTCCTTCTCCTTCCTGTTTTGCTAATTAGATTATCTAAAGTAAGTACTCTAATTAGTAGCCATTACTAACTAATACTAGTTATTTAAACGTTATAAAAAGGTAATAACTACAGGTTATTACCAAAAAACGTCTACGTATATTAGTAAATACTAGACCACCACTGATGGACTAACTGAAATAGTGTCATACAACTAACAAGTAATGAAATTAGTGTGCCAATAACTCACAAGTAAAGTCTAAACAATTACCATAACATGTAAATAACCACAAAACATGGAAAGATTCATGAGCTACACTAGGGTAGGAAATAGCAATGAGAATATTGAAACATATGCACATTGTCCACATTAATGTAAATTAATAGTCCCTATATGTGGTAATACATTTAAGTATATAACATATAAGTATATTAGCTATTGTGATCGTTAACTAAGTAGTAGTATTGTTAAGTCGTAATGTAATTAATCGTTATATTTTGTTTTCAAATAAATTCCCAGTTACCCTAAACGCAGCATCGTCGAACGTAAACGTCAAAATGGTGGCGTTTGATTGGCTGTTACTTTTACAATGGAAAATAATAAGCCAATCGGTGAAGTCGTTCTTGGTCGTTGTCAGCAACCGACGTACACAATTTAAACAAACCAGGAACTGGCAGAGCGGTCAGCTCTGAGCTGGTCTGAAGCGCTTTTATTAAATCTTAAATTATTTATTAAGCATCTATTTCTGTCTTTATAAGGTTTTCGTTAAACGTGCCGCCTTTACGGTAAACCTCTTTTTTGTCAGCATGAATCTCGGGTGAGTTTCTTTTCGTTTATCTTTTTTAAATTCCGTTAGTTAGGTACTAGCTAGCTAGGCTAACACACTGACCGAATGTGTCGCAGTGAAATGCATAGGGTTTTATTGTTTACGACCAAACAAAACGCTTTACGTCAAACATGCAACATTGCTGATCAAACGTGCAGAGTGCACGTATGTAAATGTAAATCACAGGTTTCATCATGATGCAATATTATATTACTTCTTTCGACAACAATACTATATTTGCTGATATCACCAAGTCTGCCACGATTTTCGATTTGATTCATTTCAGGCCTGCAATTGATATGAGACGATATTATAAGCCTATGTAACACAAGCAGTTACATAAGACTCCAAAAGCAACTTAAATATGATTTGACAATTTGTATTCCTGGGCTCTGCAGGTATGGAGGTGCAGACAGATACTTTGAAGGAAACTCCCACACACTGGCTCACTTATTGCTGGAATATTTATTAAATTACGTCTGACTGAGACTTTGCAAATCAACAAATATTCCAGCTGTTAAAAGACTGAAATCTGTGGCTTTCCAGTTTCTGCTGAGTACAGCACTGACTCGGCCCTAATCCGGCACTAATTCACGGACCTGTCTGTTCACTTTAGTTCATCAGTTTAGGAAATTATATTTTCAGCAAGACAGCATTAAATTATAACCACAATAAAAACACTGGACAGTTGAAAACATTATTGTTATTTACATTTGTCGGTCTGCTTACTACTTTCATGTTGTTGTATTTCCCTGTTCGTGAACAGAGACGGCCTGCTGTTTGAACTTGAAAATGGAAAACCCAAGTTGATTCTACTGAGTCGTGGTGAGAACTTTCTGCTCTTATAATCTTGAGTTTTCCAGAGATACTCACTCACTTATGTGCTTTTCTTGTTCGCTCCTTATGTTCACTTAGTTAAAAAAAAAGGTATTAAACTAATCTTTGCAGAAAATGAAGTTGATCAGTTAGTTATATACCAGAAAATTAATTAGTGACAATTTGACAACGGTTTTGACTTTAGTGTGCTGTTTTAATATTAAACTGTGTTTCAGTTTGTAAATGTGTTTAGTTTTACTAATTGCTATTATGAGAACATTCACCCCTCATATCCACGCAGGACATTAATAAGTATCTTAAAACTGTTGGCTGGTGTTCAAGTTCAGAATTAAGTTGTTTGCTTTGCCTTATGTTAGATCCACAGAGGTTTTAGTGAACATGCATGTGTGTGTGTGTGTGTAATGTAATATTCATGACTCCTTACTGTCGCGTCTTTCTTCCACTGCAGGCGTGGAGAAGAATCCAGCAAAGGTAGGATTCATCCTTACAGTACAACATAATGAAGTATACAGCGCAAGTTTATGTTTACAATTAACAACAATGCTGGAAGGATAATGCCGTCTCATCTGATTTGATTAAACTCGATCTCAGCAGACGTCCTTCAGGCCCAGAGCAGCTAACGTCCTGAGCTCCAGACAGCCGTCCTGTGTGGAGGAGGTGCAGAGAGAGGAGCGGCCAGCCCGCCAGCAGCAGTCAGGGAGGCACAAAGAAACCAAGAGCAAGGCAGGAGGAGCAGCCGCCTCCTTTACCTCCAACACCACCACCACTGGGGGTAGGAGCAGCACTCTGACATCATCCAAGACACAAGAGCATCACAAAGGACTAAGCGTCAAAGTTGTGGCCAAGGTAAGTGTCACACAGCGTGCCCCTTTTCTCTGCTTTACTCTTGACAGCACGTTCATCGGCTCTGCCTTTAATTTGTGTGTTTTCTTGCTGCAGGTGAAGTCCGACAGACACAAACACGGCGCTACCGTCGGCTCCCTGAGGACCGACGGGAAAACAGGACGGCCTCAGAACGGCGGGACACGAGCAGCTGGAAAGGAGGGACTAACAGGACCGGAGGACAGCGTGGTGTGTGTGACCAATGAGCAGCTGCAGAAGATCCTCCACACAGTCCAGACCTGCAGCGTTGGTCCACACCCACCAGAGGACCACCAGACTCAGGGTACTGGTAGTGATGGTTGTTAGTGGTGATGGCGGCTACAGCACAGAGGGAACAAACATAACAGTATCAGACACTGGACCTTCCCCTTAGTCAATATAATGTACAACTTCATGTCTTTTTCTTCTCTAGTAAATCAAACAGACTTAAAAGAAGCTGGCTCCTCAATGAATGGAGGAGGAGGAGGAGGAGAGATGAAGGAGGAAGATAGAGGAGGAGGAACTGATACAAGTGGAAGATCACAGGATAAAGACAACAGGTGAGGAGCAAACCATGAAGAAGACATTGAAATATCTATTTAGATACATTTACAGTACACTCAACATTTACAGTAAATGTTGAGGTCAAGCTTCTCTTCTTAGATCACCGTAAATACGGTCAAACTGTGGTAAGACCAGACCTGTACTCCACTTCTTCATGTCTTTGCTGTTTAATAAACACGTCAGGAACGATATGAGGACAAAATAAACATTGTTTTCTCTTCAACAAACAATAAAATTATGTTTTCTGGTTAGATGTTTAGTTTCACAATTCACCCTTTTGGTTTTACTCTTCAAGACCTTTAAGCAGTATTAGTGCGGCTCCCCTCGTGCGCTGATGTGTTTTTAGAAACCTGTATTTCTAAACAATGGCGGTTAAATGCAGAGCGTCGCTGCTGTCGTTCAGGTTGTCTGGATGTCCGTTCAGCTGGCTGGAGGAGCGACAGTCAGAAAGCAGAGCGGCCATCGACGCCAAGAAGGCTCTGTGGAGGAGAGAACTAGGTAAACACACAATAACACTTTAAAAACGCTAGTATTTATATCAGTTATAGAATTATAGACATTTTACTAAGTGTTTTAGTCTCTTTTAGCTCCTAGTTTTGGTTTAGCTGCACAAAGATCAATCACTCTTTCGGTTTTGAGCAAGAATGTAATGACAGTTAGAGGGTTGATCAGTCCAATTATGTCCAAACCACAGCCGCACGGTCCCGACGAAGCAGATTAACTGAGTTTTTTGTGCTTTAAGCTCTTAAAAATGCCTTTCAAAGTATGATAATAATAATATAGTTACAATTATTAAATGTTTGAGATAAATACTTTAATGATTCTTTGATTTGAGGCCCGGTTTCTAAATGTATAAATACCTCTAACTATTAGTGCTTTTACTAAATTATTAAACAATTCGATTTTTTGATAAATAATCAATGTGGATATAATGACTACTTTATATGTTTTAAATTACATCACTCTACTGTAATGAAGCTTTTAAAACCTTAGCATTATCCTACATCCAAGAGTTTATCTAGTCTCGTATCACAATATCGATATAATATCAATATGTTTCCCAGTCTTACTTAAAAGGTAATAGATCAATCCAGATCACAACCATAATTTATTCTAAATGTATAATCCCACACTGTGTGTGTGTGTGTGTGTGTGTGTGTGTGTGTGTGTGTGTGTGTGTGTGTGTGTGTGTGTGTGTGTGTGTGTGTGTGTGTGTGTGTGTGTGTGTGTGTGTGTGTGTGTGTGTGTGTGTGTTAGATGAGCAAGTGGCGTTGAAGCAGCAGTGCTCGGCTCCTGGCAGACTTCAGGTACGGCAGATATTTCACCTTCTATCTCTAGGGTTTCACTTTGTTGGGGTTGTTTTCATTGCTGTGGGGAAAAAAGAAGAAGAACACATTTGTTTATTTGTATATATTTTATATTTTAACGCCGTCATCTGAAGCAAAACAAAATGAATGTGTTGAATATTTAACAAAATATGTTCACTGACATATTCAGTTAAATATATCAGGTTTATTAATCCTGGCACACAGCAAAGTCCAACGTTGAGAAAGACTGGAAACACATTTACTTTCTATTATATATTTCACAATCTGTGTGTGTGTGTGTGTGTGTGTGTGTGCGTGTGCGTGTGTGTGTTTGTGTTTGTGTTTCAGGCCGAGGAGGACACAGAGAGCGTGTTCTCAGTTCAGAGCTCCGTCAGCCACAGAGATCAGCATGCAGCCATCAGATCCAGCCTCAGACTCGGGGTAAAGTCTTTGTCCCACTGAGCAGCATATCTGCACACTGCAGCCAGAGCGGGTTGCCAGGTTGTCTTTGACATGTAAAATTAGAGACATTAGAACAGAGCACCCCAAAAATAAATGAATGTTAGTGACATTTAAATGTTGCCGTTACTTTTTTTTTGCCGTAGAACGAAATTAGAAAAAAGATCAACGCTATGATGAACAAATTGATTCAACTGACAAAGAACCAGATGAACGTGAAAACAAAAAGGAAAGTTGTGAAGTGTTGGGAGGAGAAGTATCCCGACATCTTTGATGGATGGAAAATTAGACTGCAAAGCATTTACATGTATAGCTGCTAATGTATAGCTGTATCTTAAATACTCAAAATATATATATATATATATATATATATATATATATATTTATATATATATATTTATATATATATATATATATATATATATATATATATATTTATATATATATATATATATATATATATATATATATTTATATATTTATATATATATATATATATATATATATATATATATATATATATTTATATATATATTTATATATATATTTATATAAATATATATATATTTATATATATATTTATATATATATATATAAATATATATATAAATATATATATATATATATATATATATATATATATATATAAATATATATATATATATATATAAATATATATATATATATAAATATAAATATAAATATATATATATATATATATATATATATAAAGCTGACTCCTGGATGCAGCTCTTTTTGTTTGATTTTTCATCAAGGTGTCCACAAACCTGATGGAGCCTTTCTTCTTGTATCCCTCCACACTGCTGACAGTGATACTTCCTTTGTGCCTCAATTGTTATCCGAAAACTATTTACACACCTCGATGAGCACTGTGGCTCAGGGTGTCGTGGTCCTTTAAAAACAACTGTGTCGTCTCTTCAGGAGGTCACGCCGATGGAGGAGCTGCTGAGTGCCGAGAGGAGAGAAGAGCAGAGGAGACGCTGGCTGGAGGAGCTGGACCAGCAGAGAGAGGAGACGAGTGAACGCAGGAGACGAGAGAAGCTGCTGCAGAGCCAGGTACAGTAGAGACCCAGTAGAGACCAGAGCCAGGTACAGTAGAGACCCAGTAGAGACCAGAGCCAGGTACAGTAGAGACCCAGTAGAGACCAGAGCCAGGTACAGTAGAGACAGTAGAGGCCAGGTACAGTAGAGACAGTAGAGGCCAGGTACAGTAGAGACAGTAGAGGCCAGGTACAGTAGAGACAGTAGAGGCCAGAGCCAGGTACAGTAGTGACTCAGTAGAGACCAGAGCCAGGTACAGTAGAGACCAGAGCCAGGTACAGTAGAGATAGTAGAGACCAGAGACAAGTACAGTAGAGACAGTAGAGGCCAGGTACAGTAGAGACAGTAGAGGCCAGGTACAGTAGAGACAGTAGAGGCCAGGTACAGTAGAGACAGTAGAGGCCAGAGCCAGGTACAGTAGAGACCCAGTAGAGACCAGAGCCAGGTACAGTAGAGACAGTAGAGACCAGAGCCAGGTACAGTGGAGACAGAGACCAGAGCCAGGTACAGTAGTGACTCAGTAGAGACCAGAGCCAGGTACAGTAGAGACCAGAGCCAGGTACAGTAGAGATAGTAGAGACCAGAGACAAGTACAGTAGAGACCCAGTAGAGACCAGAGACAAGTACAGTAGAGACGTGTTAATGTTTCACTGTGTTTCAGTTTCATTACTGTTTGAACGTGTCTCTGCAGACGGTGGACCACGAGCTCTGGGCGACACACTTTGACTCTCTGAGACGACCTCCAGTCCAGACTGCAGCTCCTTCAGCTCCACCTCCTTCAGCTCCACCTCCTTCAGCTCCACCTCCAGCTCCGTCCATTGTCTCTGAGCGAGGGGAGTGGGAGCCCTCGTCCAGCCTGTCTCTGGTATGGGAGGCCGCCAGCAGCTGTGGAGCAGAGAGTGTGGGGAGAGCCAGCGTAGATACAACCAGCGGACACCTGACCAGAGCCAGGTAGGAGGAAGGGGTGAGAGGGCAGGAGGCACCGAGGGTTGAGGAGCATATGAACAACTCTGAAAAAAATATGTATTTTAACCAGTTTATGGATCCGTGAATGTCACAAAGTGGTGAAAGAAAACCAAAACAGTAGATCTGTGAGTCGGACAGACAAACAATGAGCTGAAACCAGGAGGCAACCTCCGGTTCTGTGGAGTGAAGCAAATGCAGAAGTGCCTTAAACCTGCATTCTCTCTAATGACCATCAGGGGGCGACTCCTCTGATTGTATAGAAGTCTATGAGAAAATGACTCTACTTCTCTCTTGATTTATTCCCTCAGTAAACATTGTAAACATGAGTTTATGGTCTCAATCTCTAGTTTCAAGTCTTCTTCAATACAGCATGATGTTCATTTAGTAACTTATGGTCCATTTAGAGTCAAGTAGACCATAAGGCGGGGCAACACGGTGATTGACAGGTCGCTACCAGAGACTTATACGGCGGCTCTACGTCACTCCTCTTCAGTCCAATTATGTTAACTTCTGTTCACTGGTGGCAAAAAAACAAGGTAGTTACGACCAAAATGCCGAACTCGGGGCTTCAAAAACGGCAGTTTACAAACCAATGGTTGATGTCACCACGACTACGTCTACTTCTTACATACAGTCTGTGGCTGAAATTCAGTTAATTTGTCCCACTTTTGGTATTTTTCTGGAATTAATCTAACCTTCAAAAGAGAGTTTCCGAACAAATCGAGGATGTGGGCAGTGAGTCGGAGGTCCTGAACCAGGCTCACTCCAAATGTTTACCAGTAAATGTTTAGTGATCTTTGTTCTCCTGTTTACTTCCAGCCATCTGAGGACCATGACCGCCCTGCTGGACCCCGCCCAGATAGAAGAGAGAGACAGGAGGAGGCTCAAGCAGCTGGAGCTGCAGGTAGGAGGAGGAAGATGAGGAGGATGAGGAGGAATGCAGTGAGGTTTTATCACTTCCTGAATATTTTACCATCCCCCCACAGCGAGCGATCGAGGCCCAGGTGGAGGAGCGTCGGCTGCAGAGGAGGAGAGAGGAGGCGAGGAGGAGGGAGGAGTTGGAGGAGGAAGAGAGGAGGCTGGCGCTGGAGAGAGAGATGCTGGAGAGACGGTACAAGCAGGACACAGTGAAGGAGAAACAGAAGGTCAGAACACAAACAGGGCACGATTCCTCAGTCGTTTTATCCACAACGAAGTTATTACTGTCGTCTGATAATTTAGCTGTGTCAGTGTTTGACTTCTGTGTGCATTTGCAGTCGAACAACCAGGCAGAGCAGCAAAAGACAACACACAACGACGACGGCGGAAGACAGCAGGAGACGCTGGAGACCAGCGGTGAGCTGTAGTACTACTGCAATATTACTGCAATACAAATACAAATAATTGCACTACGATAAAACTGAAACACATTCTCAGGGTGTGAAAACTGTCAATCAAACTCTGCAGTGGTGGAAGAAGTACAAAGATCCTTTACTGAAGTAAAAGTGCCAATACAACAATGTTGTAATGTCAAATATAAATAAAAAAGTTAATGTACTGTATTTACAATTCTACTTAATTAAAGTATTATCAGAATGTATTGACAGTTTCAAAAGTAAAAGTACTTATTGAGGAAGAACTATGAGAAAATGACTTTACTTCTCTCTTGATTTATTACCTCAGTAAACATTGTAAACATGAGTTTATGGTCTCAATCTCTAGTTTCAAGTCTTCTTCAGTACAGCATGATGTTCATTTAGTAAATTATGGTCCATTTAGAGTCAAACGGCAAAATTATGATATAAAGTTGTTAGCTGCTGTTGCTGCAAAATACATGTGGTGAAGTATAAACATGAAATGGAAATACAGTACAGTACTCGAGTAAATGTACTTCGTTACTTTGCACCACTGGAACTCTTATTGCTGACTAAACAACAGGTGTGATGAAGACCTTGTTTTTTAATGATCACTCTGTTTGTGTGCAGCTACCAGGCAGAGCGAGTGTTTGGAGGAGGAAGTCAACAGTTCATCCTCCCCGAACAGAGACGCCGCTGCACAGACGGGTAACTCAACTATGACTGCTACAAATACTGTTACTGCCAATACGAGTACTACTATCGGAAACGGTAGTATCCACACTGAGCCGTCTGTTTTTTAAAACACTGTTTACATGTGAGGATGTGTTTCCACTCTAGTGTCTCCAGGTTGTTTTTGTAAAGATGTCTTATACTGTGTTTGTATACACAGTTTGTCAAACTTGTCATGTAACTCTTTTAATTTATGTAACATGTAACATTTTTTTAATACTTAAGTTGCTGCGTTCCCACTCTGATCACATCTGTATTTTTCTGATTATTTTATCAAATCAGTGTCACAAAGAGATGTGGTTTTAATATTTGATGACTTAATGTGGATGTTGAAAATCCTTAAACAGCTTATCTTTTGTGTGTGTGTGTGTGTGTGTGTGTGTGTGTGTGTGTGTGTGTGTGTGTGTGTGTGTGTGTGTGTGTGTGTGTGTGTGTGTGTGTGTGTGTGTGTGTGTGTGTGTGTGTGTGTGTGTGTGTGTGTGTGTGTGTGTGTGTGTGTGTGTGTGTGTGTGTGTGTGTGTGTGTGTGTGTGTGTGTGTGTGTGTGTGTGTGTGGAAGCAGCTCCCTCTCTACCGCTCAGAGTTCAGACTCCTGACGTCTCCGTACAGTACCGGACACCTCCTCCTCCTCTCTCTGCTGCTCCTCCAAACATCAGGAACCGAGCGGTGAGAACCGGCAAGGAGAACATCTGTCTGCCAGCAGGAGGAGGAGGAGGCCCATATGAAGCGTTTGCCAGGACAGATAAGAGCAGGATGGACAAGAGGAGGCCGGAGTGGAACACACAGAGGTAGAAACACACACAAGTCTCACATTTATGTCTGAAGTCATCTCACCTGACTACAACAGGATCCTCCTGAATGTTGATTCAAAATAATAAAATAAATATAAATGATCTGCGCTCACGTTTCATTATATAGAAGGTAAAGAAGCAGATCTAGTTCCTCATTCAGTCCTTTCAAGTTTGAAATGCCCAATTAAGAAATCCAAAATCTCTCCCACAACCTCTGTAATGTCTTCAAGAATTAAGAGCTCAACCCGGTCAGTATTTACTCTGACCCCTCTGTACCCTGTTCCTCCAGCAGTATTTACTCTGACCCCCCTGTACCCTGTTCCTCCAGCAGTATTTACTCTGACCCCCCTGTACCCTGTTCCTCCAGCAGTATTTACTCTGACCCCTCTGTACCCTATTCCTCCAGCAGTATTTACTCTGACCCCCCTGTACCCTGTTCCTCCAGCAGTATTTACTCTGACCCCTCTGTACCCTATTCCTCCAGCAGTATTTACTCTGACCCCTCTGTACCCTATTCCTCCAGCAGTATTTACTCTGACCCCCCTGTACCCTGTTCCTCCAGCAGTATTTACTCTGATCCCTCTGTACCCTGTTCCTCCAGCAGTATTTACTCTGACCCCCCTGTACCTGTACCTGTCTCTTCCAGGCCCAGCCATCGGTTCGTTCCGGCCTCGGAGCGTTACCCGGCCCCTCTGCAGAGGAACAGACAGGAGAGTCGACAGAGGAGACAGGCTGAGCTCCTCGCTCTGCAGGAGAGGACTTGTCTGTCCAGGACCGACCCTCCTCCTCCTCCTCCTCCTCCTCCTCCTCCTCCTCAGCACGAGGAGCCTCGTCTCTGCTCCAACCCCTCACAGACCAGAACCAGTCCCACCATGAGGGTAGGACTGTAGACCCTCATACTAAATTTTGATGGCTGCTTTTGTCTTAAATTTGATTTAATCTAAAACCTTACCACACTCTTGACACAAACCTTTATTGCTCCAGGTGGAGAATGTTTCCAGAGGACTCGGCATCTTAGCAGCAGTCAACACTGAAAGGTGAGCAGCTCTGACTGCACTTCCTGTTAAACCCCAGATCCCCTTTAAAAAAAGAAAACAGGAAGAGTTTCAACCTGAAAATGACCAGCCTTTTTTACCAGGTAACAGTCAAATCAAGATAGTGTTATTTACAAAGTGCTTATTAGATGATATACATTAAAATGAGAAGATGGGAACTTGGCTCTGTGTTTCTCTGTTGCATATTACACTTCAACGTTTTTCACAATAAAATCATGCATCCTTCTACATTCATTGAACCGTCTTAAGTGAAACAAAGCAGGAAGAACGAGCAGCTGTAACTCCTTTAAATGCAGGCAGTTATCTGTGTGAAGTTAGGAAGAAGTAAAACATTTCTTTACTGTTTAAATATAAAAGCCTGTCCACTCAGCAGCTCCATTGACGGTGAAGTGAATCTACGTTTAGCTCACTCCTCTGTTTCGATGTCTTGCGTCGTCGTCTCCTCCAGGGGGCGCTCTCCTCAGCGGGCACCTTCCTCCTCCGCCCCTCCTCCTCCTCCTCCGGAGTTCATTCCTTACGTCCGGACTGATGAAGTCTTCAACATGGATCCACTGGAGCCTGCTGACACCCCCCCACTGCCAACACACACAGGTGACACACACACACACACACACACACACACACACACACACACACACACACACACACACACACACACACACACACACACACACACACACACACACACACACACACACACACACACACACACACACACACACACACCGATCAGTTGATTCGTCAGTTAGTCGATCAACAGAAAATGCTGCTCGATTACAGTGAGTGAACTTATGCTGCTGGAAATATTAACTGGTAGATTTGATTGATGTAATCTATTTAGATAATCCATTAATTGTTTGTTTTTGAGCAAAATAACCAAATATTCTCTAATATCAGATCCTCAAATTGTCAACTTTAGGAACTTCAACAGAGGAGGGATTCATCTTCCTTTCAATAGATGCATACAGAGAACACACCAGTAACAACAGTCACACTACAATAAGAGGAAACAGCATAACGTCTGCTTTATATACTGAGAGTAAACTATTCTGTTAATTCTTCTCCTCGTCAGAAGCTCCTCCTCAGAGCACAGCATCTCCTCCTGCTGCTCCCTCACATCGACTCCTCCACTCTGAACTGCTTCGTAACACACAGACACACCGACAGCAGGAGATCCTCAGAGGCCTGGCCCAGCTACGGCAGGTAACACACACACACAAAGACAGACAGACAAAACGCACGCACGCGCACACACACACACACAGACAAATACACACAGGCAGACAAAACGCACAGGCAGACAGACACACTTTCTGGTAGCAGCTTTTCCGATGTAAAGATTTGCTGTTTTTCTGTTTTATGATTGTAAACTTTCGTTAAATTTGTGTCAATAATAACGGTTATTGCCGGTGTTGTTATGGTGTTTAGTACAACTCTCCTAAAACTGGGGGACTTGTGAGAAACAAAACATGGTGAAATGGAACCAGCAGATGCTGAGATATCATCACGTTTAGTCCTGTGTGTGTGTGTGTGTGTGTGTGTTCAGGGTTTATTACAGAAGCAGAGGGAGCTGGAGACAGATCTGAATCCTCTGCTGAAGCGCCATGACAATGAGCACCGGCCGCCCACAGCAACGCACCGCAAGTGACCTCTGACCCCTGCTCCGTGTGTGTGTGCTGACGGTGTTTGGACCAGCCGTCATGGAGAACATTAAACACAAACAGGGGCTCGTTCAGTCGTCCAACACTCTGAGACTGAATGTTCAATGTGAGATTTTGGGAGTTTTCAAAGTGAAGCTGATTGTGTCAGAGTGAATGTGACGGATGCTCTTGATTTGAGGCCGTTTCAGGAGGCAGAAGTGCATCACCACCCCGAGTTCTAAATAGGACTAATAGAAGCATCATATCTTCTGCACAGGTCTTCTTCCAGGCCACACTGTTATTATAATAACAGTCATATTATAATTATAAGACTTTTTATTTACCGCAAACAATGTTAACTCTACAATGCATTTTTACTGATACTAATTTTAATTAATCTCATGTTGATTGTTTTTTTTTAATGACAGCCTAAGGGGAGACAATCCACTTCTATTTGAGCCGGTTTGGGTTTATATTTACTCGAACCTTTGACTGTGATGGGCAGCTAAACATCGTAACACTGACAGTCTGAACTCACTGTTACACCACACCTGCTGTTAAAACATAGAAACGTGTCTGGAATAAAAAGTAAAGTGTGAGTTTCAAGTTAAACACGAGGACTCGACTGAGCTTTTAACTTCTAACGCCTCATTGTTTTCTTTAAATCTGCTCCATCAGTTCTACCTCACATCAAGATCATCATAAGACAAACATGTTTATTACATGTAATAAACATGTTTATTACATGTTTATTTATCACTAACTGGATTTATGAGGTTTTACTATCATGTTATGTGAAGATTGTATCTTAAAATTCTGTTTTGAATGCACTTTCCATAAGAATGACACTGTATCAAACAGGTATAGTTAAACTTTTTTTATAAATTATTGTCCCTGCAGACGAGCTCAGCGCTTCTTTAAATCATTAATAATATACGAGTTTGTTTGTTTCTTCAGCTTCCTGCTGGCCAAGGAGCTCCGTGTTTCTTTGTGCTTCTTTATTGTGGAGTTTTTCTGGTTTTATTGTATTTTTTATTTATTGCAAATGAAATAAATGTCAAATGTACCTCGACCTTTTACAATCTATTTCTTACAATTGCGCTTAATTTTGATCTATTGTATTTTGGCAACTGCCTGATTCCTGAATTTCCCACAGCTGACACTGTTAAAAAGATAAAACATGTTTCAAAACAAAACTGTTGGTCTTTACTACATGTTGATTGATTGATGAACACAGGTCAACTTTGAAAGCCACAGTTTGTTCTTTATCTCCAGCAGGAGAAGTCAAAAGATAGTTTGTCATTGTTTTATTTTGTGAATCATCTCAATTAATAATAAAAACGTTGAACTCACCTTAACAGCTGAGATCTTGAAACAGACGGAGAAAGCTTACATTGACAACTAATTAACATAAATAATTAATAAACATACACGTTAATAAACTGCGATGAGCCGTGATGTGTCATTATCTGTGTTGCTTTAGTTCTTGAGCACCTTTTCCACACACACACACACCTGTTTTCAGTTACTCTGGATGATCACACCTGTGATCAGGTGGTTAGTGGACCGCAGCTTTGATGGGAATTGATGTCACAAATCTTCATCTTCCACTAAGAGGGATAAAGGTGTAATTTACCCCACTTTAACAGGTTTAATAAAGCTAACATGAAACTCAGGAAGACATCATTAAATTAGTCTCTGAACATCCACAAAGTCCTGAGAAGAGGTGTAATCAACCAGAGTACCTGAACACCTGTGTGATGTTCAGAGGGTTTAAAAAGAACTGCAGGTGTGACAGCGTTTAATAGGACAACCCGGAAGTTAGGGTCTCACTGCTTCCCTCGACAAAACTACTGCTTTCTGTATCGTCTCTGAAAATAAACTCTGTGGCAAATGTAAATATTTGTTGGTATTTTTTAGTCCTGTGTAGTTATAAAGTTTTGATTTTGGACTGTTGATCAGACAAAACAAGTCACTTGAACACATCAGTGTCATTTTATGGAACATTTTCCAAAATCTTCATCAAAAGATGTCATTAGCTTCAGCAGCCATCTTTTAATGTTCTGTTTTACTTTAAGTGTTGAAACGTATTGACTGACCTGAGTTTCCACTGCCAGCTTCTTTTCAGAGGTTTCTTAGAGGTGGACACTGTTGATGTAGAAAATCTTCTTTTCTTCTGGCTTCAGGTGTTTGCAGACACATCTGTAGTTCTACTACCAGAGGGTGTTTGAGGCAGAAGAATCTAAGTCTACTGGGAAACGTCCTGTGGAGCAAATGTGTTCTGCTCGAATGCCTCTCCGAATCCTCTCCGAATGCTCCAGAGAACCTTTAATAATATTAACTCTTTAACACGTTCTTTATCTTTCACTCTCCGTTTGTTATTGTGTGCCTTGTTGCCGGAAGACAACGTTGTGAACGTGAGTGACAGCTGGAGAGATGAAGTGTTGTCAGAGTTTGTTGTGTTGGAGAACAGAAAGCGTAGTTTAGTGTTATCTAAAACATTTTAGATATCATGGGTGCATATTTGGCAGATTTGAACAATGTGGATGTGAAGCGAGATGTCAGAACGAGACTTCTCTGATGGTGAAATCGTTGTCCTCAGTCACTTAAGACATAAAAACATTGGAAAAAAATAGGGTCCAAAGTCTTTAAATCTACTTTAATTGAAGACGTTTCATAGGCGCTGTATTTGCCTTCAGACGAGGTCGGATGCAGTTTGTACAAACCGGTGGTTTGTCCACAAGTATTGTGGACAGAGTAAAAATAATAAAACCTTTCAGGTCTTGTTTACTGGAACCGAGTGGGCCCTTGACTCAGAACCTCCACTGTGCACAACCCAGCAGCTCGATCTGAGGTCAAGAACATCTCCAAGCAAATCCGCTGGTTTACGCAGGCAACTTTTAATACAAAAAAAGGTGTAAAAAAACATTTTTTTTTAAAAAGTTAAAACGAGTCTGTTACAGGGTCACGTCCTACTGTACAAACAACAGCAACTAAACACAAGCAGCTCCCAGAGTAACAAACCAAAACATTCAGTACAAAAAAACGCTTATTTTTCTTTTTTTACAAGACATTAAGAGCCCACTGGATGAAGTGTCTGTCCATCGTATTCCTTTACAGGTTGTTATTTTAAAGTTCTTTAATAGTCTCAAGAGTCCACTTTAAGAATCAGGTTCACGTTGGTTATGGCCATGATGCAACGAGAACAAATAAGCAGCTCAAAGTTTCCTTTTGAGAAATGAATTCGTCGGGTTGCTGGACTACAAAGTCGTTGACAGAAAACCGTTCAAACCGTCAAGTTGATGGTGCGTTTAAAAAAAAAAAAAAAAAAAAAAAAAAAAAAAAAAAAAAAAAAAGAGCTGGGAATTGGAATCCATCCAGCGGCTTTTTAACGTACAGTCAATGCTCTCAGAGCAACGCACGGATAAAAAAAACAGGGACGTTTACTCAGTTTACCTACCATTCAGTAAGAAGAGAATCTCTCAGAGGCAGAGTTTAAAAAGATGCCGGGTCGGGTCCGAGTGAGATTAAATAAAACCTCTGAAAACATGGCATCTGCTCAACTGTTCTTTTCATATCCTGTACACATGTAAAAAAAAAAAAAGGGGCAGGGGCATTTTCCACTAGTGCCGGACTTCTTCGGCAACAACATGTCAACAGGAAGTGGTCGACAGGTTGTGGTTACAGAAGGTAGTAAACAGAGCAGGTTTCTGTTCTACTCTACAGCAGCTGGTTTCTGCTGTGTAAGCAGGAACAACAACTTATTTTAGTCCACACTGCATAAAAAGTTCAAAAAATTGGTTAAAGAAAATACAAATTCACAGGGTGGCAGATAATCTTCTTAGTGACTTTAAAAGGGTGGGAAAAAAAAAGTGTCTGATGGTTGCAAAGTAATAAACACAATGTTCTAGAACTAAGAATGTGCTCCTCCATTAAAGTTGATACAAGTAGAACAAATCTAATTCAAAATAATATGAACGGCCTGATCAATGTTCTGTATGTCTTTGCTGATAAGCTCTCTACGGTATCGAATACTAAACGATTCCAGAAAATTAATTGAAGTAATTCTTCCAAGAAAGAAAAATGTTTTTCACTGTTTTCAGTTCCTCAAATGTGATGATTGTCTTTTTTTTTAAAATTATACGATAGTAAACATATCAGATTTTTGAATGATGGTGATGATACGTCTCTTTGGGATGTGGGAAATTATAATGTAGAAGGTGAATGCTACACTTGCCACTATTAGCATTGCACGCTCAAAATCCTCGACAGAACCGTCGGTAGTCGGTCAACCAAACAGATTGATCGATAATGCAAATAATCGTTAGTTGCAGGACTAGCTCCCTCGCATTACTTTTGATGGTTGTTTCAGCGCAGCTCGCTTGTCTACTGCATTTTTCATGAATGAAGAGAAAAGTCGATCAACAACTAATCAACACATCAAAGGGAGTATTTTAGAAGCCACCCTGCAGGAGAACAGTAGTTTGAATTTGAAAAAAGAAATCCCAATACAAACCAGTGACAAAAGACTTTAAAAAGGTGGAGGCAGGTCTGCAGCAGCACTGCGACCAGAAGGAGATCTTTGGATTTACACGAGTTGTATTGACTTCAATGGAAGACACCCGTCAAAATAAATCATGTTTTTGTTACTTTACACATACCCGACATCAATTCTTTAAAACTTATTTTAAAAAAACAAAACAATTCCTTTCCAACCTAACTTTAAGCGAAGTGGTTCCAGTGCCTTGTTCCGGGTTCGAATCCCGCCTTGGGACCATAGTTGCATATCCTCATTTGTCCATCCCCCATTTCTGCACTCAACAAAAGATGAGTTTGTATTGCCAACATTCTTTCTGTAACCAATTTGATGAACCCAAGTGACTGAAACGTCAAGATTCTAGGAAACTGATTTGTGCTATAAGTGTTTTGGGTCAGGGTTAGACTTCACCCTGATTTTAAGTTAATAATGAACCTTGGGAGCTTCATACAGTGTGGGGTCACTCCTCCTTCCTTCAGTCTAGCACCGGTTAGTATTCAGGATGTGCGTGTTTCGACCTCCACACAGGGTGGTAGTTTTCGGGAAAGTTCCTTGGTTTAACCAGCTGGTGCAGTTAAACCGTCTCTCTACATCCCATTAAAGCCTCCTCCACTTTTCCCCCCTCTGTACCTGCTGCTGCCCTGACCGGCAGGGTTGTGGTAACCGCCCAGCAGTCTAGGACCAGTGAAGTCCCTGCCGGCCTGTTGCAAGCCCCAGACCAGGGCTGCTGCACTTGTGGGGCCCAGGCCCCCTGGCCAGACAGGCACAGGCCCCAGGAGGCTACCTCCGAGGGCAGTCAGGGGCGCCAGCATGGGGCCGCGCGAGAAAGGCTGGTTGGGGAATCGGGGCAGGTGGGGGGGTTGCAGGAGGCCGGCGCCCCGCTGCTGCTGCTGCTGGCTGTGAGGCAGTTGTTGTAGGTGTGATGGACTCGGCTGGAGCTGCTGGTTGTTCATTTGCTGCAGAAGTTGTCGGGGCTGCTGGATCTGTTGTAGACGGAGCAGAGCAGGATTTTGGTTGTGTTAGCCGGTTCTGATGGTTCAGCTTTTCGCTCTCTTGAGGAGCAAAGATTAGCATTTCTAACATTTCAGAGAACTGTAGAATACAAGTGGCCTTGGATGAGAGGATGTTAGACATAAAAGTAGACTAAGTCTTTTGTCTTTCAATAGACCATGTGATCTATTTAGTTTTAATTACCAAAATAAAAAGCAGGTACAAAAATATACAAATACAGAGTAAAACAATATGCCTGCTGTCCAAGGTTTTCTTTGAAGGGTGGTATATCAGTCTCTTCAAGACCTTCATCCTTGTTCTTCTTTTCTTGTTACTTCTCTTTTTATACAGTGAAGCTGAGAGGGTTTCCACGCCTGCTGAATGGCAGGGTGTATTATTTTATATATGGTTAAAATACTGAATGAATAACAATATGAAAAACTGAAATTACGTAAGCAGTCAAGTTTCCCTATTTTTGAGCAAAGCTAACCTTGTGTTTTCAGCTCGTCAGTCTCTTCGGCATGGTTTTCTTTTGGGTTGGCTCACACAGGGAGCACTGGCCCTCCCATCTCTTCTCTTGCATTCTGCCCCGG
This sequence comes from Anarhichas minor, assembly GCF_050575085.1. NCBI lineage: Eukaryota > Metazoa > Chordata > Actinopteri > Perciformes > Anarhichadidae > Anarhichas > Anarhichas minor. The sequence continues at coordinate 3,611,384 of NW_027466467.1, read as the reverse complement.
TGGGCAGGTTGCTCGAGGGACTGCGAGAATGCAGATTCTGTCCCCATTCTGGGACTGGACCTCGCACCAAGGACCTTCTTTGTGGTTGTAACAGGTTACTCCACAGGCCACCTTCTTCGGACCTCTTTCATTTGGCGGAGCCATGCCAATGAAGACAACAGTACTGTTAGCCTTGAGTTTCAAATATTGGTTGCCAGGCTTGAGATATGGCTGGTGGTCTGGTGTCCATCCTGGTCTGGCGTAGGAAATATCCTTCCAGGCATTGGGATTCGAAAGATAACTAGAGCTGAATTTATCCCCTTTGTGGTTGTACAGCTGCAGGCGTGGTTCACAGCTCTTGGCCGAGCCTTGCCGAGCAGTCCCCTGCTTTTCCAGGTAGCCTTCTTCCCTCTTGTTTTCCGTCAGTGCCGGTTGGGTCTGTGGGACATCGTTGCGGAGAGTCCACTTTTGTCCGTGAACAGGTGGTAGACGATGCAGCTGAAAGACGCTGTCAATATCAGGTTTGCTTCCCCCTCCAGTAGTGGTCTAGGGGTAAGGCAGCACATTAGATCTGTGTAAAACAATCCCGTTATACTGTTTTAAAAGCCACTGTGCATCGGAGTGGTGTAACCATGATACTTAGCATGACTGCTGCTATGCCTATGGCTGTCCCATTTTGGCCCAAGTATAACTGCCTTTTTTGACAGGTTTTCCCTTAGTATCCTTAAATCCCCTAATGGGAATGCAACAGTTGGGGCCTTTGGAAGAAAACCTTGGGGCTTGCAGAGTTTTCTTCCATCACCTCCTGTGCAGGTCTTTTGTTCTTGGTCTTTGGCTATTCTCTGCTCCCATTCCTGCATGAAGTCAGGTAATGATTGGGTAGGAGGAAAAATGAGGGACTGCAATCCAAAAGGAACTTTTCCTTTGTGGGATTTATTTTTTTTTGTCCCGAGGGACATCCATTACATCAATCAGAGCCCTGCTAACCACACTGCTGGATCACACCCCATTGAAGGGAACGATCAGAATAAACATCCCGGTGAAATTCCAGCACGATAAAACACCTAATAAGGCAGAATGTCCATCCATAGCATTTTTTTCTGAGAACCAATTCAGTTCCTAATGAGGAAAGGGCATATAGTTGAAAATCTCTGAATATTTCAGAAAGGAAAGCCAGCGCTTTTCTGCAAGAGAAAATCACTACAAGGACACCTGGATGGACAGCCTTAAACAGAATCAGTCTCCCACCGGGGGGTTTGGTAGCTTGAAAAGAGACTTTCTTATGATTCTATGTAGCCTGTGGTTTAGGATGGTGGTGTTTCTGGTGAGCTCCAGAGTACAGATCATGGGTAACTTCCCGCTCGTGGAGTTCTTTCCTGGTCATCCAGGGTCTAATTGAGTAAGAGTTAGGAGTAGCCTATTCCCCTATGGATAGAGGGGTTAAACATGCTGACGGGGAATTCCGTGATGTTGGTTCTCCGATAGGAGGTGCTCCTAATTGTACGGGTACTGGTTAAAAGATCCTGGAAATTAGGGTACTGATTCCGACGGAGGAGCCAAGTAGGGCGTCGGGCATCTCCGACGTAAAGTGCCCTTAATCCGATTACATTTTTGCAAATTAAGATTGAATCACTTCATTTGCATATTTATTTATTCTAGACCAAAAGTATTGAGCTTCTGGATTACCTTGTTTATGAGCTTTCTGATAATCAGAGAACCACAGTGTTGTGTTTGTTTTTGAAGATTTGTCTTTAGGTGGGGTCAGGGTCCAATATGGGTGAACTTTGAGGGCCCCTGTGACCTGAATGGTTGGTCCTTCTGTTTAATCAAACCACGTTCTAACGCTCTCTCATATAGGCTGACATTTAGGAAAATATTTATTAAAATCCAAAGGGGTAAAGTCAGAAAGTGATTGATTTCTCACGGTTTGCCCCACATGACTTGTGTGGGACTAGGTTGTGGTTGGGGGCTAGGTTGTGTAGCCATGTAAGTCTGTGTTCCCCAACGGGGATGTTCCTCACCATTTCATTACCTTGCCACTGATCGCATTACGCCTGGAGGGTCTCCTCCCTTTTCTTTTATGACTAAAGCTACTCCATCTTCAATGGTAAAATGGCTATTTACCAGCATAACCATAGGCTGGGAAGGTTTGAAATTTTCCAGCCGTGAGTTTATGTCATGGATTTCCCAGTTACCTAGTTGGTATACATGTTCATTATCTCAAGGAGTTTACGTCTGTATTTACAACCTGATCGTTGTCGCTTTCTCCTTTTAGCTAATGCTTCATGCCACTCCTGAGTGAACTGACCTGCCATCTCTTCAGAGTTTGAGGTAACAGAGCACTCTGTCCTCCTCGGCTTGAAACAGGCGACTCTGCCAGATATAAATATATAAAAATAGCTCTTACAGTATTAACTGAGCTCTTCGAATACTTTCTAGTTTTGGTAACATTAGTTTAACAAATGTTTACCTTTGGGTCCAAGTTTTTTTTGATTACTTTAGTCTTGTCGTTTGATAGAATGCAAACGGGTTCTACCTTAGGGTTTGCCAACAGGTCTTATTCTCACTTCGAACGGTTTACACAAGGTTACTCTTCTTAACCATTAGTGGTGTCCCTTTTCGGGCACCACTAATGGTTAAGAAGTTAGCCAGTTCTGATAGACTCCAAAATCTAACTCAAGTGTCAATATGGGCACTGTTTAGGAGCCTAGGCCACGGTCCAATGACGGATTGTGTTTCTAACAGACACCGATATTACTGTACTTATAATACTTTTACAATATTCAGTGGTTAGACACTGGAGTTTAGGTAGTCGTTCTCGCTCACCCCGGCACACTACTGCATAAATCCTTAAACAGACCTGACAACCTACGGCTTGGCAGGAGGTAACGTAGAGAGCTTCGACCGGGGGGATATTTGCTCTATCTTGCAACATGTGTCATGATGAGTCCATGAGGACGGTTCTTCTGCCTCTTGTGGACGGTGCACAGATGCCCCTCTATATGTGCGATTGTAGACGTACCTCAAAGTCACGTTTGAAAGCCCTACAGACATGCAAACTCAGGGGCTGAGAGGGCTGTGAAGCTAATAAATACCCATGACTATTGCAGAGTAATTCGTCCCAGGAACGAATGCGGGTTGTACTCTTTCGCACTTTAGATAAAAGCCAGATGTTAGTGAGTGTTAGTTGGTTTTTTGTCCAATGGTAAAGGGTCTATAGTAACTCGACCCACACAGGAGTACTTTAAATAGCACTCAACCAACAGGAACAATACTTCATTGGACCGTGACTCCTAAGCAGTGCCCAGATTGACATCTGCGTTAGATTTTGGAGTCCATCAGAACCGGCTAATAGTTGCGGTACTGGTCTGTTACAATGGTGATACTTCCTGTTACCTTGGTGCCACTGGCAGTGCTGTTGCCAGGTGGTGCTCCCTCTCCTCTTATTGGTTGTTCTTGGCCCGAATGTGTCTCTCTACAGGAAGTAAACAAAAAGAGGTTCAGCAGCGTCTCACATACTGAGACAAAGCAAACATTGGCAGAGTTGGTAAACTCTTCTGCTTCATTCTGGTGAGGTGGAGGGAAAAAAAACTCTAGAGAAAAGATTCTGCACCGAAACTAATTTGTTACGACTTTAGGTGTAAATGAGTGATATGGCTATAAGGTTGCTGCACTTCCATCCTCTCTAATGGAAAAGCAGGAGGGCAAGACCAACAGTGCGCATAGGTCACTCACTCTCTGAGCCAATATCAGAGATAATAAAAGATAGCATCTTGAGAGAGATTCGAGCTATCGACTCAAACGGGTGAACCCAAGTGCAAGCAGAACCATTGATAAATCCTACTGAGGTGCTAGAGAGCGCACAACAGGTTTCTGTCGTCAGACTCCCTTCAAAAGGTGCTTCACTAAGGGGTTCAAAAAAAACAATCTCTCTCCATACCCTTCATGGAAGGATGAAAGGGCTGCAGCATAAACTTTAACTGTTTATGGGGCCAAATTGTTATCTACCAACATTCGAGGGTAGGTTCACACGAGAGGTTAAGAGATAGCACTGTCCAGTTGTGGCAGTGCATCTCTGTGCCATGGAAGATGCCACGGTTTCAATACGAGCAGCTGGGTCATGGTCAGAAAACCATGACATGCTTGTCTACTGCCACCAAAATATTTGAGGCGAGACCTTTGAGGAATCGGGGAATTACGTAAAGGAGAGCTCTGAGCCAGGGTCCTACATCCACTCCTAGAGTTCTAGAGGAGGGTTCTCCCATGCGTTGTGGAGAAACACACTGTGCATTATCTTTGAATAGATCCACCTCTGCCTCCCCAAACCTGTCCCACAACAAGCTACAAGATTGTGACATTTAGTTCCCACTCGTTGTGGGACAGACCCCCTGCAAGACATTAAGACATTAAGCTGTGCGGTTCTGTACCCCCGGTGTACACTGCTTTGATGGAGAGCAGGTGCTTGTGAGAACACAGATGAGGGCTCCTAGCTATTTCTAGGAGCCGGGCCAAGCAGAAGGTACAATGACGGTTGATGTACGCTACCGCTATCATGTTGTCTGTGCTCACGGTGACATCTGTTTTTAAGTGGAGGAACAAAGTGTTTCAACACTTTAACCACCGTGGACAGCTTGAGACAGTTTAAGTGCAGGGATGGGGGCTTCTTCAACTTCCCACCTACCATTCTGGACTGGAACATTCCACACCATCCAGAGAGGAAGGCGTCTGTGTACATCAGTGTGTGTGTGTCGTAACTCTCCCAAGCAGAGCCCCTGATGACACTCACAGGATTTTTGAGTACGCCAGGTCTAACTGCAGTGAGGAGGGATGTGTAGCATTCGCCTTTTGTGCCAAACTGGGTTGAGACAGAGGCAGCCGAACCACCTCTGGTTCTCCACACAAGGAGTACCAGGGAGACCACCACATATGGCTTGCGGACATGGAAGCTGGTTGTACTGGTATTGTATTCCCGGGAAGTGAACCGCAGGAACGTTCTGCGTTTCGGAATGACAGGAATGTAGAAATAGGCGTCTCCCACATCAATGGAAGTGAACCAACTGGCAGGACGTTCACATTCCAACACAAGCCTGATTGTCAGCATGTAAAAAAAGGCCACTTCATAATGCACCTGTTTTGGAGAGAAAATAGCGAGAACAGAACCCTTCATCCTCTTCTGGAGGGTCGTGGAAGATTGCTTCTTTCTCCAGAAGCTCCCCCAGCTCAATAGCCAGGGCTCCAATTTGGGTCCGAGAGGACATCACCGCCAGGAAATGAATGCGTGTGTGTCATCATCATATATTTCTTTGTTGTTGCAGTTGTTCCGAGTTTGCTGTACATGCATAGTTGTATCTTGCTGCAGTGTATTGTTTATTTCTGAGGAGGTGCACAACCAACACTCTGAATGCATACAAGATACATGCACACTCGAAAACACAGAGTGCTTTTATACTTGTTTTTTTACCTAACTGGGATTTTTGTCCTTCCCACACTGCTTATATGGACTAGTCTGTGATGGTGGTATCTCTGTTAAGACTACAACCAGTTCAAATCTATTGACTGAGAAGGTATGTAAAGCACCCACATGAACCAGCATAAATTAAGTTTCAGGATGACAGGGAACCAGTTAAAATGTTACAGAATCCAACATATTACAAACTGAACTGTAGACGAAGGGCAGTAGTCATTAACTAACCTCAATCTGTGGCCCTCTACAGGACAAGCTGTGGTACTGTAGGAGGCTGCAGCATGTTTAGCTGCTGTGGGAAATAGTTCTCTTTGTTGATTTGTTTTCTCTCCCCCGTCACTGGTTGAGCCTGTCTGGGTGCTTGGTCCCGTCACTGCAGCTGTGCCTTGATTGGACGAAGAAGTAGACATCTCAACATTACCTGGATCCCTGTTCCCTCCCACTGGAGTACCATCTCTGTGATGTCCAGCCTCTCCTCCACCTTCTTGACTTCCTCCAAACCTTCGCCCCATGGTGCGAGTCACTGCTCCGTACTCCCTCCCCTCCTCCACCACCTGCTCCTGCTGCAATGCTGAGTGAATCATATCCAGAGTGACTGCCACTGCTTTCCTGTCATGAGTGACTTTTACCGACTCGGTGGGACCTCCTTGGGCTAAAAGAGGAATGGTGTGACCGCTACCAGTACGACTGACATTGGGAAGGAGGTTTGAAAGTGAGTTGATGTACAACTCTGCCTCAGAGTCCAACTGCTGCTGCAGCTGCGCCTGACGCTCTGCCCGCAACTGTGAGATGGCGAGTCGGAGAACCTCAAAGTCTGTGTCTGAATGGCGCGGCAAAACTTCTTTATAGGAGGCGTCCGGGACGAGCTGGTCAGACCGATGGGGGAGAGTGGGGTGGGCGGAGGCGGACTGCCGGAGAAGATGCTGGGGTGGGTCATGGGAGAAAAGGGGACGAATGTGTTCTGGGAAGATAGAGGGAGAGCGTTCAGAGCCTGACACAGAGTCGCTACGAGTCAGCTGCCTCCCGAGACCTGAGGACAGAAGAGAGCACTGAGCGGAACAACAAGACAGCAGAACACAAAGAGAGATGATACAACGCGAGTAGAGATGGTAGAGAGCTGCAGGAGGATCTAGAATAATGGTTTTTGGCCGTCAGCATCTTGGCTTGTTGCAACCAGAATTGACACGAGAGGGTGGAGCTAAGTGCAACCGAACCCTGAATAAAACATTTTTAGGGCGACCAAAATGTTACAGTCAACACGGACAAGACCATGGTAGTGACCTGTCAATCGATAGGTACCCCTGTCCTAAAGCATACCCTTCTTTATTGTTTATTTGACTCTAGATAAAATACTGAAGAAGACTTCAAACTAGTGCTTGAGAACATAAACTCATGTTTACTGAGGTAATAAATCAAGTGAGTAGTAGTCATCTTCTTAAAGACTTTTATACAATCAGACTTCTTTTTGCAACCAGAGGAGTCGCCCCCTGATGGCCATTAGCCAACATTGGTTTCACTTTTCCGGAGGTTGCCGCCTGCGCAGTTGAGATGCTAAAGTGATGTTTGCATGCTAGACACAAGGTAAAGGTTCACAGTTTGTTGAGCTTAGGACCCAAATTAAAAAGGTCATTTTTTTTTCTTAACATTAGCGATTAACAATTAAGACATTTATTTGCTATTGCATACTTTTAAAAGGCAGACAAGGATTTTAATCAAGAGTTTGAGCAGATTTAACACATTAATGACTGTCAGGTTAAGTTCTTGAAAAGTACTACTTCATATGTGCAAAAGCTTCACACGGAGCTGCACAAAATCTGATGAATGGCATAAAGTGATGTCACTTGAGTCTGTCAGTTGGGGTCGAAGTTTAAATTTGAAATGAGTGGGTGTGGAGTTTGAAAGACGAGAGCTTACCAGACCTCTGTGGTCCGCTCTTCATCTCTGCTTGAGGCTAGCAGCTGGTGGCTACATTAGCCGCTATTAGCATAACACACTTGAATCTCTGACTGAGGTTTGAGTTGTATTATGGGTAATACAGCATGTCTAATTAGATGCACACCACACCTCAAGCTATGTATTTGAACAGGATTTTCTTTATTTTCTAATTGAAATGAAATGTTCTTCACATACTGACCTTTGGGAGCCAGCATGTCATCTATGATTGGCTGCCTGTCCTTGATGTCATGGTAACCGACTAGTCTGGTGAAGTTATGCAGAATTTCGTCAATACTGGCCACGATGATGCCACTTTTGGTGTAGGCGGGGAACATCTCAAAATGATGCTCTGAGTGAGAAAAAAGAAAGACAAAGTAGTAACATCAGTGCTACAGATCAGGAGGTGAATTAAGCCTTCAAACCTCAGGTAACCACACGCACCGGTCAGGAAGACTGTGTGTCGGTACTGTGTGTACTGGGCCTGGAGCTCCATCAGACAGTCCAGGTGAGGTGACTGATGGTTCCTCGTGTCGCAGTGATGATATGGGAGGAACTCAACAATCTGCCGCTTCTGATAGGTCGACAGTAGGTCCAGTAGATTGGCTGCATCGTTCCTGAACCTGACGACCAAACGAACAACACACGTCAAAAGACCTACTTTCCTGTCTGTACTGTCTGCAACCTGTATGATCTGCATTCCACCTGCAGTGGGAAAGAGTATGTTAACTATGCTTCTGTTGGAGAGAAAATGTCATCCGGGCTCGTCGAGGTTGGCGTCTACAGCCAGTTGCATATAGTGTGTGAACCTCCATGGGTTTTATTTCATCCACACTGTCTCCATTACTACAGAGAGAGTCCATGTTTTGGAGATCTCCATCTTTGAACATTAGTTACACATTTTGCTTGAAAAGGAAATCACACCCCTTCTTCTCAGTCATAACACTGCTGGAATCAGTGTGACATTGTGAAAAAATGGCCATAACTCCACTTGGAAGTCATATAAAAACATGAACTTCTTATAACTTCAAATCTTGTTTTCCTCAACATCAAAGTAATCCAATTTAAAGTCGTCAGAGTCCGTGGTTAAAATGCAAACAGGAACTTGCCAGTGGCTGATTCAACTTGACTTTTAACGGTGTAGATGTGACAACATGTAAAGAAATATAAGCTTTAAAAAGAAAACTAACTGACCACATGGCAAAAACACAAATTCATCCGATATGTAAGAAAGAAAAAGTTAAATAGAAGGGATGAAATCCATCAAATGTTGTTGTCAGTACATTTTTATGCCATTATAAAGGTTCCGTCTTAAAACATGTCTGACATGCAAAATGATGAATGTGGCCTAAGTCATTCTAAAAAACATCAATATTATGACCTAGACATGAAGTGAGGACACCATAAGCCTGTAAATCAAAGGAGAGGCTATATTTCTAAAAGGTTAATAGAGTTTAATTCTCTTTCAACTGGGCTGTTAATCCATTCATTAAACATACGGTTTCATCGTGTGTGTTGTGCTGCAGTTTGGAGCATTATATAGTGGAGACACAGCATCGGTACCTGGCTTGCTCTTTTAATTTCGTGTGGGTTTGCCAGTGAACCTTCCACCTCCAGACGCTTGTTAGAGAGCTGTGCTGCTCCAGGACCAGCAGCAGTGAAGCCAGTTGATCTGCATAACAACATCTCATCAATCAACACGTCAGTTAATTAAATACAAACAAGTTCACGATCAGTGATGCATTTGTCTCATCATTCACAAAGACAAATGTTATTTGTATATCCTGTAAATAAAATTCACAATGTGTTGGACAAGTTGGACTTGTGTAAGACTAGATGTTCCATTACAATGACCCAACAATGCATTTTCTTTAATGCTGGTATTGGATCGCTAATCCCTGATTTACCGCGAGTGATGAAGTCTGGATTGAGGACGAACTCGTCCGAAACTATGCAGCCTCCAGAGACAAAAAGCTCGTCGCAGCTGTTGTTTCTGATGTCGTCCAGCGAATTGATTCCCACAAACACCACAGAGGCCTGTCGCTTCAGAGACACCAGACCTGGGATCTGATGTGCACACAAACACATTAACAGCACCTCTTGTTAGTGATCCAACAAATCTGTCAGGCAGAAGAAAAAGCTGCTATGGTTGACGGTGAATTCCTTCCAGTGGCGGGAAACAAAGTGGATATGACTCCTCACTCCACACAGATAGAAATCGAACGGAAACAAAGTCCCAGCTAATATGTAGTGTCCTGACTGCCAGTGGCTGTGACTAATTCTCGAAGATTTAACTTGTATCTTGTGAGACGTGCAGGAGCCAACAGGAGAACTACAGAGCAGCCAGGAGTCGAACATGAAACATAAAGAACTAAGAGAGGGGGCGAACATAAAAGCAGAACTACACAGAGACCAAAATAACTTAACTTATTACTGTATTTCATTGTAGTTACTTAGTTAAAGGAAATGCAGGTAAAACTCGAATCAACACTCAGCGCCCCAGAAGCAGATTTCACGCACTGCTGAATGCTCAAATGTCCACAGTGACAGGAGATGCATGTTTATTCTGAAAGGGATTTTTCACTATTCGATAGCCCTCATTATCTGCCATCATCACTGCAAACAAAGATCTAAACCAGGAGTCTAGAGACTCCTGCACATTTATGAGTCCCAGAGGGGCTCAAGACAATTAGCCAACTGGCCTCCACCCTCCTGTGAGATCTGCTTCTCAAACTACATATCAAAGCAAGCTAACCACAAAGGTTTGTTTGTCGGTTTGTGGAGTGACAGCTACTTCGGATTCACCGCTGGACACAATAACTGTGGTGGGAAATTCTGCAATAAAGAGCTCACAATCAAGGAGTTTTATTATCTGGTTTGCAAACTGGCACAGTTCCGTTTTAATACAGGGAGATAGCTTTGATCCACAGTAACGGATTACAGGGAGTTGTTTTGATCCAAAGCTACGTTTTAATACAGGGAGTTGTTTTTGAACCACAACTCCCTTGTGTAGGGAATTGTCTTTGGTGGTATGACTCAGAAAAACCTCCTGAGCTAAAGCATCCGGTCACTCAAGATAAACCTGTTATTTCTAAAAACATCAGTGATCAGAAAGTACAGTTTTGCTTTTAAACAACACTTTTCTGCTTCTAGAGGGCAAATAAATTGCAGTCTGCCTCTCCTGTCAGAGCAAGGTAAAATGTAACCCTTTGTGGACCTGCGAGTGAAGTCAGTAGTTGTTGAACTGATCATTCAGAGGTACCTTGTGTACGTGTCGAGTTATGTCTTTGTTCTTAATGATGACCAGCAGTCTGCCTGCAGAGTTTTCTTGGTTCAGGAAGTCCGCAGGAGTCTGCTCCGTGTTACCCTGCTTCAACAGGTATTCCTGCAACGTAAGAACACACACAAAAATATAATAATACTACATCAATAAGGGCCGACTGTTGCATCTGGTTGTAGCTGCTGCGGTAAAGGGGCCCATCTCACGTTGCGTAATACCAAAAAACGCTAAAAAAACCATAAAAATAGTAATTTATTTCTAGATCTGGGTGCAAAAAGGATCAAATGAAGGTGCGATACTACTTGGTACTGGGTTATTTTGGTGGATAAATTAACCCCCAACTGGTGTCCGTGTTCATATAAATATAAATATTTGTTTATTGAGGCTATTATAGTAATTACCTTTCTAACTTTTTGATCAGTAAATGTACTTTTCACCAGAAACGTCTAACAAAAATATGAACGTAGGTTTGTATGTATTTAGCATCAGCGCTCATCTATTTAAACACATCTCAACTGTGCTGCCCGTGATGTTACCTTGACGTCTTCATGGACCTGGTCCCCTGCCTCGCTGCTGTGGAGGTAGAACTGCATGGAGTTTCTCTTGATGTCTTTGAAAATCTCCACCAGGTTGTTGAACACCTCTGGCTGCAGCCGGCTGATCAGGGAGCTCAGGGCGGCGGCCGGAGGAGCGGGGCGTTCGTCGGGCACGGGGACGGACTCAGAGGCCGGACTGGAGACCCGCTCGGGGGGGTGGGGGGGTTCTGTCGAGACGCCGCTGAATCCTGGAAATGTCACCTCACAGTTTGTAACCGCAAGGCCACTCCCACCTTCCACACCAGGGGTACAATGCACAGTCCTGGTAGAGCTGCTGTCTTGTGTTGGTCTGTTGTGAGCGACTGTTCTGGTGATCTCTAAAGAGTGACTTTGCTGTGGTTTCATTGAGGACTGTGAGGACTTGTTCGGAGGAGGTATGAGGACGGAAGTGTTGGGAAGTTTGTAGACAGAACCGGACTTACAGGTGGCGACAGATAAAGTGACATGGGAGGTCGGGGGGTTCCTGTTGTTAGCAGCATCAGGATCCTGTTTGGTGATTGCATGTGGCGGCCACACTTCGCCTCCTCTGCAGTGTGCAGGACTTTCAGCAGCTGTCAGTTCACCACAGAGACCGCCATCCTCTCTGCCCGTTGTAGCATTACCCGCTCTGATACTGGACACAAAATCGCTAACGCTGCTTGCCAGCGCGGAATCGACATCGGTGCGGCTGGTGCCGGGCTTGGGGCTCGGACAGCGGTTATCAAACTCTGTTAGCATGCTGTCGATGTGGTCCTGTAGTGAGCAAACGTAGTCCTGGACTGGGGGGCAGGGGTTGTAGAAGGTAACGTACTGTGAAAACTGAGAAATGGGAGTGCGTGGGATTGTGTGTTGAGGTGTGTAGGTTTCTGTGTTTGAGGTTGAGTGTGGGGACTGTGGGAAGCTGTAATGGATGCTCTGCTCCTGCAGGAGGAGCTGTATCTCAGAGGAGAAGTTGCTCAGGTGTTTGTCCACAACGCTGTCGAGGCGAGAGGGAGGTGAGAAGACGGAGGGAGAGAACAAAGAACCACCTACCAGTTCCTTCTCTTCGGCTTTTTGCTCCTTATCACTAGCTACCACATGTATCATTTCCACTTCCTCTCGGTCTTGCCCACTCTGAACTGGCTGAGTTTCTTGTTCCTGCACTAAAATGTCTGCCTGTACCTCCCTCAACTCCCCCGTTTCCCTCTCTGCGTCTTCCTTCTCTCTCTCAGTGGATGGTGGTGGTGAGGGGCTCGTCCTCCTCTTTGGAGCTGGAGGGATAGACGGCTGGATGGATGCAGGAACAAATGGCTCTTCACTCTTCTTTTCTTTCCCCGGAGGTTTCTCTTCTATGTCTTTAGGCAGTCCTGCAGGAGGCAGAATACACAATAGATGCGTAATTAGTAAAGAAACACAAAAACTGGCTCTGGTGCCCCAGAACATCTGAATTGACTGACAAACTTTTTTTTATACATTGCATACATCACATAGGGAAACTTAAGAGCTTAACTTATATAACAAGCTACATTTTTAAGCAAAAAGTGGCTGTAATATTTGCACTCATAACTCCAATCTGCAGTAAAGCAAAATCAAAGAAATTTGAAAAAAGGCCAAAAATCCTCAGCATCAACATTAGCTCTACGTCTACTTTCTCTAAGCCAGGCTTCAGGAAATACTCAAGCAGGAACTTAAATTAGACCCATTTTTAAAATGATCAGTTAATAACTGTGTAATATCCATGACATGGCAGTCAGATGCAACAAGTAGACCCAGAGAGTGAGGTTACCTGCAGACTCCCTGGAGGCTGTGGGGGCTACCTGCTCCTCGTTAGCACCACTGTGGTCCTTGTTAAACGGGCTGAGCTCATTAGGCTCCGAGGACTGGCACCACGGGGGAAGAGGGGGGCGGCCGAGTGGAGTGTCCGGGCATTGGGAAGGAAAAGGGTGAGGGCTGGGCCGTGGAGACGGGCATTGGGAGGGAGAGGGGGGAGGGCTGGGCTCCGGGGACGGGCATTGAGACGGGGAAGGGGGCGGACTGGGCTCTGGAGACGGGCATTGGGAGGGTGACGGGGGAGGGCTGGGGTCGGGCGATGGGCATTGGGAGGGGGAGTGGGGAGGGCTGGGGTCGGGGGACGATAACTTGAGGAGGGAGGGTGGAGGGTTTCGTTCAGGAGACGGGGCGGGGCTCTTCCTCGGAGGTTTGGTTGTTGCGGCGACGCTCGTTAGCGTGGAGAGGTGCTGGAAGCGAGGGTCCTGAGGGAGGTTTCTGTCCCTCTGGGTGTACCTCTGTGAACACACACCTGCAGACAAGAGTTAACTGTCATTTGTCACTCTGGTCACTTCTGTGAATCTGCAATCTGGTCCGGAGGCACCACAAGTAGTAAAGACACACATTTTTCATGTAAAGGATATTTGCTGTGTCGTAAAGAAGCAGCATTGCTTAAACTTTTTCCTTTGATATTATAATGTGTTCGTGTATGGGATGGATATCAGCTGGTGTTAATGTTTGTATATGTGTTAACTTAATCTGTGACAATGGTTTGTTTGCCGATTTCTATTTAAAAAAATACGTAAACACTAATGACAACTATTTGATGTTCATCCTGAGTAGGCAGACAGACAGACAGACCTGTAATGGGGATGAGGACCCACGGGATCTCCCCCTCTTCCTTTTCGTATCCTCCGGCTCTCCTCTCGAGCCCTCCTTCTCCTCCTCCTCCTCCTCTGTGGTGATTCATCTCCCCGCTGTGGGAGCTGGGACTGAATCCCTCCAAACTACTGATGCTGCCCGCTGTCTGCTCCTAGAGACACCAAACCACACACTTTAATAACCTTACCTGCTCCATTTGAAGTATTTATGTTAAGAAATCCTGACCTGCTGTAAAAGGAGGTCTAGAAATGTTAGAGGATTAACTCTTAAGGCTTACGTTCAATTGGAGATTTACACAAAATGCATATTAATGACCAAGTAATGTTTTGTACAATGTCTGACTGTAGCTACATTTACTAGCTCTTGTACTTTTGCAAGATAACAATACAATAATCCTTCTTGGATAAAAATAAATAAAGTGATATCAATAACATTATTAGTTTGGTCGAGACCTAAAAGGACGCATTTGGATTTTTTCAAGTCAATCTTAAAACAATACTCATGCTAAACGTATGTTTAGAGATTATTAGTAATCCTCAGCGCATCTAAACTTCATGTTAGCTTTATTGTTTACACAGAAACAGGAGTGTGCATCTCTTACAGTGTAATCTCACTATGAAAGAATCACTTCACAGCTGGTTCTGGTACATATGAGCATTACATAGGTATTGTACTAAGACAGACTTGACAAAATATATATATGCTTGTAGTGTCAATATCATTAAACATTTAAGAATGACGATCTATCTTTTAATGAGACATTTTGTATTCCTGAACAGGGGGTACAAATGATAAGAGTTACAAATCTCACAGCTTCATAATCTGCCTCTATAGCCCCAATCACCACCAGTCCTGTACACATGTTAGGTCTAAAAAGTTCTGATTATTTGAAAGAACAGCGGGTTGCAGATCCTCCACATGGAGGACGGTGTTGAGGCTTCAAAGCCTCACTGTCAAACCAGAAAAACTAGAATGACAGAGTAAACAACAGTGTGAGGTTTCATGCTTTCACCGCTCTTAGTTCTAGCTGGGTTCCTAATGTACACTATGATCATGTGACTGTGCTGTTTACAGCAGACAAATGAAACGACACTGTCAACCTAAAAAGTTGTCAGTTACCTCCAGCTCGTCCTGCTTCCTCAGGTCAATGTCACAGTTGGTGGGCAGACCCAGCTTGGTGGCCAACCTATCAAACGGAGAGGATTCCCTCTGCCCCTCCTCTCGCACTTCACCAACGCTCCGATTGGTCGTTCCTCTCGCGGCCTGGTTGAGGTCTGTTCGCGGAGAGGGAGACGTTCATTTTCAACGAGCTGTTTTGCATCAAGAGTTTTCAAAATACTGTAACTAGAGATGCAGCGGTTAAAAGGGTTCCATTGTTGTCCCAGTGGCTAAAAGCGGATCCCCTCGGGTGCTGAATGACTTCAGACCAGTGGCATTGACTTCACTGGTCATGAAGTCATTTGAACGTCTGGTCAAAAAGGACTTTGTTGGATAAAAGGCTCTGAAGCTCATGCAGTTTGTATTCAAGGCAGGGATGGGAGAAGAGGAGGCCTCAGTCAGTTCCTGAAGGTCCTAGAAACCATGCCAGACTAATATCATCTGTGTTTAATACTATCCAGTCACTGTCTCTCCTCAGGGCTTCGTCCCGACCCCTTTGATGTTCATACTATATACCAATGACTGTAGAAGCCAGCATGGGGACAGGCACATCCTGAAATTCACTGATGATATAGTCATCATCAGCCTGGTCCAAAAAGATGAATGTGAGCATGGGCTGATGGTGGATCAGTTGTCAACTGGTGTGATAAAGCCTTTCTCCAGTTAAATGCCACAAAGACCAAGGTTATTTATACATATATCAATAATTTACATTCATGGTTTAGGATGATGAATTATGTGTCTTGTGAACCTGCAAATTAAGTGTCCCATCTTGGATAATAAAGTGACAGAAGTGAATTGCAATTTCCTAGTGTCTTGATGTAACCTGACCAACTGGAATAAGACAATGAAAGAATAAAAAGAAAGAAATATGAATTAAAAGTTGAACAGAGGTGGTACAGCCTTTGGGGTCAAGCAGAAAGTCCCTGAATTCGGTCACCTGTTAGCAGACTGAGAAGTTTAGCGGCTAGTTCAGATCCATCTTCCCTCAGATCAACGTCCTTCAAACCCACCGAGCCAATCACAGACGCAAGAAAGCCGGGAGAGGAAGGGACCTGGCTTCCTTCAACTAGGAGCCAAATGAAGAGTAAGAGCATGTCAGTGAGCAACACATCAACCCATTAATTACAAGAACTATAAAATAAGAGAAGCAAATATGTTCAGCCTGAAAGCAAAGGTGTTAGCAAGGCCGATGCGCACATACAGTAGTTATGTAGATGCTACACTGAAGGTCTGCGGCGATCTGCTTGTGCCTTCATGGAAATGAGCAGATAAAAAAAACAAACGTAAGTGTCTTAGACCCTAACCCTCCTCACCGGGAATCCTGCCGTGTCTTCCTGGTTCCTGCGATGCCTTCAGGAACTTCAGCGTCCTCTCTGCCGTCACCTGCTCCAGTTTCCTCTTCCTCCCTGGTACCTTCACCCCTCCTCCTTCCTCTCTCTTCACCTCGTTCTCTGCATTCCTCTTACAGGTCAATATCAGGTTTACCAGCTGCTGTATCTGAGCAACACAAAGGAAAACACATTCGAGTTCACTCTGGCGAAGACAACATGAATGAAATCTACACTACACCATACTGACACCATATCTGTAAAGGAATCTTTGTCCATGCCGTTACGTTTTGGTGGTCATGTCAGTTTTTACCCTTTCATGTTTGGTCTGTTCGTCTCTCGTGTTGCTGGTCGCCTCCTTCCCCGTCGCCTCCTTCCCCGCTGCCTCCCTCTGGCTCTTCTTGAGCTTCACCTCCAGCGGCTCCTCTGGGCTGCAGTGCGCCTCCACCATCTGCCTGGCCCGGGCCACCGACAGCAGGTAGAGGGCCGGGCTGTACAGGTAGGAGCGCAGATAGCCGTCCATGTTCACCCGGTGGTGTTTGGGAGTAGGGAACAGCTTTCCTTGCTCATCTAGTTCGGAGTCGTACTCGCCCATGGGGTACTGTCGCACCTGGAGAGGAGAGACCGGAAATATGTTCTTTAATCTGTTATGAGGAACGATTCAAGGAATAAACCAATGGACCAAATACCTGCCAAAACTGTGTGGACACCCCTACAATTGAAATCAATTGAAGAACCCAACCGGTCGTACCTTGCCATCGTTCATGCCGATGAGGTATTCCCGTGCCTGGCGCTCCACACCGGCAGACAGCTCAGGGTGAGGGTTGGCGCGGGCCTTGACCAGAGCGTGATGCAGCGCTGGAATAAACTGGCTCAGCCGCGGCATCACTTTAACACCAGACACCACCGACTCGGAGGCGTTATGGGTCGAGGAGGCACACCTTAATGCTGCATTAAGAGAACATTAATATTTACATCAACGCTTGAGTTTGTTCTCGAGCAATATAATATTATAAAATTAATAATTTGAATTCATGGTTTAGAATGATGAATGACCAAAAAAAACAAAACTTAACTGCCATTGCTTCCCTGATCTCCCTTCTTTCATAGTAAACGCACAAGTTCTCTTCTGACAACGGAAAAATATCAACCCGGCAGCATGCGCTCATGAAAGTGAGTTTCGTTCTCATAAACCTCCTCAGCAACCTCGAGCAAAACACTGTCCGCTGTTAAGTTTTTCTAAAATACGAGAAAAACGAGTTTATCGCAGCATCTGAACTGGAGGCACGCGGCCGGGTGGGAGAAGTTTGAGGCGCTGAGAGTTGCACAAAGACAGCAGAAGCCCTAAAACACCTGCCCAACGTGAGCAGAATCATCGTCTCATAGCATCCCATATAAGGAGGCAGATGTAAATGAAGACCTGCATGCTGGTTCCCGTTGTGTAAGAACGTGTGTGTGTGTGTGTGTGTGTGTGTGTGTGTGTGTGTGTGTGTGTGTGTGTGTGTGTGTGTGTGTGTGTGTGTCAATGAAGACAGTATTGCAAAATCCATGTCGCAGCAGAACGTGACACCGGTGTCGGTGACGAACCCGTCCCGAGCCTATTCCTTTGGTCTGTTGCTCGTAGCGACAGACCAACAGAGAATCCTCTCCCAACTCTGCAGCTCTGCTGTGCTCTTTGAAGCCTTTAAGCCTCTTTTAGCTCATTCTTTTTTTCAATTTCAAAATATGTTTTGACCAATAGAGATAATAGAGATGTAGCTGATCCTAAAGAGCTGTACTGGGGCCTATTTTAATGGATCCGTATCAGCTAAAATAAAGCTGATCAACACCTTGAATGTATTGGATAATACAGGATTTGGAAAACATTGTAAACTGATCACCCACACACCCAGAAGTCCCTCTGTTACTCACTGGATTTGGCCAGATCTCTGGACTCTGGGAAGACGAACAAAGCCTGAAGACACCTCTTCCAGCTCTCTCCTCTCTCTGAAAACACACACACATCTTTGTTATTCTTGGAGGTATGCTGTAGTACGTTCTTCTACGCTTCATACCTACATCTACAAAACTTGCATTGGCAAGTTGTCACGGTAGATGTGGGAACATTTACTCTATAAAAGGCATCGGAGGTTAATCAGCCTCTCTGTTCTGCCTTATTTTTCAATAATAGTATCCTCGATCTATTTAACCAGTACGCCCCATCTGCCCCGTGTCATACCAGAGGGTGTGGCCATCTGAACACTGGATAACAGGAGGAGAAAGCCCCTGTCTGAGAGTGGAGTCATCAGAACCTGAAGAGAGAAGAGACGACTGTCATTCAACAAACACGCTCTCATCTCCCATCTTTCTATTTGGCTTCTCCTGTGTTGTTCCCTTTTCTTCTTCCTACATTTTAAAGTCCTCCTGCTGCTTAAGTTGGGGAATAATCACACGTGGAAGATATTTACAAATGTCAATATCTTTGACACTGAAGACTATATTTTTCATAAAAAACTATTTAAAACAAGCACAAACAGATAAAGGTTTGTCCCTAGTAGAAAGGCCAGATAAAAGACACTGAGGGGAATAAAAATGAAATGTAAGCCAAACCCACCACTCTCTTCATCTCCAGTTCCTGCAGCAGTCTCGTCACGCTGGTCGCAGAACGACTTCTGTCAGTCACCTCCAGGAGGCTGCAACAATGGCCGCTCTTCACGACTACACACACAACAAAACACACAATACAACGGTGATCATACGATACAAACGGCAAAGCAACGTATATTCTGCTTTCTGATGCTGATTTAAATCTGAAAGAAATTGCATGTCAACACGAAATAACGGTTTGTAACTCAGTCCGAACGAATGCACTTTCAAAAGGCCCATGAGATGTGTAATGCACCGTCACTCTGAGGGTAACTGTGGCTTCACCTTCGTGGCTGCTGCTGTAGAGGTTGTAGCTGAGCAGGTCGGAGGGCAGGAGCTTGGTCACCTGGTTGAGCCTCATCAACGAACCGATTTCTAACTTCTCAGGTCTGAAGGAGACATAGATACATACAGAGCCAATCGCTGTAAAATGGGAGGATACACTTGTTTTAACGTAATGTCACAAAAAATGCATTTTCCCTAACGTGTTCTGGTTGCGAGGTCCGTTTTATGAACCGTGTCAGCAATTCTGGTGGAAGTTGAGACCGAAGTCTGTGGTCTGGTGGACAAACCTATACAGCCGTCCACGTAAAGCACCCGACTGATCTGATGCTCTGTGTCGCCTCACGTCTTCAGGAAAAGTTGCACTCGAACAAACTGCAAAGCCACTTTCAGAAATATCAAGTCAAGTTTGCTGCTAACGGTGCCAACACAGACCTTCACCAAGGTTTTCTATCTAAAATCTAAGACGAGCCTCAACTACAAACAATGATCTGGTCTTATCAACACTTCCTGCAGCTGCTTCACAATGAAAGAAGGCCGAGAGTGTAATTCAGTAGGTATTTCCTGAGCTCAACGAGGCAGAATTAGGTTTGTTGAAGGTGGATTTCTTCACTTTAGTTTGAAGAAACGACTTGCTCGTTGTCCCAAGTGAGGCAATAAACACCTCACCCCTACCGCTGTACCAGACACAGAAGAGTTTGATTTGATCCTGTCGAACAAACACTGTTTTCATTGTATTAGAAAGTAAAACAGAGAGAGGTCAGTCCAGTACTCACAGTCTGTGGGGCAGGAGGGGAGGAGAGAAGGAGCGAAGCAATATCTGGAAGAGAACCCGGTCGCCTTTCACCAAATCTCCGGTCCACACTGTGAACTGAGCACGCTCTGAAAGAGAGAGAACACAGCTCAGCAGCGTTAGTGTCAGTGTTCAGGACACTTATCATGTCCTATATTTGAGCTGTAAGTATGTAGTGTGATTAAAGGACCAACAGGGACTCACCGTGACTCCCCTCCGCTGACTGACTGTTCAACCTGTCCATCAAACACAGCACACACAGAACATGTCAACTCAGCTATTCATGCTGGGACCAGGACGGATTTGAAGGACCATGTTTAAAGTCCAACAAATTCTGTTTTATAATTAATAATGATCAAATCAATGAAGAAATGTATTGCTATTAAGCAAGCATAACGACATTGCAGTTGCGTTAACCTCATTTGGTGCATTATATTAAAAGACGTTGCACATATTTACGAGGAATAAACGATGAGTAATAAATATCTGCCATAAAAAGTGAATCTACGCATATAAAGTATTATACAATAACACAACATTCATTGGAATGACACTTTAACCAGACGTCCGTACCTGATGGGGGCCAGAGGCTTGCTGGGAAGTGAAGAGTCTTTTCCTTTGAACTGGAATGAGATGACTGCGTACGGACAGACCTGACGAGGCCGCTGCCGCAGCTCGTCGAATGAATACTCGTAGAAGTATTGCTGAAATAAACAACAGAGCAACGGGCGTTCAATGCCACTTCTTTGAAAAGGAAAACTCAACTTTAAAATCATAGAAATATTTCAACAAAACAATATTTTTTTGTCATTTTATTTTTCGCTTGGGAATTAAAAGCCCTCACGCAAGTCACCTGACTACCTGGACGTGTCATGTGACTTGTGTTGCTAATCTGATGCAAACACATTCTGAGATTTATGTTTACCATTTTCACTGTCCATCAGATGATTAAATCTGATGAACCACTTCATCAAATCCCTTCTGTCTAACTGTAATAATGTGCAGGGATGACTCGTCTACTTCTGTGGATTTAGTATTGTAGCTTCTGGAAGCAAAGATGTTTTCCTGTGTGTGTGTGTGTGAGCGTGTTTTACCTGTCTTGTGGGGACAAAGGTCAGAGTACACAGTGACATTGAGGAGACTCAACTTTCTTTTGGGGACAATTGCTCACCCCCAGAATGTAAATCATTACATTGACTTGGTTTAAGGTTAAACTAAGGTTTAGGTTAGGATTAAACTTTGTTTATACTTGTATCTATGGAGGCGTTTAAACTCAATGCTCTGCATTGTTCTCTGAAACCCCAGAGGGCGTACAAACAAAATGTACTGTGAACAATCAATACTGTAAACTCATATCTCATATTCATTGACTACTTTATTTCCTTTGTACAAACCCTGTAAAGAGAGAAGTCAAGTATTAAATGAATCATAAGGAAACAAAAGGTTGAATATCCAGTTAAATATTTGATTTGGCTGCAAAATATTTACTCAAATGAAGATTCTAAAGACCTGTTTCTAAAACATTTAAATGTGAATTAGCCTTCTTTGAATAATCCCTAGACATGTAAATAGTTCTTTTATCAGTCAACAATTTGTGACAGTCACGTGATCGCGCTCACCAAGGTACACGACCAAACGCCGGCTTCACTACCGCGAGTAAAAACCTACGAGTTAGGCTGGTAGCAGTTAGTTAAGACACATCTCCAGAGAAGTCAATGCAATGTGTGTGCGTGTGTATGTGTGTGTGTGTGGGTGGGTGTGTCCTTACCTGTGTGAGCTCAAAGGCGCGGTAGGAGGTGAGCGATGTGACCTTGCTGGCGTTCTTGGAGGTGTGGCTGTCGAAGCGGGGCGTTGGATCCAGAAGGTTCTTCATGTTTTCATAGATGCTCTTCACTTTCCCCTGAAATAAAAAATAAAGATGTATAAACTTTTACGTCATATCGAGTACAGAACGAAGGATTTGAGAGAGCACTTAAAAACCAGGATTAGTGTCTGTGTTCAAAATCAATTATCATTCACTATAAACAGTTCAAATGTCTAGATAACCATCATACATAGTGGAATTTAGCTTAATCCCATTATCCCCTAATACAATAGATGGTCACATGCTACAATCATGCACTCTGTTAAAAAATGTTAACATCACTGACTGCCAAATGAAAGAATGTCCTTTTAATTCTCTACAAAGACGTAGTGACGAGTGAAGATGAGCGTTTTGGTGACCTTGCCGGTGCTTTTTGTCTCAACAACACTGTCAGCAGAGAGCTTCTTTCTATTTGTTTATATTTTTCAGTAAGGTCAGTGTCACGGAACGTGCTTTGTTGTGACGAGTTTAAATTTTCAGCGCTAACCAAACCTTCCCTTTAGTCAGTGACTCTGAGAAGGGGTGAGGCAGGGGAGAGATATTTGGGATTGCCAAGCCAGCGTCTCTTTAGATGTTTTTTTCCCCCCTTTGCTCCACCCCCCATGCGTCGGCTTGAACTCCATTTCTGTCTCATGGGGATTCATTAACGGTTCAAACCTGTTTTTGTTTTTTTTGGCTGTCAGCATTTGTGGTCTGTGTTCATGTTCGCCTTCGGCCGCCCGGCAGATGTTTGAGGTGGAAGTTGGCTGAACTGAATCCATACATTTTTTCCAACGTAACAAAGCAGGGCGCAGGAACTCTAGTTACGTCACATGTTTCCTGCCTCCGACAGCTGAACATGTGACCGGCCGGCTAATTTACCTTCATCACTTTGAAGATGATGATCTCCCCCGTGACTCCAGGAGTTATGGCGTTGATCTGAATCAGGTCCGAGTACCTGGACAGGTACACTCCTAGAGACACACACACAGACACACAAAGAAGAGAAAAATAAAGATCACACAGAAGTCAAATTCAACAAAAAAGGTGGCGTCGACAACTTGGACTTTGAATTGCACATTCAGCACTCTGCCTGAAAAAAAGCTCACAATGAGCAATAAACAGATGGAAAAGGTAAAAATATATGAATATAGTGTTTTATTGTTCGTGTGCATCAGCTTGGATCTGTTCACTCCTACCTTTAATGGGGTTTCCCAGCACTGTGACCCGGCTCTGACCCACAAGCAGCCCCTTCTCACAGAGCAAGGGCAGCTACAACAGACAATTCAGGGAGAAATTAGACTTTAAATTGGGTAAAATATCATTCTTTAAGGATGAGGCTCATTGACAGTTGTTAGCCAATTCTGGTCCCAGTCTTAACCATTCGTTACAATCTAGTTTCTTTTTCGAGAGAACATCCAGTCATTCTGTCCGTGATGTTGTTTACTCCACGGCCCCAAAGTACGAGGCAAAGTCCCGTCATTAAGACATAAACGCTCTGCAGTTTGGTTTATTTTTCAAATAAAGGTAATAAACGAACAAAAGTACTGCACGGTTACTGCTTGGATGTGCTCGTCCAACTAAGACTTCTTCTTCTTCTAGTCCTTTTATACACCAGCAAATAACAACACTGCTAATTAACAGCTTGATTCACATTAATCTCACCTTAACAGTATCAGTCAACAGGAAACAGTAGCTCTCCTCCAGCTCTTTGTCTGTCCTCCCATCTGCCTTCATCTCCTTCCTCTTCTCCACAAACTGACACAAACAAATATGAAACATTTTTGTAACTTTTCTTTCATGGCAAATAGAAATTCAACTGTGCGTTCACAATGAAACTTTGACTATTCTACATTTTTACCAAAACTGCACGACTGCAAGACTTGATTTTCCGTGTGCTGCTCATTGTTTACAGAGCGATTAGATGTGAGACCGGTGCTGGAGTTGAGAGACGACGCGTACGACCGGATTGTTTCACAAGGAGACATCTTACA